>NC_089791.1:50032882-50075382 GCF_040412425.1 Macrobrachium rosenbergii | reverse complement strand
ATTCAAGTCTGTTTTCCGCGCATCTTCTGTCGCTGTCACACAGGCATATTTTGTGCCATCTTTCTGCATCTTACTGCCAGTTTACCCAAATTGCCGAAAGTTGTGGCGAAGACGTCCACATCTTGCAGCCAATATCGGCAGCTTTGTTTGTAAAAAAAATATCCTATCCAGTGCAGTCACAGCCGACGCCAATATTGTTTAAATAACCATAATAGAAGCATGATTAAAAAGTGCTGTTGGTGCCATTGTTTTATATATAAGGGGATAAAATTATTCCTTAATGGTATTGTAAATCAGTGAGCATTAGTCTACCTATAGGCTAGGCCTATATCCTTTAGGATAAAGTTTTTCACACCAGAGTACGGAAAGTTGTCATTTGTCTTACAGGTATACACTATTGATACAAGTACACTATTAAAATTGCTTACGCATCGGACATTATAGAATAGCACTAGGGTAAATGCATACTCGACCTTCTTCAGGTAAGAAAAGTGCATGTTTGTAATTCGGCCCTTAGGTCATCATATGGACCTTTTGTTGTCACGAGATGCTAAAAAGAAAAGGAAAAAATAAAATAATAAAAAAAATCATCCGTGCGACAACGCCTTTAGTCAAGAAGAAACCAGAATGCTGTGTCCGAATACTAACATAGGCGCAGTTGAGACCGTTGTTATTTTTGGTTCTGACTGAGGTTGCAGGGAGCCAGGTTTGAACCTTCTGTGGCGTTGCATAAGAAGTCCTCTTGAACTTGCAGCTGTTGTGTATCCATGAACTTGACTGAAGAAGTTGCAATACGTCAAGATTTAAGTAAGGGATTATGGACGGGAGAAACCCCTGAAGAAGAAGAAGACCCATGTACGTAACCGTCTGACCACTCTCTTTGTCACTTGTCATGGGCTTTGTCATGTACTTATTTGCTTTCGAACCTTCTACATTTATCCTCTTCCATTTCTTTCACGCGAGAACTACGAATAATGTCGTTATCGGATCACTGAATTAAAAAATATCGGTTGCGAGTGTTCTCCGTCTTTTGTTTTGGCGCCAAAAGCGTATCACATGGCGGATTTGGGGGAATCCGATTATGCGTGTCCGTCGAGGGAGAGTATGGGGAGCGTTGTTACGTTGCCGCTTCCCTTGTGTTCTTGTATTTGGGCAGAAGGGAGAGGGGATTATGGTCTGTCAGCTTGTTGGGTACAGGGAAAGGTTTGTCAGCTTGTTGGTTACAGGGAAGGCTATGGATAATCTTGTTGGGGAACAGCAGAAGGAATTTTTTCAAGTTTCCAATTTTTCCAAATGATTTAGTCAATACACCACGGTCGTTTATGTCGGTACCATAACCGTTACAAATGACTTGCGCTGGCCATAGTAATTATATGGCAGAATTGATAAATAATTTATTAATATTGCTGGTGGTGAAGGAATCCACGATGATGTCTGTGTAAATATATACTAAAAATGTATATAACACGAGAGCTTTCGAGAACCTACTCGATTGCCCTAAGGAGAATCGAGCAGGTTCACGAAATTCTAGTTTTTATAATATATATATATATATATATATATAGAGATATATATATATATATATATATATATATATATATATATATATTCATTTACACTGACATCATTGTGGATTTCTTCACCATTTTAGTGACTCATGTGAGTATGAGATTTTTATAATTATTGTTGATGTTACCTCAGACATGAATACCGTAATAGAATATTGCCATGGGACGTGTTTACTTGATCGAAAATCTGATACATAGCGATGAACACATGACCTTTAAGAGGTTATTATAAAGCGCTCCGGGTGTATTCTAGTTTAGAAAAATCAAAGGTCACTGAACTATTGTTAAATTTATCAGGAAGACAATAGCTTGCACATGTCGGGCGTGTTTGTTGTCGAACTTGCGTCAGAGACTGGCTTTAGACATGGCTGTATTTGGAGATAATCAGTTCTTCATGAAATGATGCTTTCATTTTTTTTTTTCTTTTTACGTTTCTCATGGAATATTGCTATTGTCCAAATATTCTTGATAACTTTAAAGATTCTTTTTCATGTTAGACACATTCATTTTATTGGGTATAAATTTAGCGTGACTGTAGCGTCAAATTTGTAGACTCATGTTAGCCTCCCGGAAGATTGTTGTTAAATGAGAGATGACAGTTGGAGCAAGGTCAAGTTGAAGGAGTTGGACAGCTAGGTAGGAGGAAGCCAAAGGGATGGGTGAAAAGTAAAACTGGGTGAGTAATTATACGTAATGAAGGTGCCTGGGTAGGTTTTGGACGGCAGGTAACATTCCTCAAATATAAAAGCTTCGTGATGGCACGTTATGTCCCTAGGGACGATATGAGTATACTAATATATATATATATATATATATATATATATATATATATATGTGTGTGTGTGTGTGTGTGTGTGTGTGTGTGTGTGTGTGTGTGTGTGTGTGTGTGTGTAAAGGTACCAGGCATTAATCTGGAAGATTGTTTGCATCAAACCAAACGTTCCGTTAATGACATACATGGGCCTTTTTGATGGGCAAATTCGTAGGTAACAAATTGTGTTATTACCCACCAGTTTCTTTACCCTAAAGCAATGCAGTTTGTATGTTAATTCTTATGATCTTTTTGAAAATAATATCTTCCATTTAGTCTGCAGGTATCGTAACTGTTTGCAAATAAGCATTTTTGAATGTCTCTAGTATTTCAAAATTTTAAACGTTTCCACATATTACAGGGATTTGGAGACCAAACCAAACTGTTTTTAAAGATTAGGAAGTTTTGCGTTTATGAAGTTCTCTTAATATAGCTAGGAATTTAGGACAATTCTATTTATCACAAACAATAATTAGAGATATGTCTTCAGTTTCTTTTAGAAATCATAGGACCATATTTTGCTATTATTATTGTCATTATTAGTCAAGGAAAACATCATACAATATTTTATAATTACTATTGTCATTATATTAGTCAGGGAAAAAACACCATACAAGATTTTATCATTATTATTGTCATTATTAGTCAAGGAAAACATCATACAATATTTTATAATTATTATTATCATTATTAGTCAAGAAAAACGACATGCGCTATATACAGCACATACAACATTTAAGTCATTATGGAGACATTTTATTAAAGACAACGAAAAATGTACATTACCCAACTTTAATAATCACGGTTTAAAAAACGGCGAAAACTTCCGGGGTTGAGCGAGTTTGGTGGGAGCAATGAGGCGGAAGTTGGAGAGATAAAACTTCTTTAGGCTTAGACCTAGGCTAGATAAACTGGGAAAAGGTAGAAATAGTTTTCGCGTTTTATGACTTTAAATCAACGAGCGTATTTATCATAGAAGTATTCTGCTATATAAGTCAGTAAACTTAGGCCATGGAGGTAATAATTAAGGCTTAGGCCTAGGCTAGATAAGCTGGGAAAAGACAGAAACAGGTATCACGTTTTATGAATTTAAAATAAATAAACGAGTGTATTTATCATAGACACTTTCTGCTACGTAAGTCAGAAAACTTAGTTAGGGAAGTGAAATGCAGTGTCAGAGGCACAAATTGGGTAGACCCAATATTACTGGCGCGAGAGTTCGCCAACAATTAAGTTCCTGGGGAATAGTCTCGCTTGGATGACTGTTATAGTATTGTCTACCGCCAGCTTGAAGATGGGAAAATTAAATTCTTTTGTTTTATGAGACCTCTTCTCTCTCTCTCTCTCTCTCTCTCTCTCTCTCTCTCTATTTCGGATTGTCCTTTCTCTCTCTGTCTCGCACTCATTATCTAAGTTTCTATCTCTGACTCGCACACACAGTGTAAGTTCTCTCTCTCTCTCTCTCTCTCTCTCTCTCTCTCTCTCTCTCTGGCCGTAATCGAAGCGTCGTTCGATTGAGCAGAGCAGCTGCATCTACACTGGGCGTGTTTTATTAGCATCACAGACGAGATGCAATTAGGAAGCCGTTTATGGATGGATCGTCGGCCGGAGAGTGAATTGTTCGACATCTGTGAACGATTTGTTTGTTTCGGTGTTGACAGTTTGCTGAGTTACGATCCGGAGTCTTAGATTCTCGTGTATGGTGTCCTAGCACCATAGGCCGATGGAGCCGGCAACCTAATGGTTTAATCTAGCCTACACCCAGTTGATATTTATCATGAAATTGAAGGTGATTTTATCGCCTTTTGTATGTGCAGAGCAAAACTAACGAACATTTGTGAAAAATTATTATCATTCAGTAATTATTTAAGCTGAAAATTTTGCTGGTTGCTTTTGTGTTTGGTTGAAATTACAGAATTTAATATTCTATCAACAACTGACTTCTTAGGCTCATCAACCTCTACTCTTCTATGTGTATAGATTAGATAAAATTTTCTCGAATAAGAAATGTTTTTATTATAATTCTTTGCCTTTACCTTCATCTATACCCAGTGTATGTTCCCAGATTTGTAAATTAAATGGCCCGGGGTAATCCAAAGGTTTCCTAACCAGAGATCTTGAAAGACCTCACTCCTTGAATAAAAGAAAAGAAGAAACATACAAAGATTTTAATTGGAATTTCTGTGTATGCACTTGAGGTGTGGTAGTCCTGTTAAATGAATTGATTGGAGTCATTCCATTCAATTCAACCTGTCACTCATGTTGCTTCTCACAGATGATGATAAAATATTCAGCGTATAGAAGTCACAGCCTAATCTCATGTTGTATAGAGTTACAGTCGGCGCACAAATCCTTGCGTTTGAACCAGTGTTTTACAGTCAGGTGATTGTAAACACTGTAATATAACCAGGAGTTGAAAGCTATTCAAGTTACACCCAGGTAGGCCTAAACTCTTTCCTCTAAGCAAAAATCATGTCCAATTAGATCTAGTCTCGCAAATGGAAAAGAACATTCTCTGGTAGGCCTAAACTGGGGTGCTTTTGAATAAAAGTTGTCCTTAATTCTAGGCCTACATTTTTACTTTGAAGGAAAGTTACATCCAATTAAACTTGAAATTCATACTTTTAGAGATGCTTCAAACTAGTTAAAAGGTACCAGAAGCCTCGTACTTTTGAATTTGTGTGATGTTGTTTCACAATATATATATATATATATATATATATATATATATATATATATATATATATATATATATATATATATATATATATATATATATATATATATATGCTGAAGCATTGGTGAGTTTCATTTAAAAGAAAAAGAAATTAAAAGAAATATTCGATAGTTGAGTAAAATACCGTAGTAAATAGTTCGGTTTGTTGCCATTCAAAAATAGTTGCCATTCAAAAGTAGTTGAGTGAAATGCCGTAAAAAATGAAAGAAAAAAAAAGCAGTTAAAAGATGTTTCTAAGAGTTACCAAACCAACCTCGTCCTCTTGAGCGCGCGCTAAGGAGAGTTGACGTCAAGGGAATACTCGTGTAAGCAGTTCATGACGAAACAGAAAATAACTCTCGTCTCAGCTCTCTCTCTCTCTCCCTCTCGCCCAAACTCCCTTAACTTTCAACTTTTGTAACTAATTATGCTCCCGGTCAAGAAGAAGAAGAAGAAGAAAAAGGAAAAGAAGAAAAGGAAAAGGAGGAAGAAGCCGGCCCACACCACGCAACTTGCTTTTGAAGTAGCTGGTGGTTCTTCAGGGGGGAAGTCTTAGTAAAATTTCGTCACGAAATCTAATTTAGAGTTTGTGGAAGCACTTGTTTTTGTGTATTTGCACGTATGCTGTTTGTTTTGTACAGTCTTTATGTATGTATGTATGTATGTGCACATGCGTACGGAACACATGTACATTTATATATATATATATATATATATATATATACAATATATATATATATATATATATATATATATATATATATATATATATATATATATATATATATATTTTCTGTGTGATATTATTCACTATACTCCTGGGAGTAACTTCCACCATGGAAAGTTATTTCGAGGCATAGTAAACTTGATATTGAACGAAATTTGTCACAATAATTTATGCATATATATATATATATATATATATATATATATATATATATATATATATATATATATATATATATATAACATACTGTACATACATTACTATAACAACGGGTCATTACCCAGATGGGTAGCCACCAGGATTTTCCAGACACCGCGGTCTTATTTATAAGCCGTGTGAACTTCCATGAGACTGGGCTTTGGGCTGTCAACATCATCCCTTAGATGCTTGATGAAAAGCTGAATGATAGCCTCCACTTACGTCAATCTCCGCAGGGCAAAGAGAAAAAAAAGCTTACGCTGAATATAACATTGGCAGTCCGTGTGCCTCAAATAAAAGCGAAGTAAAATAAACACGATTCACTTTTGTTTTTCTCTGAATCCATTTTCTAAAACATTAGCTCTTCTTTCTTTCTTGTCTCTCTCTCTCTCTCTCTCTCTCTAGGTTTTACAAACAAAACAATGAGACGACCTTTTTTTTATGAAGAATAATCTGTTGATTTTGTGGTTTAAAGTGTAATGTGAAATGTATCTTAATTATATATTCAGCGCGCGACCCGCTCATTTTGTGATATAATATATGAGAGAGAGAGAGAGAGAGAGTGTGTGTGTGTGTGTGTGTGTGTGTGTAGTAGTAGTAGCAGTAGTAGCTATGACGCCTGTACGTCTGTATGAGAAAACAAACGTTCTGCCAAATTGTGTTCAAAGGAAAAATAAACGCCCAAGTTAAAAATGCATATCTGCATTTTAACGGCGTCTTCTTGACACATTTTCTTATGTTTTTTTTTCTCATCCTCTTTATTCACTGCAACGAATCTCTGCCTTTAAGGCGAGGTGGGCGAGTGGTGATGAAATTTACATATATACATCCTGTGGGCTACAGAGATTCATCGCCACGAAGTATTTTTGGGTACGCTGAGGTACTTGAAGCCATCAGCTCATCATTCTTCCTGGTGCCGATGTTTTCCAAATGCTCATGATTCTTTGATCGTTTAGGCATATTAGGCCTATGTGAGAATATTCTTTTGTAGCGTGTGGATCTGAATGTTTAATTATTTTTTCACCATTTTTTGTATATCGTGTGATTGCCATATTATTAATCTTACATCTCCCATTTTCCCTACATGTACAGATCACCAGCCTCTTTACAACTCATCAGATTTTATTATTTCAGTTACTGCCGGTCGGGTGATTATCACTCTCGTCAGTATCCTATCTTTTGTTTAATCTCGATTATCAATATAATATATATATATATATATATATATATATATATATATATATATATGTATATATATATATATATATATATATATATATATATATATATATATATATATATATATATGTGTGTGTGTGTGTGTGTGTGTGTGTGTGTGTGTGTTTCTGTGTGTGGCCATTGGTATTACATCAGTTTTATTCCCATAATCATTTTTATGTAATTTTACGAAAATATGATTGGGAGAAAACTTGGCAAAGTAAATAACTGTTATGAACATTATACTCATTTTAGCAGTGAGTAGTATGTAGAAATATGGGTAGCGATAGTAAATGCAGTGATAATGAGCATTGTTATCAGCGTATTACATTCAAATACAGCGTCAGTGATAATTTATATTACATAATTTTTGGAAGCTAGCATACAGCAACCTTCTCCAAGACGAGCATCTATGCAGCGTACAAGACATTACTGTTCTTTGTAATAGGAAATTGAGAGGCGGGATTCGTGATAACGTTCTTTTTTTTTATCACTCGTTCGAATCACTCCTGTTTTTCAGCATTCGCATCCCCAGTACGCTCAGTATCAAAGGACGCCAAGTTCATGATTGACGCGAACTTAACGAAGTTGCCCAACTTCCTCGGTAGCAGCGGAAGTCAGGAGTGCGGAAGTTGTCGGGCTGCTAGATCCCTTCGGTTCGCGCGCTTTGGCAGGTTGTGTCCCGTAGACTTACGTTTTATTTAATAACTCATCTATATATTTATTTATTTTTAATTTTTCTGTTGGTATGTGTCTCACTCTCTCTCAAGCACAAACGTGGTATGTGATATAATATGTATAAAAACTAATACACGTGACCTTATTGTCACAGGTATCACTTATTATCAAGTTCACTACACCTTGGAAATAACTTACGCCCAAGGAGAATTATAGCTGATAAGTGCATCTGCCCCGAGCAGGATTCAAACCCGTACCTTCAGAGTGTGTGTGTGTATTTGTGTCTGTCTGTGTGATTGATAACGACCAACCTATGAATGATAAATCATTTGATATTCATAAAATTCTCTCTCCAATATGTTTTTATCCACGACATAATTAGAGTCGAGAACTCGTTAGCGATCGATCATCTCTCTCTCTCTCTCTCTCTCTCTCTCTAGTATTTGCTTTCCACAAAAATCGGAGGAAAGAGTAACGAGGCGAGATCACGAATCAAGGAGAGCAAGAAAAGGTGCAGAAAATTTAAGGGTAAATGCTCTTGTGTATACATGTAACTACGAAATTGGTGCACAGCTGTTTTATTTGCGTGTGCGTATGTATGTATGTATGTATATGTGACCACAAGAAATACTTTCATGATGGAATGTCTTAATAGTTTATTACCTGTGGGGAAGTAAATATAGAAAACATCTTCTCTGAACTCTTTATGAAAAGCAAACATGATTCCAGTATGCCATTTCAGTCAAGCCGGAAGTGGTGGCTGAAGGTGTCTTAGCGTGCATTAACGTTTATGTTTTCTTTTTCTTTTCTTTTTTTCTTTTTACTTTCCCGTGCGTTTTACCAGCAAGAGGCATTTCTTCTGCGCTAAGTGCGTATCTTTTTATCATTACGTATATTATCCCCATGGGGAGGTGATCTTAGTGCCGTCAGTGCGCCTCAAGCGGTGCACTGTAGGCACTACGTTACGTTCGTTGCAGCTTCCTTTCGGTCCTAAGCTGCAACCACTTTCATTCCTTGTACTGTACTCCCGTTCACATTCTCTTTCTTCCATCATACTTTCCACCCTCTCTTAACAATTGTTTCATAGTGCAACTGCGAGGTTTTCCTCCTGTTACACCTTTAAACCTTTCTAATCTCACTTTCCCTTTCAGCTCTAAATGACCTGACAAGTCCCAGCTCTTGGCCTTTGGCCTAAATTTGATATTCCAATTCCAAATACACCCTTTTCCCCATTTTCTTCGGCTCTACGGCCTGGACGAGAAAGAAATATTTGGTTGCAGTTGCGAGAATATCTGTTGCCAGTATCCTACTCTTTCCGAAATCTCCTTTGTTTTCTGTGCGAGTTTTGATCACGTGACAGTCAGATGATCTGGTACATCGAATAGTACTGGAACGTTGACCAGGGAGATCAGCATATGTGTGACTTCACTAATATACTAAGTGCTACCAACATCATCCGTTAATTAGTGCCTGGGCACAGGTATTGGCACTGGTAACGGATACACGAGGTGATAAATACATGAAAACTGTGGTATTTCGACTTGATTTGTTGAAACCAGCAGTTTCAATCTCAATTTTTCAAAATGCAGAGATGATTGCACGAGATACCAGATGCTCTGTTGTACCCCCAGAAAGAGAGAGAGAGAGAGAGAGAGAGAGAGAGAGAGAGAGAGAGAGAGATTTAAGAAATCTTAATTCATAAGCGGAAGCATTACATCAGCGAGTTCCCTGAGAGAGAGAAAAGGGAGAGAGATTTAAAAGATCTTAATTCATAAACCAAGCATTACAACATCGAATTCCTGAGAGAGAGAGAGAGAGAGAGAGAGAGAGAGAGAGAGAGAGAGAGAGAGAGAGAGAGAGAGAGAGATTTAAAAAGTATCCATTCACAAACGAAGAATTGCAACATCGCATCGAGTTCCCTGAGAGAGAGAGAGAGAGAGAGAAAGAGAGGACAAGAACGTCATACGGAGAATGAAGCAAAATTACAAGACACGGGGAGAAGGACTGGCACACATTAAATTATGAGGCGTGGTGGCGTGACAGAGGCACCCTAGCATGGAAATAAGCCTTCCTGAGATACAGTCGTGGAAATTATTCATCAGGCATCGCTGCCCTCTCTCTCGGCACCTGTCCTTGCTATCAGAATTCAAGACACGACGAGAGCAGAGGCCTGGTCTCGAAGATAACCGACGAGTTTCCCAGAGATTTGGCTCCCGCAGGGGGGTAGCGCCGTCAGTGCACCTCACGCGGTGCGCTGTAGGCATTATCTAAGGTTCTTTGCGGTGTCCCTTCGGCCACTAGCTGCATCCTCTTTCCTTTCTTTTACTCTGCCTCCGTTTACATTCTGTCATCCATCTTACTTTCCACCCTCTCCTGACAATGGCTTCACAGTGCCACTGCGAAGTTTTCCTCCTGTTACACCTTTCAAACCTTTTTACTCTCAGTCTCCCTTTCAGCGCTGAATGACCTCATAGGTCCCGGCGCCTGGTCTTTAGCCTCAGTTTTATTTTCCATTCCAGTCAGTGTAGCCACTCCTCGGTTACTCGTTATTGACAACAGTTCAGGTGGAATAAAAATGCTATGATTTTTATTTTCTTGATTACCTTTCATTTTGTGGAACTTATATAATCGTGATTAGAAATTCCGTGAAATTGATATTCTTTCGTTTTTGTCTGTTACAACAATAATTCGATTAATTACGCTAAGAATTTCCTTTTTTTCCTGTTTCAATTATCACTTCCGTTAGAAACGCCATGAATTTAATATTGTGCGTTGATTATTTCCCTTTTGAAATGATTGTATCAAATTAAAATACTGTGAATTTCGTTCTCTTTGTTTCCTCGTTTCTTTTATAGTGTAAACATTAAGAAGAATTTTTATTTTACTGTCTTTTGATTGTATTGTATAAAATACGGGGAGGGGGAGGGTGCGTGTGCTTTGTGTGCGGGGAGGAGGGGGATGCTACGCCCTGATAAGCCTTTTTGTGGTACGGTCTGTTTAATGCTTCCCTTACAACCTCATAGTTATGATGTTTAAATTCTCTCTCTCTCTCTCTCTCTCTCTCTCTCTCTCTCATTAATACACTGCAGTTATGCTCACAGACCGAAACATGAAAAACGACTGACAGTAATTGGACAAAGAAGGGATGAAACGTTTTGAATTGGCCTTTGTTATTTGATATGCGATTTTCTCCAATTGCTTTTGTATTTTTTTTTTTAAACAAGTTGTTGGAATTGCTCCTGTTCCATTTTCCCACGTTTATATCGATCCCGGACTTGTTTCTCTCTCCTTTATTCCAGGCTTCGGGTTTCTCTCTCCGACTCTGCTTTCCCTTAACGATCAGATTTCGATTTGTCCTTCGTTGTGCTTTGTTTCCCATCAGGCCTTTTTCAGGTTGGTTGGCCTCCCATATATGGCCTTTTGCATAATTAAAGAAAAAACACTTTTTTTTTAAGCTCCCGAATCTTTTCAAATCTTGGTTTTCCAAAATAATGTTTCTTATGTAAGATTTCAGACAAAAAAAAAATACGTTTTTTCCTTAATATATTTTTAAGCTTATTGCTTTTAAGAATATGCTAAGCTTACATTTAACAAAGCTTTAAGAACATGTAGCTTAATAGTTACGTGTATATATATATATATATATACACTGTTATGTATGTGTATATATATACCTATATAATATATATATATATATATATATACATATATATATATATATATATACACTGTATATATATGTATGTATATATATATATATATATATATATATATATATATATATATAAATTATATATATACGAGTATATATATATATATATTTAAATATGCATCGTGTCACTTAGATTAATTATGCACTTCAAGCTTTCTGTTTATGCCATGGAAACCTGATTATGCCGGAATGGGCAGAAATAACCAGTCAGGAATAATTGGGATCACATGACGGGAAGGCGTGAGTTCCCAGAGGTCCGAATCGCTACATGAAACAGCCGTTGCATGTAAACGGTCCCATAACTGGACAACACTGTCCCCTTTACGTTCCACTTTTTAGGAATATGTATTGTATATTTATAATCTGGAGTATCCACTGATAGTTTATTTATTTTTTTTATGTTATATCGTGTATTTCAGAGTGTTTATAGTGATATATAATGTATGTATGTATGTATATATTTATTATCTGGGGTATCCACTGGTGTTGTTATGTTTTATCATATATTTCAGAGTTTTTTCTGTGAATATGTATATTTATAATCAGGAGTATTCACTGATTATTTATTTATGTATTTTTTCGTGTTTTATCTCATATTTCAGAGGGTTTTTAATGAATATAGATTTATAATCTGGAGTATCCTGTGATTATTTATCTAATTGTGTTTTATCATATATTTCAGAGTTTTTTAGTGAATATATATTATATATTTATAATCGGAGTATCCACTGGTTATTTATTTTTTCTTATGTTTTATCGTATATTTCAGAGGGTTTTTAGTTTGGCATACGTTATACATGATCTTATTATATTATGAGAAATATGTTCTTAGCTAAATGTAAGGAATATGATTTTGAAATCACTGATACGGTCTGTTATATTGTACCGGATTAGTAGACGGGGGACAGACAGATTGACAGATCGCGACAGATTCTTAATTCGTGTCACTGTGTGTTGAAAATTTGAGCAGTGTGAAGTTGAAGGAGTTAGACAGCTGAGGCGGTTGGATGGAGTTACTTTTTGTGGGGGGCGATAGGGGGCAAAGTGAATAGATAAAGAAAAAAAGCCGCTAGGAATTTCAAGTGGTATCTATCTGCAGTACACCTCGGAAGGCACACTGTGGGCAGTACCACCACAAGATAATATAGATAAAATCAGGATTTGCAAAACGCAATTACGAGAAATTAATTTTTGGGGGATCGGTAGAACCAGTTCATTTGTCGTGATTCTTTTCCGCCGTAGGTCTGCTCTTTACTTTGATTGTACGTTGCGAATTTCTATTCGCTTGCATTGCACGTGCGACTTTCTGTTCGCTTGCATTCAGCTCGCGAATTTCTGTTCTCTTGCATTGAACGTGCGGATTTCTATTCGACTGCGTTTTACGCGCGACTTTCTGTTCGCTTGCATTCAACTTGCGAATATCTCTTCTCTTACATTTAAAGGACGAATTTCTGTTCGCTCCCTTTGCACAGTGAAACAAAGCTGCCGGCGCTATTAACAGACTTCTCTGCCCTGTTTAATTTCCGCTTTCTGTGTCTGTGTGCGCGCGTGCGTGATTTTATGATATGGCGTTGTCGCTTCGTGTGTTGTACCAGAAATAAATAGGCAAAAATCATAGTCTCTCTCTCTCTCTCTCTCTCTCTCTCTCTCTCTCTCTCTCCCAGAAGCCCCGAGATATGTTAGGTCAGACTACAGTGAAGGAAGGGGACGTATAGAATATTCAGTACGAAGTAAGAAAAATGTTTTTAATATATATATATATATATATATATATATATATATATATATATATATATATATATATATATATATATATATATATATATATATAGGCATCGTGTTTACCCATATGAAAAATGGGAAAAAGCACATTAAACGAAGAAGACATTTGTATATATATATATATTATATATATATATATATATATATATATATATATATATATATATATATATATATATATATATATATATATATATATATAGTATATAAACTATAAACTATCTTTCTCCCAAAAACTCCAAATTATCTTTTCTTCCATTTTACTTTCTCAACCTCTTCTAACAATTTTTCCGTGGTGCAACTGCGAGGTTTTCCTCCTGTTACACCTGTCAGACCTTGTTTCTGTCAATTTCCCTTTCCCTTGTATGACCTCAGCACAGGTCCCAGCGCTTGCTTGGCATTTGTCCTAAATTTTATATTACATTCCATTCCAACAAACTTTATATATTTATTTATTTTTATTTATTTATTTATTTATTTGTTTTTTTTTTTTTTTGCTTTTCTTTTCATCGTGACTTTCACCATCAGCATCATAACTGTTGCCTCGATTCGTATGGTGAAGTACAGTGCTGCGTAGTAGCTGCTGTTATAAAGTGGAAGTCACTGAAGGGAAAAGTAAAAAAAAAAAAAATAAAATAAAACACAAATAGAAGTAAATATAACATCCCGGCAGAACCATCGATCGATGGAATGACGTTGCAATCGATGTTTGGGATGGTGATGTTGGTGGTGAAATGGTAGTAGTAATAGTGACAGGTTTTTAAGATGGTAATTGTGATGTCTCATTACGATAGTGTTTTCGTAAAATTTGTGGTTACAACAGTAACGATTATTACATCATAACAACAACAGTCTTAATCATTTTGATGTTACAGCAACAACAGCGATGATAATAACAATGTTGTAACAAAAAGTAGTGATAATGATAAATGTCCTTTACGATAGTGTTTTCGTAGTGCAAACGAATGCCCCATTAATGGTCTTAATCACTTTTTTTACAACAACATAAAATAATATTGATTTTCATGCAAACGAATGGTAATGGTAATACCGTTTTTAATAAAAACGACACAAATAATAATAATAATAATAATAATTAATAATAATTATTATTTATTATAATTATGATTATTATTATTATTATTATTATTATTATTATTATTATTATTATTATTTTTGCTTCGATCTTCAAAAACGAATCGGTTGGGCTGCCAATGTATAGTTTTGTCGTCATTGCTGAGTTCGACGTCCATTAATAATAATAATAATAATAATAATAATAATAATAATAATAATAATAATAATAATAATAATTTTTCCTTCAGTGACGAATCGGTTATGCTGCCAGTGTAATGGTTTGTCGTCAGTGCCAAGTTTGACGTTCGACTTTTCAAATGACCTCTGGTATACGAGGCTGGAGCCCAGATGACATACACGCGTGTATTTTTTCCCCTAATTCTTTTAAAGCTTTTTACGTCGAAATGTTTTGAAGCTGTTTGCGGAGGAGCTGGCTAATTAGTATTTTTGCCTTTGTTATATTCATTATTTGTAGTCATTGTTTTGCTGATGTTATTAGTATTTTGATGGCCAAAAAATGGTTAGTATTTCATCATCATTCGGGCCAGCTGGAAACGTCATTAATTTGCAAAACAGAATTCCGAACATTAGCTTTCCTGATAACGGAAAACTGAAAGGAAAAATGAATAGATTTCCCGAATGTATAAAACTGAAGGCTGATATAAAAAAAAAATAGATTTCCCGAATATACAAAAAATAAAACGGAAAGGAAAAAATAAGAAACGGGTAATTAGGTCGGGCTGTGCGGAAGGTATTGTGCTTATCTAAGTTTGGTTGCTAATTATTACTGATTAAAAATTCGAATGCTTTGAATATTACCGGGAACTCCTAGGCATCGAATCAAAAGAGAGAGAGAGAGAGAGAGAGAGAGAGAGAGAGAGAGAGAGAGAGAGAGAGAGGTGGATGTAAGAATTAAAATAATAGGGAAGATGATCGAGAGAGAGAGAGAGATTGATGTAAGAATTAAGAGAGAGAGAGAGAGAGAGAGAGAGAGAGAGATATGGATGAATGTAAGAATCAAGAGTATAGGAAGAACGAAGGCAAATTGAAAATTCCACTGTTTGTTATTAAACCTGAATTGAATTGAATTTCAACATCTATAGGCTTCATATGTAATGTTTTATGTCTTCTAATATATTTTTTTACTTCATGTTTTGAATTTCGTGACATAATTAACAAGTTCTTCGGTAAAACAGGATTAGTTCAGAACGGCGAGAGACAAAAACAAATTTCGAAGTATCTCGCCGAACTTTTACATGAGTTTAAAAAGAAGTTTTTCTCCTCCTCTTTCGAAGGGGTGTGAATTCCACTTGCATGTCCACATGGAGGAAAAAATAAGTTTCCAGCGAAATCCTGTTTTCAACTTTTAACGGGAAATTGATTAACAACTGTCCTACTTTGAGCGAGTGTTTTCGCCCGTCCATGTTGTGCAGGAGAGAGAGAGAGAGAGAGAGAGAGAGAGAGAGAGAGAGAGAGAGAGAGAGAGAGAGAGAGAGAGAGAGAGATTTCGCCTGTCTATGTTGTGAAGGAACCATCTTGGAATGAGAGAGAGAGAGAGAGATTTTGCCTGTCGATGTTGTGAAGGAACCTTCTTGGAATGAGAGACAGATATTTCACCTGCTGTCGATGTTGTGAAGGAACATTCTTGGAGAGAGAGAGAGACGCATAATACGTACATATTCATGACAGCCTTTTGATCGTTAACTGCAACGGGAGCTGCTTGCTTCTAATTGGATTTGTTTGTTTGTTTGCAAGCGTTCGAGATTTAAGTTGCTGTTAATGTTGATAAATGTATACTAGACATCTTTCAGCATCTCGCTGTTACTCTGAACCTAGGAACCAATAAGTAGTTGACTTAAATCTATGTAAAACGTTACAATTTGACCAAAACTGGCAGAAGTGTAACCACAAATGTTAAGTCTCATTCAAAGTCAGTATAACGAACTTTCAAAGATTCGATTGTGCTCGAGTATAGAAATAATTATTGGCCCATGGTGCAAAGGTTGGCAAAAAGATTCTGAAATATGACTAATAGCGACCTTAGGACACCACTTTTTAACATATTCACTGGCAGTTTAGTACCTTGCCACCAGCCAAATTTTGCACCAAGTGGCCAGTATTCTTGACAAAATTGGAGTCGCGCAATTTTGCCACCGGTCTAGGAAAATAATGGCCTACTTGGTGTCAAGATGTAAACGACGCCAGAAACATTCGGTGATAAATGTTGTCTTTACAACGGGTCACCACTGATAGGTGTTAAAAGTCACCTTTACAACGGCTCCCCATTGATAGATGATGAACATAATTTTTACAACGGTTCCCCATTGATCGGTAACATAACCTTTACAACAGCTCCCCATTGATAGGTACGAAAAGTAACCTTTACAACGGCTTCCCACTCGTGAATGTATGCTGCTATTGCTATTCGATACCATAAATATTTCCAGATCACCCTCGAAAGGAAGAAGGTTCCGAAAGAATAAAGTTTGTCAGAACTTGTGACTTATTTGTATGGATAACATGGGGGTGACGGTGCTACCTCATCATCTTGAAGATTATGATTATGATGACGATGATGATGAAGATATCTTCTCGGCGATACGTGTTCCGCATTGATTGTAATGACATCTAATTGGGTGCCATTAAGGAAATTGCAAATTGTCAGATTTCTGTTTTGTTGTGATATCCTGGATATATATATATATATATATATATATATATATATATATATATATATATATATATATATATAAAGACAGAGTCGATAACTGCACCTGGACCCCGGTTTATTTTCAGAATGAAAGTCATTAGCTCCACACTGAGACTCATTACTGTAATATGCCTTGTGAGCGAGACATTGACCATTAATTATTGACGTCAGAGAAATATATATATATATATATACATATATATATATATATATATATATATATATATATATATATATATATATATATATATATAGTATATATATATCATATATATCGTTCAGGTACTATGAATGTGAGTTCGAATCCTGCTACCAGACATCAGAATTACTTCATATTCTTGCATTTGGATCTAAGGCTTTGTGGTGACAAGCATATGCAAAAAGTGTGAAGAATTCGAGAAGTTAAGAGAGTCCTGTGGTTATTAAAATTACTTGCACATCTGATAAAAAGCCACCAATAGATTTTCACTCTCTCTCTCTCTCTCTCTTTCTCTCTCTCTCTCTATATATATATATATATATATATATATATATATATATATATATATATATATATATATTCTGCATGAACATAATCTTGACAGGGTCACGCTGGTAGCCTACCGTCAAACGCATCGGTCTAAGCAGCTCAGCCTGAACTTAAGCCCAAGCCCCTCCTTGGAAGTAAGGAGGTCGTTGCAATAGCAATGGGACGAGTCCACCTCTTGCAATGCGAATGGAAGTAATGTTACACCATTCAGTGTACAAGGTCGTTCGCTCGGAACCATCTATTCTTCAGGTTTCATAGATATTATTCGTCCGTCCTTCGTGGGATTTGGTTGGGCACAATTAGGTCATTCATATACTTGGACTGGTGCTGTGTACTTTTGCTTTGCAAATGTGTATGTATATATTTGTATGTACAGTATATATATATATATATATATATATATATATATATATATATATATATATATATATATATATATATATATATATATATATATATATATATATATATTATATATTTATTATACGTATATATGTATAATATATATACATGTATATATATATACTTATATGTATATATATATACATATATATATATGTATATGTATATATATAAATATATATATATATATATTATATATAATGTACATAAACTTATTTATTTATTTAAAGAGGCTAGTATGACGTCAGCCTCATGCCCGTATCCAGCCCATGCCCGAAGTAAAACGTTAGAAAGGAGTAAGGGCCAATGCCAGCACTTGACTCCAAAATATGCGACAGACACGATTCTGTAAGGATATATAAGCTTCGGGGGAAACCGTAAGAAGGAAGAAATTGCCATGTAATGGTAAATCGGTACACATATTATTATTATTATTATTATTATTATTATTATTATTATTATTATTATTATTATTATTATTATTACATCAGGGAGTTATGGCACTCCGAGAATGCGTCTTTTTTTTTTTTTTTTTTCAAGTTCTTTTTTTAACGTTTCGTGTCAAGCAGACAAGTTCTGCTGATGCTTGCTGAGATTTTGTCTGATGAATGCTTGATGCTTGCTTCAGAAGCTGGCACTAGATAATAAGACCCAAAAATAACAATTCTAAGGTCTTATTTTACTCGGCTATATTTGGAAGTCGTTCTAAGTGGTTCACGTCTGTTGAAAAATGTCTGTGCAGTGGAAAAGACGGTTGGGTTTACAGTCATTGCCCATCTGCTACACCCAACGAACTGAAAGTTTGAAACCAGGCGACTGACTTGTTGCGCAACTGTAACATCGAGGAGCTTTTCGTTCGTGTTTTGTTGACAAGCGCCTTTTGCTAGCTTCTTCTTCCTTTTACTCGTAGGTTACTGACCTCGAAACTTCTCTGGGCAACCCACAAATAACGCTAGTCGGCACCGTGCTGACGTTGCACTTGTTAGCATTAAAGTCACCTTTTGAATTACGAAACGAAGGTTTTGTATTTGAAGAAAGATCTACTTTATATTCAATCTGCTTTTGAAATGTTCAGAATGTGACCTTCGGTAATGAAGTCATTACGTCTTTGTTTTAAGTCTAAATCGTCTGGATTAATTCAAAACGTGTTTGCTTGACAGGTGAGTGAAATGATGAAATAATGAATATTAATTCTGTCTGTATTCGGGAGGGAGTTTGGCACAGTTATCCAGTTATCACCCACTTTTTCTGTAAATGGAATGTCGAAGTTATATTTGTCGTTGTTCTCAGTGATCAGCTGTAAAATAAAACGTGTTAGTCATAAAAATGAATGATTCAATGGAATTGTGTCTTAGAAATGAATAATGTAATGGAATTGTCTCTACAAACCTTTCTTTCTTATATTCAGAATGATCAGCTGTAAATTAAAACTCGTTATTCCAGTGGGATATCTGAAAGGAATGCAGCCACAGAATACACGTTTTCCAAGCGAATTATTTTCTCTCTAACACACACAAAACTCTCCTTTCCGGATACAGCCGGGAAATACAGTCATTACGCGGATTCCGGATTTGACTGGCACTAAACGCTTCTGAATGGAAATGAGTTTTGTAACTTTCATACAAATGGGTTAACTTTCGGATACGAGGCACTTTACGGTCGCCTGTGTAATTTGGGAGTGTTCGTGCGTGTGTGCGTCATTCGAATTCATTCCCCGCGTTAATCGATGGAACAAAGACGGATGCGAACTTTCATCGCCATAATGAGATGAAGAGTGGCCCCTAATTTGGCTTAGCGATTATGAATCGTTACTGCTAATGGATTGTGCAGGTACGCGTTGCATAATGGCGATATTAGTATTAATATTGTTGATTGCATATTTGCAGTTAGGTACCGTACGGCCCCCTTGCTGTTTTCGCTGCATTGGGCGATCTGAAATGGCTTCGTCATTTGAAGGAATTGATATTGAATGAAATGTGTTTAGGAATGAAGTCAGCTTGAATTCATCGTTCTGCTGTCTGTTTTTGCTTTCAACGACTGACAGACGGAATAGAGTGCAGAGGGGTAGGTAGGATTAAGGTAAACCTCTCTTTACCTTGGGTAGGAGAATGTACAGGCGGATAAAAGAGAGTTGATTAAAGAAATGAAGTGAATAAGAAAGAATAAACATAATAAGCTTCTTTACTCAGGAAGGTCTGAAGTTCCTGTACTTTTAGAATCCCGTCTGTATTTTACCTCACCTACAGAGCAACTCAATGGGGGTGGGGTTAGTGCTATCAGTGCATCTCACGCGATGCACTGTAGTCATTATTCAAGGTTCTTTGCAGCGTCCCTTCGGCCCCTAGCTGCAACTCCTTTCATTCGTATTACTGTACCTCCGTTCATATTCTCTTTCTTCCATCGTACTTTCCGCCCTCTCCTAACAATCGTTTCATAGTGTAACTGCGAGGTTTTCCTCTTGCTGCACCTTCAAAGCCTTTTTATTCTATTTCCCTTTCAGCACTGAATGATCTCATAAGTCCCAGCGCTTCGTCTTTGGCCTCAATTTTATATTCCAACCTACAGAGCAAGCACTGCCAAGGCATACAAGATCATATCCATCTGTGATCAGAGACATTTCCTTATCAGGATGCCAGGATTCTCCCTTCGTCAATGGATCCTATTTGACTCCAAGCCGTGATTTCTGTGACTGCTTGCCCGTGGTATTCTGAGTCAGTCGTTTGTTATGTAAAGCAGTGTTTCTCAACCTTTTCTGTGGTGGCCTCCTTCTAGCCCCTCCATGCCAACTTTGAGTTCTTAGCCCCACCCATCCGTCCCTCAAATATGCCTTTAATCTTTGACAACTAGAGAGAGAGAGAGTGTGAAGAGAATATTGAATATTTCACTGTCTGCAAAATTATCGGTATATTGAATTATGTTTAAACTAAACTCAAACATGATAAACAGAAGCATTATCGATAATTTCAAAATATTACACATTTATATATTTTGTGGGTTTTGGCCCCCATTTTTCATTTTCAAATTTGCCTTGTGGCTGAAAATCTCATGGAACGTTGAGAAACGGATTAGAGCACTCAGAAATAATCTTAATCTCGTTTAGATTATGCTTGTGAAGGGCACTGGTTTTCCCTTGAAGAATGTTGTAAGAGTTCCATTATTACGTCGGTTTAAGCCTTTTTCGTCAGGTATTTGGTTGGAAGGTGTTTAAAACAAAGGCTGCTATCGATTATCTTCGTTAATTCTTCTAGTTTATAAGTTTTTAAGATTTATTCTGCTGATTCTTCTAGTTAATAACCTGTTGAGATTTAGTCTCTTAATTCTTTTAGTTA
Source organism: Macrobrachium rosenbergii (assembly GCF_040412425.1). Lineage (NCBI taxonomy): Eukaryota > Metazoa > Arthropoda > Malacostraca > Decapoda > Palaemonidae > Macrobrachium > Macrobrachium rosenbergii. The sequence goes on along the minus strand of NC_089791.1, from coordinate 50,053,925 downwards.
ATAACCTATTGAGATTTAGTCTGTTAATTCTTTTAGTTAATAACCTATTGAGATTTAGTCTGTTAATTCTTATAGTTAATAACCTGTTGAGATTTAGTCTGTTAATTCTTCTAGTTAATAACCTATTGATAATTAGTCTGTTAATTCTTCTAGTTAATAATTGAGATTTAGTCTGTTAATTCTTCTAGTTAATAACTTATTGAGATTTAGTCTGTTAATTCTTCTAGTTAATAACCTTTTGAGACTTGCGAGACATTTCAACCTCTGTTAATGCCCCATCTTGTTTAGGAGTTCATTCGACACAAGGTCAGTTGAGGCAGACAGCCTTAATAAAGTTGACAGTTATACATGTAATCCCTTTTTGCAAATGCTGGGTACGCGTCAGTCTCCCTTTCTTTTATAAATTTTTTAGTTTTCTGTGAAAGAAAACTATTGTGCCGGCTTTGTCTGTCCGTCCGCACTCTTTCTGTCCGCCCTTAGCCTTCAGATCTTAAAAACTACTGAGGAGGCTAGAGGGTAGCAAATTTGTATGTTGATCATCCACCCTCCAATCATCAGACATATCAAATTGCACCCTCTAGCCTCAGTAGATTTTTTTTTTTTTAAGGTCAAAGTTAGCCATGATCGTGCTTCTGGCAACTTTATAGGCTAGTCTATTTTCGGTGGCCTCGATTATACGCTGTAGCGGCTGTACAGAAAACTCGATTGCGCCAAAGAAACTTCGGCGCATTTTTTACTTGTTTTTTATCACAAACGTTTCTTCCTCTTCGTCTTGCTTATTTTCTTCCATATTCTCATAACCTTCCTATTTTTAAGGGGCAAGTCTCTTAGTTCCTTCGTGGTCAAGTCCCACCTTCCTCCCTCCCTCCCTTCCTTCCTTCCTTCCTTCCTTCCTTCCTTTCTCCCTTTCTTCCTTCCTCCCTTCCTTTCCTTCTTCCTTCCTTCCTTTTCCTGTTTCTTTTCAGAATTGAAAAGGTCATGGGGTCGACCTTCAGATATCAGATAAGCTCGACGTCGAGTAAGAGAAAGTATTCTGCCGATTGAAATGACGCCTGTCGCCCTCAGTGATATTCGTGTCTTATTATAAAATAATTGAACTGGATATCTCTTTCATAAGTCAGTTAGACCTCATCGGATATCCACTTAGCAAATTGAGGTTCCAGTTGCTTGCACGCAAGCAACGTGAAATTGCTTGGTGGTGACCTTTTCCTTATGTCCCTTTTTACGGTGATAATCTTCTCTTGTAAACAGTTGGTACGTATAAAAGGTTTGACCTTGTTTCCTCATAGTTCGTGGCTGTTTCCGTCAATTTTCGCCTTTTATTTCCAGAAAGATTCGTTCTTTATTGTAGTGTAGGTTTGCAATGCTTTTTCGTTCTTTCTTATTGTTTATACTGAAATAGTTCAACATTTTTTGTTTTTTCATATTTTGTTTTGCAGTCGTGCAGTTTTTACCTAACTGTCATTGTTTGTATCGATTTATCGTGCTTTTCGAAAACCCACAGTATCTTTGCTTGTAAAATCACTTGAAAATAAATGTTACATTCGTGTTTGTTGTTATTATTATTATTATTATTATTATTATTATTATTATTATTATTATTATTATTATTATTACCACTTCTTTTTAGTGAACACCATATTCTTGGGAAGCTTGAATTTCAAGTCAATGGCCCCTGCGGGCATGTTCCATATGAATAGGGGTCTTCTGAATAATAATAATAATAATAATAATAATAATAATAATAATAATAATAATAATAATAATAATAGTGTGTATTGTGTGTGTGTATGGCCTTTATATTATTCATTGTGTGTGTGTGTATTGTCGTCGTATGGGTATTACCGTTTATAGGTCACCGAATACGTCTAATGCGAATTAGGCCAGCCGTGATTAACCTCAAAGCCAGCAAGCATACTTCAGTGAAGAAAACTTCCTTGAGCTGTTCCTTGAAAGGCAATGTCAGCAGCAGCAGCAGCAGCAGAAGCTGGGCATTTCTATGGCTCTCTCTTTTAAATAGGATGAGGGAAGGACGGAGAAGACTGGCGTATATGGGGAGAGCCTCCCAGGGAAAGTTCTTAAGCTCCTTTTACATGTATGGCTTCTAGGGGCCCTGGTCTTTGTTGTTTGTTGCTATTCTTGTCTAGGTAGGTTTCACTAGCCACTTCTTCCCCCCCACCCCCACCCCCATCCACCCGTCAGGATTTTCTTTGGTGGTTTGCAATTGGTATTAGATGCTTGCCAAAATGATATTTTACTATTGTAGGTGTACAGTGCTTCACCAAACCCAAACACCCCTATGGTTTCCTTTTGGTGATTTACAAATTTGTATATAGATGCTTGCTAGAATCAAATTATTATTTTTACTGTTGTGGGTGTCACAGTGCTTATGGTGATTTACAACTGGGACATAGATACTTCCCAGAAACAATTGTTATATAATAATTATTATTTTTACTGTTATGGGTGTCACAGTGCTTCACCAAATCCCCACCCCCGCCCACCCATCTAGGATTTCCTTTTGGTGATTTACAATTGGTACATAGATACTCGCCAAAAATTATTATTATTTTTACCTTTGTAGGTGTCACAGTGCTTCACCAAACCCCTCCCCCCAACCCCTTATAAGATTTCCTTTTGGTGACCTACAGTTGGTACATACTGTAGATACTTTCCATAAAAAATAAGGTTAAAGTTAGACATAATCGTGCGTCTGGCAACGATGAAGGCTAGGCCACCACAGGGCCATGGTTAAAGTTTCATGGGCCGCGGCTCATACAGCCTTATACCGAGACTACCGAAAGATAAATCTATTTTCGGTGGCCTTGATTTTACGATGTACAGAAAACTCGATTGCGCCGAAGAAACTTCGGCGCATTTTTTGTGTGTGTTTACTGTTGTGGTGTAACAGTACTTCACCAAACCCCAGCATCCTTAGGATTTCCTTTTGGTGATTTCCAGTTGGTACTTGGTTACTTAATAAAATAAAATTAACATTTTTATTCTTGTGGGTGGCACAGTGCAGTGGCTGGGACGTTCGTCTTTGTGCCTTTGTTTGACCTAAGCACTGAACTGCATAACCTGGGAATTAGTCAGCTGTGGTGGAAGGTAAAAGAGGTCACTGGGACTGCAGCTTCATTCCAAAATAATTGCTGAGAAAAGGAAGGTTCCTAATCCTTATGTAGCTTAATGGAGAGTACCCTTCGCGATCAGCCTTTCGTTGTAAAATTTCAAAACGCCTTAAATAATTCTTTTAAATTAAGGATTAACGAAAGGAATGAAATCTGTTCCGTTTATCATCAGGAAAACGAGACTTCAACAACATAAGTTATATAATGAGGACAACACAAACGTCAGTAATGTAACGATTGCAGATAATGGAAGGTCGAGGAAGAAATTTGAAGACTCTTAGTTCTCTCGACCTTGTCTTGACTTAGGTAAAAGTTTCTTCATAAGCCTGGTTATTACAGCGCGTGAATTCAAGACATAAAGGCGGATTAAAGTTCGGTTAAACGGAAAGAGCCTTAACCAAACTATGCCTATAAGATCAGTTCATGAATAAAGAAAGATATGAAAATGAAAAGAAAAAAAAATGAAACAAAGGAATCAAAGATGGAACACTTGAAAACAGGAAATACAACAAAGAAAAATTAATGGAAAAGAAAGAAAGAGAATTAAAGTGGGACCCTTAAAACAAGGACACAAAACAAAAAAACAAAAACAACGACGATAGCAAAAGAAGAAGAAGAAGAAGAAAAAGAAGAATCAGAGCGGGGAGGAGGACCGTCAACTGTCAAAAGGAAGTCCCCAACTAACCCATTTCCCGAAGGGGTTGTGGGGAATGACCATTCGACGTGGCTTCCTCAACCTCCGTCGGACAACCCCACCCCCCTTCTCTCTATCTCACTCTCTCCCCCCAAACCCTTTTTCTCCTTTCCCATCTTGCTCTTTCTTTCTTTCCGAGCCTGGCAACCGAGAAGGGTTGAAAATTGAAGGAGGAGGAGGAGGAATGCATCAAGGAATCACAACAAGACTCTCGTCTCCCTCCCTTTTGCTTTATGCTTTTTCTCTCTTTCATTTCGAATTTCGCAACTGGGATGGGTTGAAGGGAGTGGTAGATAGGTGGGGGAGGGGGATGGGGGTGGGTTAAGGGGTGGGAATGGAAGGGCTTCATTGGTGCTACTTAGGACGTTCAATGCACACATCCCATCCCCCGTTCGACTTCTTCAGTGTTCCCTTTTCAAAGGCCCAGATGTTTGGCGTCTATTTGAGAGACTCCTTTCTTCAGTGAGTTGGTCCAGCCCCTTTTCAGTTCGACGTCCGCCCTCAGTCAGTCTTCTGTTTGATTCTTCACTTTGTTCAATACGGCCGGTGGGTAACGAGGTAATGCCTTTGAGATCCTTCAGTTACATCCGCCTGAACGAAGCCTAATTAAGCTAATAAGGAGCCTGGATTCCTCCGTCGGGAGCGTGCACCGGGCGAAGACTTACATGAGGCTTTTGTTTTGAAATTTGTTTCATATCGAGGATCTGATTATGACCACAGAGACGGCCTTGAAGCTGTATCTCGCATTTCTTGACTATGAAACCATGAAAACAATAACTCATGCCATATTATTATTATTATTATTATTATTATTATTATTATTATTATTATTATTATTATTATTATTATTCAGAAGATAAACCCCAGATATTATTATTATTTATTATTATTATTATTATTATTATTATTATTATTATTATATTATTATTATTATTATTATTATTCAGAGGATGAACCCTATTCATTTGGAACAAGCTCCCAGGGGCCATTGACTTTAAATTCAAGCTTCCATGGAATATGGTGTTCATTCGAAAGAAGTAATAGAAGGTAATAGGAAATACAGCAAGAAAAGAGAAAGAGTAACGACTGGTAAGCATGTTAGAGAGAGAGAGAGAGAGACAGAGAGAGAGAGAGAGAGATTTATGGCTATTAAAACTGGGCGTCACAACATCTTGGTTGTTGACGCCCGAGAGAGAGAGAGAGAGAGAGATTGCCACCACAGTTATCAAAAGAATTCATCGTTCTTGTCTATCGACTGGATAAAAGCCAATATTACAGATTGACATGAAATCGGCAGAGCAAGAATTCAAAACCACGGAAGGAAAATAAACAAGAGATAAGAGAGACAGTCACAGAGGTTTTTCTCTGTCAAAGCACTATCCGTCACCAATTGATTTTCATCCTGTCTGGTCCCTGTTGCTTTTGAGGTACAGATGGCCAAGGGATTTGGTTTTAAACCCACCAGTTGGTCTGTGTGTGTGTGTGTGTGTGTGAGAGAGAGAGAGAGAGAGAGAGAGGGAGAGAGCGTAGGTTTGAATACGCCCCACTATGCATAATCTTTAAACAAACAGTGTTGTGGATGTAAATTGTTTATTTCACCTCTCTCTCTCTCTCTCTCTCTCTCTCTCTCTCTCTCTCTCTCTCTCTCTCTCTCTCTCTCTCAACACTTGAAACCCACCCATAACTACTTGAGCCTAAAATAGGCAACTAGACTCCTTCACCATCACATTGTCAAGTTCAAGGTGAAGGATAAAATTTGGTAGGGGCCTGCTGTTCTTATTTGAGAAAGAGGACAGGAAGGACTTACTATACACACACACTCAAATATAATATACTGTGTGTATATATATATATATATATATATATATATATATATATATATATATATATATATATATATATATATACATATATGTATACATAATATATATATATATATACATATAAGTACATAAGTATATATATAAGTATATTTGTATATATATGTGTGTATGTGTGTATATATATATATCTATATATACACACGTATATACTTACATACATACATATATGTGTGTATGTGTATATATAGCTATACTGAAAGTGATATATTGTACATCCACTGAAATAATTACACACCTAAAAATGAAGAACTTTGTCGTATCTTTTCAGCTTGCCCCAACCGTGTCTATTCTGAATAATTGAATTTAGTTTACGTTCTGCTGTCATGTTTGTCACCGCTTAAGAGGAAAAGCCCATTTACACGTTTCTTCAATGACCGAGGAAGTTTTAAGCAACATGTCTCCTTTACTTGGTTCCTTCCCTGCGAAAAGGAAAAAAATAAAGAAAAAGAAGAAATGACGAAGCAAGTGTCTGTGCTATGCAATGTCCCACTCCGACCATTCATAGCATCATGCATAATTTGGTGATGAGCTAGCTGAGTGTCCTGTGTATTCTCATTGTAGAGCATTTCGTTTCATTTCTTTTCTCGTCTTGTAGTAATGTGATTCTGACGGCGTTTTCTTTTGGTAATGCGTTTGGTGTTTCAAGGGGAACTGCTGTTTAATGCGGAGGTTTTAGTGTCTTCTTTTATGTTGATGGAACGGGGATGTTCAGTTTCTTTTTCGTGTTTATTTAGATGTTCTTTGTGCACGCGAAACCCAGCCTGATGAAATACATTTCCGGAATTGGGTATAGAAGCACTTTTGCTTATGCATTTAGCATGTGTCATCTGTACTGAAAGGTTGGGGGTGGGGGCCGCAAAAAAAAAAAGTTTTGGAATATTGTGATTTTTATAGTGAAGTAGTTAAGGTACTGAAGTAGTGTTAACAAAGAAAGTGAAAGTGTATTTTATTTTATATATGTATGTGTATATATACATATATTTAATACATACATATAGTAAATACACACACATTTGGTACATATTGTGTATATATATATATATTGTTATATATATATATATATGTGTGTGTGTGTGTGTGTGTGTGTGTGTGTGTGTATGTATGTATATATGCATGTATGTATGTGTATTCGAGGATAATAATGTTGGACGCCAGGTTATGTAACCCACTTTGCGATGTTCACCTGAGCGTTGACAGAGCAGCCCTTCTGAAGACGATGACCTTACCGATTGATATGAAGCCCTCAAGAGTGGAAGATGCTGCATGGAGAGAGTGAGAGAGAGTACATAATCGTCTGATCCACTGATGCAGAGTGGTCGGATCTGGCTTGATAGCTGTTCGACAGTTCAGTATCCTATAGTTATATGAGGTACTGAAATTAGGTTCTTGATATTGGTAGGGAAGACGAATTTGATTTGTCTTAATGCTTACAACACTTATTCTTCATGCCTCTTGGCCTCATACTCCTTCATAGAATATTTTTGAGAATTTGGCAGTTTAATGTTTCTGATTTATCGACGTTTTGGTTCAGAAATTTATCTTAGCATGTCTTGGAAGAAAATCATTGTGTGGCAGACTGAATCTGCTTGTTTCGAAAAATATTTTTGTGTTGTTTAGGTGCTCCGAGCCGCTTTGAATACATTTTGTATATATCCGATCTTTTATGCCGTAGTGTTTTCTTTCCTGGGAGTTTCTTCATACATTCACGTGCAGACACACTTAAACACACACAGGCTCAGACCCAGTCTTCCGCAAATTAATGAAATGTCTCTTTCAACTTTAATTCACTTCAGTAAAGTCTTCTGTGTAATAATTTTAATGTCTATTTCAACTTTAAAAAACTTAGGTTTTGTCATAACCATACCTTCCCCTGCTACTTTATAGGTATTACAAATGACATTGTTCTCAAGAACCCCTTCACAATTTATCCTCCTGTCATAAGATTCAAAAAACACAATCCCGCAGACACTGCGTGAAAGTCACAAACTCGAGAGTCAGTCAGTTTGGCCTCCCTTTCATACCATTCGTTTCAGTGCTCTAGATTTTTCTACCCGCTTCCGTACTTTGGAGGAATTCAACGTTGCTCTCTTCAAGAGGTGGAGGAGAAATTCATGAACACCCTTTTCTTGGGGACCTGGCTTATCTTTTGTAGCCATGACCGTTTAAATGTCAAGTTTCCATTACTTAATGAATATAATTAAGGATCGTAAATAAACCTTTCCCCCCAAAAAAATTAATAAACAAACCCACTCGTATGGAGGGAGTAAAAAAAAACGAATCCGTTTAATGTAAAGTATTTACTCCGTTGCATGGTCCTCTCGTGCAGTCGTCATGCACGCACAGAGAAATTATATGCATCTAGAAATTGTATGAGCACAGGTCGTAAACCAGTTTTGACCAACGAAGACCTGAATTTGCATGGCCACGAGACCAGCATAATCGCGAACAGCCCTCGCATCAAGATTATCGCTTTCAGTCGCCTGAAGACTTTGCGTAAATGATTTGGTGTTAGATTAATAGTAATACTAATAATAATAACAATAATAATAATGAATGCTTTATTTCACATAAAATACACCAGTGCGAATTTTATATATAGAGCTAAAATACAAAATACTAAAATCCTAATATTTATTTTTGTATTGACTTCCCTTATAAATAAGCAAAAACATTCTGACCGGTAAACTTACTTGCGTTATGTGATTAAAAGAAAGAATTATTTAGATTCTGGAAAGTCTCCCACATTAGAATGATCGTGGATTAAATGAGAGAGAGAAAGAGAGAAAGAGAGAGAGAGAGAGAGAGAGAGAGAAAGAGAAAGAGAGAAAGGGAAAGTAACTGTCTAAATGTGATTGAATAATCTTCGGCTGCCTATAGTAGACAAAGCTAGGGCATTAATTTTTATGACTTATTATTACGCGATTAAAACGTCATAAAACAACATCATAGAGGGAGAAGTAGGTTACTTTGTTGCCTTCGGAACTAATTTATAAGTCGTGGAGGGCTGTAATGACCCTACCTGACATTCGGGTGGGGGAGGAGGGTGAATGGACATTAATTACAGTACGTTAGTAATTACTGCACTGTGCTATTTGCCATACCTAGTGTTGAACGCGTCAAGATTTCTTGCTACGATTACGGGTTTTAGTATATCATTTATACAGTTCATCAACTCTCTCTCTCTCCAAGATCAGAGAGCTTTCCGCTATTCTCACAGTCTTACAACGACTTTGTTACTTCGCATTTGGGAGGTTGACTCTCTCTCTCTCTCTCTCTCTCTCTCTCTCTCTCTCTCTCTCTCTCTCTCTCTCTCTCTCTCTCCAACTTCCCACCTTCTGTCAACTTGACAGGGCTTTTTGCATGACTCCTTTGACTCTCTTCTCTCTCTCTCTCTCTCTCTCTCTCTCTCTCTCTCTCTCTCTCTCTCTCTCTCTCTCTCACCCACTATTTCTTTTGCTGACACCTCACCTTTCGTGAAGAAAGTACGTTGACAACATAATGATTGTTACTGATATATAGGGCAAAAGAAGGTAAATGATAGGTGAAAGGTTAAGCCAAAATAGGGAATTTCGTAGGTTTTTCGGTTCCATAATCTCCATGGTACTATAAGCAGGGGCTTGCGGTTTCTTCTGTCCAGAGAAAATACCTCCGGAAATTATTTGTGAATATTTTTAAATCCATAAGAAAAATCAGTTAGCACAGGTAGTACTCTCATACATATATATATATATATATATATATATATATATATATATATATATATATATATATATATATATGTATGTATATAGGCTATATGTATGTATATGAATATATATATATATATATATATATATATATATATATATATATATATATATATATATATATATATATATATATATATATATATGAAAAGAAACACACACATGTATATATATATATATATATATATAAACATTTTCCGGCTTTTTTTTTATAAAGATACTGGAGCTGGGAATGCTATCATTTCCTCAGTGTTCCACAGGAGTAGATGTGTAATTCTATTGGCCCCATATGAAGAGGCCTTCCTGACATTTGGGGTTCATTTCTCTCTCCAAGGAGTCCACAACTTTCACCAGGCGCCCCTCTGCCCTGGGGTGCAGTTAGAATTATGCCCCAAACAGCTGGGCCTGCTGTGAGTAAATAGTTCACACGCTTATCACCACCGCGATAGCAGACCCCAGTAGACTGACGTGACGTATGGGGCGTTTCCACTCCAAAGGGGTCCACAACCTTTTACTAGGAGTTCATCTGCCCTTGCAAACGATGCATTAGAATTCCAGTATATTAGCAAATCGTAGGGCAACAGTGCCCAAGGTTTCTGTACAAGGGTGCATCCACGGTTTAGCTGTTGAAGCTTGAATGTAGCAGTGATGTTTGTCCTGTCTTTTCCTGGGATCCTCCCCCAGTTAGGGGAACTGAGCTCCTAGTAAGAGGGTTGTGGACCCCTTTGGAGGGGAAACGGTTGGAAAATATAGACATGAAATAGCTATGTAAAATTACCTCTTAAAAATAAATCTACATATAAATCCAGCTTGGGTGACTTCCACTCTTGTAAATCTTTGGTGTTAGAGTGATATCAGTTTACGTTACTCAAATACTGAATTAATTTGTGAAAAAGACATTTAATAAATTTATGCTCCAGGATGGGAAAATATGACCTTTTTTTAAAGTAATTTTTCCAGTTCCATGGAAGTTTAGGTATGGAAAACCATCGTTGAGAAATATTTATTGTCTGTAATTCAAACTTATTTAGACTCATTATAAAGCCCCCTCTCTCTCTCCTCTCTCTCTCTCTCTCTCTCTCTCTGCTTTGAACTAGAGTGAAATCGAAGAAACATGAAAAAAAGTAGTGCCAATATTTGGAATTCCCTTTTAGCCTCCACCTCCATGTAAATGTGGCATTAGCCCCTTCCCCACCCCTCCCCCCAGATGAATGGGGACGGGGCGATTTAGGTTGCTAACAGCCCTATTACAAACTATCAGTCAGTGCTAATGGTGCCACCAATGCACTGGAAAATGGTGATGCTAATGAGGTAAGGGTAGGAAAAAGATGAAAGTCTGGCAATGGGTCGCTTTTTGTAATGTTTTTTCCGAGGGGCCATGAGTTAAATGAGACCCATTTGCACAGCCGTGGGCTCCTGGGTATGGTGCCGGAGGAGGGGAGTGGGGTTGTTTGGCTTGTAATAGCCCGGTAACGAGGTTATAAAATGGTTTTATAATACTGGGTCTGTGGCTTCCAAAATGGCCGCACTTTTAGCAGGAGTCCTTTACTCAGATAACGTATCGATTTGTGCCACTTTTTTTCTTCTTTTTTTACATCGCGCTGTGAAATGTTTCCACTTTCGGATATTGTTTTTCCTGTTTTATTTGTGTTTTCCTTTTTTCACTTTACCGTGCATTGTCGGCATGTGTCTGTTTTCCTGCTTTTGTGTGTTAGTTCATTTCTCAGTTTTTTTATTAACTTTCAAGTTATCGCCAGCAGTACTGTTATCGTAATATTATTGTTATGGGGAAAGCTTTATAATTATGATAGGTGTATTTTCTATTATTATTGTTAGCCACCTAGGGAGTTGTATGATACATTACCTAACATGAGCCCTCGTATCCCCACGAATAAAAAAGAATTAATTCTTTAGTAACATTCCATATACGTTATGTCGAATTACTTCGTCAGACTAGGATCTCTCTCTCTCTCTCTCTCTCTCTCTCTCTCTCTCTCTCTCTCTCTCTCTCTCTCTCTCTGCAGGGCGCGTTTCAGTTGCAAGCCTCGGATTAACAGCAAATTCATGAGAATCCCGCGAAGGGACGAATGTGAAACTATAAATCTGTGCATCGATAGATTAACAGATGAATAAATAAGCTGATTTTAATGGAGTCCAGCTCATTTCTTTTACATTGACCGAAAAATGATACGATGGACGGAGGGCAGTTCAGATGTGTTCATATATGTATATATATATATATATATATATATATATATATATATATATATATATATATATATATATATATATATATATATATATATATAGATATATATATATATATATATATATATATATATATATATATATATATATACACTATATATATATTATATAAACATATAGATTATATATATAAATTGTATGGTCATATATATATATATATATATATATATATATATATATATACAGTAGTATATATATATATATATATAATTATACATACATATGTATATATATCTTTATGCTTATATATTGTAAAATATATATATATATATATATATATATATATATATATATATATATATATATTTTTTTTTCACGATATGCCCTTTCCCATTGGGAGTGTGTCTTCATATGTTAGTCTTCTAGATCTCAGCAAGTCTTTTGAGATGAAGTTGCAAGCCGTATGCCTTGCCCCATGGATGTTCAAGTAGCTCATGTACTGATGGATTATGGCATTTCAAGGTGGACACCCATTCCAGTGCCGACCAGATATGTGTGTGTTTTTCGTTCAATTAAGCAACGTTGGCTCTGGTCGGTACTGGAATGGATGTCCACCAGGAAATTATATATATGTGTATATATATAAATATAATGTATATATATATATATATATATATATATATATATAAAATATAATGTAACATATATATATATATATATATATATATATATATATATATATATATATATATATATATATATATATATATATACACACAGAGAGAAAGAGAGAGAGAGAGAGACAGAGAATGTTATATAAAATTGTGAATAATAAAGGGAAACAAACAGAAACAAAACAAAAAATAATTGAGGAGTGGACCCGATAGGGAAAGCCTTCAGTTACAGATTTATGAATCATCATAAGTGAAAAGGCCATGATGTCCTGACAGTGACACCATTTGAATGATAATGACAACGGCACCGATCATTTCTTGGGCTTCCAAGAATAACCTTGACCGTGCATAGGTTAACTTGGCAAGGTCCCTTCCCCGACAAGACTGGACTAAATAAACTATGCTATAGATCTCGGTTCAGGAGAAGAGTGTGCTCTCTCTCTCTCTCTCTCTCTCTCTCTCTCTCTCTCTCTCTCTCTCTCTCTCAGCCTAAACTGCTTACTTGAGTGACTGGGTTATGATACGAAACAAAAAAATTCTCTCTCTCTCTCTCTCTCTCTCTCTCTCTCTCTCTCTCTCTCTCTCTCTCTCTCTCTCTCTCTCAAACCTGAGAGAATTATAACCATTTAAGATCCTATGATCACTGTGACTCAGATGCAGAGACAACAAGAGAAGGCAAAAGTTATTAGTCTACTTTGTCCTTGCTTACGGAGGAAATGGCCCAAATAAGATTATTTACCTTTTTTCGGGCTTGTCAGTATGAAATGTGCCTAGTTCGGACGCCTTATCGGGAAAAAATTCAGCCACGCGTGCTTAAGAGTCAACCAAGTAATATACTGTATGTTTGCAAGATGAACGGCATTGTTAACCTTGCATATACATCATGTCATTGTTCCAAGTCATTGTTGCAAATAAGGATCATGATATTGCAGCAAACGAAATCAAACCTTGTAAATAATACAACGTATTGAGTCTCCATAATTAACCTTGCCAGTAGAATTAACCAAATGATATAAGATTTATCATTAAGTTCAATAAAAACTACACAAATTAAAGTATATATGAGTAAATACGAAACTAATATAAACATTAAATATAAATACTTAAATGTTAATGTTTCAATATTCTTCAAAATATGTAGCAACCTTTCAAGTTCAGCTGTAATATTTAACATCTTTAACAGACTGTGAGCCTCGAAAATTAGGCTTTTGTGAAGTAAACTCTGAGTAAACTCTGCACTACTGGGCTTTTGCATATGACCTCTGAGGGTGTTTGACCTGAGTCGTTTCGCCTGACCCTGTATTTTGCAGAGCGGCCGCTAATGCCTCCTAAAACACGTCCTAAAAGTTAAACGCGATCATTTTGAACATAATGTTTTTCCCCCGCCATGTTTGTTCCCTCTCTTTTTATGAGACGACTCAGAGAGAGAGAGAGAGAGAGAGAGAGAGAATGTGCATGCGCGAGAGTGTGTGTGTGTGTGTGTGTGAGAGAGAGAGAGATATATATACATATACCGATGACTGTGCATCTGTGTGAGAGAGAGAGAGAGAGAGAGAGAGAGAGAGAGAGAGAGAGAGAGAAATGTCAAAGGGTTAACAGATTCTAATTTGGCTGCTTCACGTCGACCTGATCACAGATTGGTATGATTGAATAACCCATCAGCCGATAAACGATCGGATATTCCGGAATGCCAACCATTTCTCCTCCTATCACCCCCACCCCCATTTTCCCTATACATACCCCTTCCCCTCCCATCCACCCACCCTCCTATCCTTCATTCCACTCCTCCTCTCCATTTATTTCCGCTTTGTTTATTTTCCTTCCTCTGTCTTGACGACTGACTCCTCGTTCTCCTCCTCCTTGGCTCCTTCTTCCTCATTCTTTTCTCCCTCCTCCTCCTTCTCCTCATCATCATCATTCTTTTCTTCCTCAACATCCTCCTGCTCCTCCTCTTCCTCATTCTTTCCTTTCACCTCCTCCTCTTCTTCCTCTTCCTCTTTCGTTTCTTCCTCTTCCTTCTTCCCGTTTACTCCTCTTTTTCCTCCTTCTCCCATTATTCGTTTGTTTCTTCCTCCTCTTTCTCGTTTGCTTCCTCTTCTTTCTCCTCGTCTTCTTCCTCGTTCGTTTCTTCCTCTTCCTCCTTTCCGTTTGCTTCCTCTTTTTCCTCCTTCTCCCCTTATTCGTTTGTTTCTTCCTCCTCTTTCTCGTTTGTTTCATCTTCTTTACCCCTCTCCTCTTTTTCGTTTGTTTCTTTCTCATTCTTTGACTATCCCCCGTTCGCTTCCTCTTCCTTTTTCTTTCAACTCCTAAATCTCTGACAGCTTCCTGCTCCTCATTCTCCTCCTCTTCATCCCTTTCATCCCCCTTCTTCCTTCTCTACCCTCTCATCCTCCTCCCTCTTCGTCTTCCTGGACATCCTCCTCCCCCTCCTCCTTTATCTCATCTCTCCTTCCTTCCTCCTCCTCCTCCTCCTCCTCCTCCTCCTCCTCCTCCTCTCCTCTCCTCCTCCTCCTCCTCCTCCTCGTAATCATTTTCCTCCTCCACCTGAATCTCTAACAGCTTCCTGCTCTTCATTCTCCTCCTCCTCCCCTTTATCCTCCTTCTCCCCTTCCTCCTCCTCTTCATCCTCCTCTTTCCTCTCATCCTCCCCCTCTTCGTCTTCCTGGACATCCTCGTCCTTCTTTCCTTTCCTCCTTTATCTCATCATTCCTTTTGCTTCTTCCTCTTCCC
Source organism: Macrobrachium rosenbergii (assembly GCF_040412425.1). Lineage (NCBI taxonomy): Eukaryota > Metazoa > Arthropoda > Malacostraca > Decapoda > Palaemonidae > Macrobrachium > Macrobrachium rosenbergii. The sequence continues at coordinate 50,038,859 of NC_089791.1, read as the reverse complement.
TCGTCCTCCTCATCATAATCATTTTCCTTGCTCTCGTTTCCTTCTTTCCTATTGTGTTATCGTAATGTCGATGTGGCGTCTTAATTGACCGAGACGGCCTTTGACACCGGACGACTCTGAATAACTGCGCGGGGTCAACGTCATTTAATGACCTGTGATTATTATGTCCTGATGATAGACTTGGAGTCTGGCGTTGGTTCATGTTGAATAACGATATGTAATATGTATTGTATTATGCATATATATATAATATATATTGTATGTATATATATACATATATATATATACATATATATACATATATATATATATGTGTGTGTGTGTGTGTTACAGGCAGATAGCGAAACCAGGCATTTCGCGAACTGCCTGAAATTTCAGGCAGATAGCATAATGCACTTAGGGACATTTGATCCCCCAGGGGCTGTACTAAACACGGCGAAACAGTGTAGGTGAGTCACTGTCTCGCGGTGTTTAGTACCAGCCCCTGGGGGATCATGTCCGTAAGTGTGTTCGCTATCTGCCTGAAATTTCAGGCAGTTCAGTTGAAATGCCTGGTTTCGCTAACACACACACACACACACACACACACACACACACACACACACATATATATATATATATATATATATATATATATATATATATATATATATATATATATATATATATATATATATATATATATATATATATGTAACACACACATACATACATAATTATATACATACACACACACAAAACTTTAATAATTGCTTATGTGAAATATATTGAGCAAGTTATCTATAGTAAACGCCAGTTCCTCTCCATAAGCCCCGCAAGTTTTGTGAATTTTTCATAAAAAGATAAAAAAAAAAATCAGTGAAAGTCGTCAATCGAAAAGTAAAAGCTCCTCTCGATGACCGTTTGTATTGTGACGCCAGTTATTGATAAATCATTCCTTTAAAGTGTTAGGTAGTGGGGAAAAGCCACAAGAGATTTTTTTTTACCTATTCTGCAGAGAAAATACTGTGTTTTGATATCTGAAAATTGTTGTCATTTTTCTCATAATTATTTCGTGGTTTCTCTTGCAAGTTATGATTCGAGTTGACCTCTTTAATGATAAGTTCACAGTGACTCAGTTCTTGAGCCCCGAGAGAATTTTTTGATAACTGCGCGGGATTGATAACAATAATTCCCTCGAGGTCTAAACTCTAATTCTGAAGTGAATGATAACATTACCTGACGCTACGAGAAGGGATACTTCCACATAATTGAAGCATCTCTCACAAATCCCCTGGGTCAGGTGTATTACATCTAATTCGCCGTTTCTAAGGATGTGAACCAAGGGGATTGCGATCTAAATCCGTGCAGTTCTACGTAAGGATTTCAAGGAGTCTCCTTTTCAGCTCAAGGGAATTGGCCATTAAAGAGCTCAGCATCTTGTCATCAGGATTTATTCCCTAAACGAAAATAGACTTCGTTTCCATTTGTTAGTTGCTTTCGCATAGAGACCCTTCTGTCACTGAGGAATAAAATTTGTTGCTCTTGGAAGATGTGAGATTACGAGATTACAAGCAGTAATCTCCATATAGACAGAATTTTAGGCTATATATATATATATATATATATATATATATATATATATATATATATATATATATATATATATATATATATATATATCTGAGCTCAACACGTGAGCACGTGTTTCACATAAACAATTTCTGACTGGCTCATATCGGGATCGAACCCGTCTCTCAAATGAAAGGCCAGGGCGTTACCAAATGACTTGTATGGGTCAGTTGGTAGCCCTGGCCTTTCATTTTGAGAGGAGACTGTGGGTTCGATCCCGATGTGAGTCAGAAATTTATATATACATATATGTATACAATAAAAATGTTATAAATAATATATATATATATATATATACATGCAATAAAATGTTATAAATGCATACATGCATACGTAAATGCATACATACACATACATATATGTACTGTAGATACATGCATACATATATGAATAGCTTTCTTCCTGTAGCCAGTAGCTTAGTGGGATAGGAGTTGTGGTGCGCCATTTTAGGTCTACTGAAGATTGAAGCTGATTTACTCTCTCTCTCTCTCTCTCTCTCTCTCTCTCTCTCTCTCTCTCTCTCTCTCTTTATATATATATATATATATATATATATATATATATATATATATATATATATATATATATATATATATATATATATATTTATATATATATATATATATATATATATATATATATATAGAGAGAGAGAGAGAGAGAGAGAGAGAGAGAGAGAGAGAGAGAGAGAGAGAGAGAGAGAGAGGTAAATTCAGCTGCGAACCTTCAATAGACCTGAACTGGCACACCCCGACTCCTGTCCCACTACGCTACTGACTACCGGAAGAAAGCTATTCATATATGTATGCATGTATCTACATATATGCATGTGTATGTATGCATTTATGTATGCATGTATGCGGAGGCTTGCGTTTATTTATAACATTTTTTATTGTATAAATTCTGCCTGCAAAGTAATGATGATGTCCAGATTAAGAATGTTTTGTTTGGCGCCTTGCAGAGAAAATCGTTTGTGTTTATCCAAAGAGAGAGAGAGAGAGAGAGAGAGAGAGAGAGAGAGAGAGAGAGAGAGAGAGAGAGAGATTCGGGAAAAGTATTGCTCTTTGATGAATAAAATGCGGTCTTTATTGCTGTCAAATTAAACTAACAGCGAATATCATATTCTTATTTCTGAGAAGTAGCGTAAGTTTAATGCTCTGGGATTATGTACATTATTATTATTATTATTATTATTATTATTATTATTATTATTATTATTATTATTATTATTATTATTATTAGCTTTAGTAGGTTAGAGTAGTAGCTATGTTGGTGCACTCTAATTTTCAGAATTGTTCGTTCAGATGTTATTGTCCCTCTGTTCTTATATCCGCAAAAGAAACACTTACAGTGATTATTCAAATATATAATAATATATATATATATATATATATATATATATATATATATATTATATATATATATATATATATATATATATATATATATTATATATATATATATATATATATATATATATCAACAAAATTGTAGAAATGTCTGTTACTAAAAATATAACTTGATTAATTTAAGGAACGGGGAAATATTTCTAAGACTTCCCATAGACCCGTTGTGCAAGGAGGAATTCCCGCATTGCATCCTTCCTACCCGGTCCCTACTGGAAATTTTGGCGCCTGGAAACTGCCTGGAATCCTTTCCTCCCTCCTCAGTCTTTCTCTGCATAACCTCCTCACTTCTCACTCCTCACCCAGCGATAAGATTTCCAACTTTATTCCTTTCCTCCTTCCTTCTTCTTTGCCTGCTAAGTTGCAATGGTTTGATCTTTCTTCGTCCTATCTCTTCCCCCAATCTCTTATCTCCTTATTCGCCTCCGAGTCTTTCAACTTCGGCACAATGGCTGTAATTATTATCTCGTGTGGTTCTTATCTAATCTTAGTCAATTCTTGTGTACCTGTGTCCATTGCAATTATGTTTTTTTATTGTCCTGGCATATGTATATGTCATTATTCTTTTATTTATACTATATTAATTATCTCTCTCTCTCTCTCTCTCTCTCTCTCTCTCTCTCTCTCTCTCTCTCTGAAGCCTGGTAATCTCGGAATCAGTTTCTGTACCGAAGGATCGTCAAAGAGTTACGGTAGCAATTTAGAATGTTCCTCAGAAATGTTGTATTCATAGACATGGGAAGGAAGGATGCGTCTTTTTACCTGTACTTCGCCTTTAACTGAAATCGTATTCACCTTAGACAACATCAACCATGCAAAAATTCAGTGAAATATTAACCGCAGCAGAACTTCAAAGAAGTACGTAAGGGTTGAGTTACGTCCCGGTGATTTATAGTTAAGCGCATGCGCATTGAGCATCACTGTTGTAAAGTCGACTTTTTTTTAAAGAAATAGCAATTTCAATTACATATTACGATTGTTATTGCAATAGGTGAAGGGTGGTAATGTTTAAATTATGTATGTGAAATCCGTAGGCTTTGTACTGTGACATAAAATATAAATTTGCTATGCTGTAGATCGTTTCTTTTAAGCAGTGACTTATGGTAAAGCGCAAACGCATTAGTTTTTGGCTATTGATTGCTGGGGACTCCAGTGAAAAAATAGTAAGCAACTGCATTCTAAACTTCTGAAGTTCCCCTTAGCTTCTGCGGGAACCTCAGAAGGATGGTCAGTCAAAACTGGTTCCTTGGGTTCTCTAGAGAACCATTCTGCAGAAGAGAACAGTATAGGAGGCAGATTGATTTCTAAGTTCACTAAGTTCTTATCATTCATATTTTTATTGAAGCTATGCTGTCCGAGTGTCTTTTGCACATAAGGTTGTACGATTCTGAAGGTCGTGAAAGAATAATCTTGCTGTCACTACACTAAGATTATGTTTGTCAGAATCTTCACAGAAAATAAATAAAATAAAAGTTTCATTTTTTTCCATAAGATTTTAGACCATTTTTATTCACTGAAGTAAAATATTGGGAAAAAGACTGTTTACAAAATTTCAGCTGTCGTGAATTTTACGTTAAATATTTTTCTTTACGACATTAGACCCATTTTATTCATGGAAGTAAAATTTTGGAGAAAAAAGAGAATTACAACATCGAGCACATTTCATCTGTAGTGAATTTTCGGTAAGCCTTCTTTTTTCTTTACACTTTAGACTCATTTTATCCAGTGAAGTAAAATTATGAAAAGAAAAAATTACAAAATCCAGCACATTTAACTGTCGTGAATTCTTTGTTCATAATTTTCATCACATTTCACATAAAATGGTTGCTGTTGTCAACAGTTAGTACACGGTCATATTGCATCTAGATAAAACATACAGGGGGGAGATATGTGGTTAAAAAAAATTGGTGACATTTTAAAAAGAAGACTTTTACCTGGAAGTTACTGACGGGAAGAGAGGAGAGTAAAAGTGGTCTTCCAAACAATGACCCCTGCACGTATCAGTTTCCTGTGCCTTTGTGAAGCCCTATTCTCTCTCTCTCCTCTCTCTCTCTCTCTCTCTCTCTCTCTCTCTCTCTCTCTCTCTCTCTCTCTCTCTCTCTCTCTCTCTGCGTGTGTGTGTGTTTCCCGTCTTTCTCTATGTTTGTGTGTGTTTCCCATATTTTCTGTGTGTTTGTGTGTGTGCTTCCTATCTCTCTCTCTCTCTCTCTCTCTCTCTCTCTCTCTCTCTCTCTCTCTGTGTGTGTGTTTCCATTTTTCTCTGTGTGTGTTTGTGTGTGTGCTTCCTATCTCTCTCTCTCTCTCTCTCTCTCTCTCTCTCTCTCTCTCTCTCTCTCTCTCTCTCTCTCTCTTTTCCATCGGGGGGAGAATTTAAAACTTATTTTGAATTGCTTGTAGTAACTTATGGCTCTGTTAGTCTAGCTCCCTGAGTTACGGTGACTTTAGAGTTAAGTTTCCGCTTTGGGAATGATTGGAATGTTTAAGTAACTCACGAACTCTTTCGGACATGAACTCGATTGCTACTCCCGCTTTTAGTCTTTTTCCTTTAAAAGGACAAGAAAGACGAGATGTTATGTTGGGTAGAGGGTACAATGAAGCCACCGCTCTCTGAGTCACTCCGGAGTCTCTTCTCAGAGCTCATTGTGTCTCACTGCCGCTCTTACGAAAGACTTTCACCACTCTTATGTGAGTCTAATATTTTCAGACATTGATATCACGCACACACACACATCCACACACATGTATACCTGTGTGTGATATATGTATATATATATATATATATATATATATATATATATATATATATATATATATATATATATATATATATATATATATTATATATATATATATATATATATATATATATATATATATATATATATATATATATATATATATATATATATATATATATATATATATATATATATATATATATATATATATATATTATATAT
>NC_089791.1:50000382-50030382 GCF_040412425.1 Macrobrachium rosenbergii | reverse complement strand
TGATCTCTAATTTGTGTGTTTTTTTTTTTTTTTAAGTTTCAAAGGTCGATTCATGTCTGTTATCGTCAGTCTGGAATACGGAGGCTTACTCAGTGGTGTGGACAGACTCGTGCCAGACTGGAAGACAAAAAGACAAAGATTGAATAAGTAATAGCGTACATGACGTAAATTGTTTAACAAGCCTAATTCATATTGGATGATTGGTGATGTGCACAAGCTCGTGTGAGTGCCTTGTCACGTAATATATTTTCCTTTCTCAAGACTTTTCTTGAAAACGTGTTCAGATAAGCCTTCACATCAAAGCGCTCATAACATTTCTCTCTCTGCATTTGCTTGTTTGCAAGACGTCATTTTTGTGGTCAACTCCTTTCGACTTTTCTCTTGAAACTTTCAGCTTCTCGGAAGAATTTGTTTCTTCTCAACATTCATTTTAAATCTTCACATCACATACTCAAATTTTCGAGTCCATTTTGTTGACTGAAAAAAAAAACTCGTAACTACACAACGAAATATAGTCCCATTTTTTTCATATTTCTCCTCGTTCTGCTGTCCCCTCATCTAATACTTTCGTTATCCGCAAAAGTGTTTTTGAACTTTATAAAAATCATTGGTCCAACGTTTCTTATTTACCTTCCTCTTTTTCCTGAACACAACATTGTCTCTTACATTTATTTATTCCTGCTAATACATGTGTGTGCGCGTGTATACATATATATATATATATATATATATATATATATATATATATATATATATATATATATATATATAAATATACATATATATACGTATATATTAAATATATATATATATATATATATATATATATATATATATATATATATATATATATATATATATATATATATATATATATTATATATATATATACACACGCACGCTAACGTTCACTATTTACACTGATTTTCCGGTTCTTGCAAAAATCATTCCAGATCTCGGATTGGTATATATGAAAAATTAACATTTTCCTTTCTCTCTTTTGCAGGTACGTGACCCAAGTTTCAAGGTAGATGTAGGAAATTGAAAAAGAAAAACGAATCCAAGTGACGGAGAGCATGACTCGAACCATCCGGTAAGTCACGACTTTCTATAAGTTACGTCAGAGGATACACGTATGAAACGGAGATTTTTAATAATGTTATTAAATAGCGATACTCTAGATAAATTAAGTGTTTCAAGTTCTTCCGGGGAAGGTAATGAGGGAATCTTTGTACTCTTATTTTTAATTTATATGTTTTAGATAAATGAAATCCTTTTTTGGATGGCTAATGATGGAATCTTTTTACTCTATTTTTTTTATTTTTTTATTTTTCGGTTCAGTATTAAAATTTATATATAAATAAATAAATAATATATATATATATATATATATATATATATATATATATATATATATATATTATATATATATATATATATATATATATATATATATATATATATAAAATTTCACTCTGAGGATTTCACGTCTTTATCGGCCTTGATTTAATGTTTCCATGATGTTTCGTCATCAGGAATAATATGGATTTCCTTCGTAAAACTGATTAAAAGTATACAAAACACACACATATATATATATATATATATATATATATATATATATATATATATATATATATATATATGTGTGTGTGTGTGTGTGTGTGTATGTATATATAATATATATATATATATATATATATATATATATATATATATATATATATATATATATATATATATATATATAAATAAGTATGTATGTATATGTACATGTATATATACATACAGAGAATGAAATATGTTTGCGTAGCTTTGTAAAGCCTAGCGTACATTGGTATTTTATTCTATTATATATAGAGTCTACTGACTGTAGATTGGTTTATGAAAGACATAAATTTGTAAGCCCTGGATTTAGTATCTGCTGTAGTGGAAGGCCATATTTCCTCCTCAGTTTAATTAGGAAATGGTTGTTAATGAGCCTTGACATCTCGTGAAACTTGAGAAGAGGGCAATTATCAGGAACTGTCATTTAAAAGGATATGAGAATTATTCGCTGTTCTTTTGTATTTATTTTTATGTCGAATGAAGTTTAAGTCTTGTAGCCTCAATATCTAACGTTACAGTTGAAGTTAGTCCTATTTGTTGGTTAAAAATATATATTTATTTTAATGAATATTTACTGAGCTTGACTGTTTCAAGCCTTGTCTTTTGAAGGTTAGGGGAATTACGAATCAATAACTTTTTTCCATCTTACTTTCCACCTCTCCTAACAGTAACTTCATAGTGCAACTGTAAGGTTTTCCTCCTGTTACGCCTTTAAAACCCTCTGCTCTCAATTTCCCTTCAGCGCTGAGTGACCTCATAATAGGTCCCAGCGGTTGGCCCTTGGCCTAAATTCTATATTCCAATTCCAGTTTATATTCCAGGCCCTAAAGGACCAATCGATTATAATCTAAAAAAAAAATATTGAAATCTGGAAGAGTGGCTGAAAACCCTTAGCAGGAAGGCGATTTGTCACCGGAGGTCATTAATGATAATGACATATTCATTTCGTATTCATTAGCGGAATAATGATTCACCGTTAAAGAGAATAGAACCCGAATCTTCCACGCTGATTGAAGTTCTCTCTGTTCCCTCGCTATTTCTCTTTGATTCAAAAGGTCTCGCGGGGCTTCAAACACGTCACGAACGTGTTTTTCGAGCAAGCAGCTGCAATAACAAATGATGATTGACTGAGTGATTGGTATAATTGGGTTATTTTTTCCAGCTCGTCAATTATCTATTGTCTGTTATGGCAGCGGTGTCCTTTGTCGGATAGGTCGTCGGGGATGTGATGGAGGCTGATGGGAGGGGCAGTGCGGTGCCACATATCGAGATTGGGAAAATAAGTAAAAATTGTTTTCAATAATTTTTTCATGTAATGAGATTTTGAATCAAGGTAGGATTATAAGCACCCCCCTTATTTTTTATAGCTTTAATATTTTTTGTGAAACATGGTAATGAATTATTTTACGGGATTTTACGGGGATTTACCGTGTGACTGGACTGGCTTGTACTGTTTTTTTATATATATATATATATATATATATATATATATATATATATATATATATATATATATATATATGTGTGTGTGTGTGTGTGTGTGTGTGTGTATGTATGTATATTTATCTATATATACATGTACAGTGTATGTATGTATATATATATATATGTATGTATATTTATCTATACATACATGTAGTGTATGTATGTGTGTGTATGTATATATACAGTATATATATATATATATATATATATATATATATATATATATATATATATATATATATATATACAAGTATGTAATCAGCTCAGTAAAGTCATTATTTAAGAAATTATCAGGAAGTTATTCATTTTAGCCATATTTTCAGTCGTGATTGTATAAAAGAGAAATCACGGACGAGTTAGTTCCTATTATATCACAAAGAATTCCCATTACTAAATCACCGTTATGGGGGTCATTTCATACCAGGAAGCCACTTCAGAGTCGTTGTCTGGGCATCCTGCCCGTGATTGTCTGCAACAAAGAGACCAAACGTCCTGGGTCCCGAGGTGTGACCTTTCCGTACGCCCTCTTGACCTTGCAAGGACGCCACGGTTCGTCTTACGGCGTCGTGCACCAGCGGGAGGGTGGAGCCTTGTTGCCCGAGGTGAATTAGGTTTATGGGATAAAAAAGGGTAGGTTGGGATTGGGGAGGTTGGCCCCCTAGGCTCTCGTTAGGGATGGGTATGGGGAATTCTGTTGGGGTGAGGGATTGACCCCTTAAATTCTCGTTAGGAGTGGGTAGGGGAAACGGCTTGGCTGAAAGGGGTAGGGGAGTGGGAGGGGGAAGAAGAGGTTCCCGCAAAGAGGCTTCAAAAGTTGTCGTTGTATGTTTGACTTTGTGCAGTGTTTGGGGGATGCAGTACCGTTTATGAAAAGAAAAACGTAAAAAAAAAAGTTGATTGGTAAAAAAGGAAAAAAAATGAAAGGTAAAATAAAAAGTTGAAAGGTGAGAGTGTCCTTCGGGATTCATATATAGAAAGGTTAAAAGTCTTGTCGTGAGCGTGTTGTTTTTTTTTTTTTTTTTTTTTTACACAGCCCTCGTTTAGCCTACGTTAAAGGTTGTGTTACCGGGCCACGTTCTCTGGCATGTTTTGGTATTCTGATGCCAAACTCTGCCCAAATCCAACACTATTATCAGCCTAACTGAAGTCGTTTCATGTTCGAGATTTCTTAAAAATGCACCAGAATCCGTTTTGGTATCCGCGTCGGCGACTTATTCAAAGTCGCGGCGACGAGAGGTTTCAAATGCCAACGTTTGTTGGCATTTGAAAACTGCCAGCGTAAACTGGCATCGCAGAAAATTTGGTCGGAGAGGAATGGCTTTTGTTATGAATAATTTATACGCAAAGAAGCTCTTATGAATATCTTTCGAGACCGTAATTCAATCGTGCATATTTTTTCAAATAATAAAAACGTTTCGTAAGCGAACCTAGATATAACCTTTTTGAATATTTATAAAATATACAAGATTAAAATAAGGTCTCGCGGAGAATGCTTATCGAATTTCTTCACGTTCACATTATTCATAGCCAAAAAAAAAAAATGTACCCCGAGGACCATAGTTTTTGCGACGCCGGTTTACAGTCTGTCACATTCTCGTGTAACAGGCAAGTCGAGTTACGTGATGTCAGAATGGAACCGTGTTGCTATTAATGAACAAGCAAAGGTTAGAAGGAAATGCTGATAGGTCAAGTAAATGATTAAGGTATGATATATAGGTTGAAGGAATGATAAGTTGATAAACTGTTGTGTGTGTGTGTGTATATATATATATTCAGTTTTATGTATGTATATGTATATATATACAGTATTATGTATGTACATATATCTATATATGTGTGTATACATATATATATATATAAATATATATATATATATATATATATATATATATATATATATATATATATATATATATATATATATATATATATATATATATATATATATATATATATATATATATATATATATATAAATCAGTATCTTGGTGAGTTTTCAGGCTATAACATAAAGTCGTTTTATAAATATCTCTAATTTATTTTGTAACTACAGAATATTTTATTCATTTATTGAGAATCTCCATCATTAATGTCTTTGTAAAAAAAGTATATATGCAACAAGTACTTAAATTATGAGAAAGGTTTATCAAGAACTAAGAAGCTTCAAATGTTAATGTCATTCCACACACACACACACACACACACGTGCCCATTCTCCTGTGCATAACACCTGTGGAAAAGGTTAAAGGGGAAGTATCCACCACAGCGAAGGGGGAGGGGTGGGGTTTGGTTTGCGTGTTGCACGTGCAAGCTGCAACTGCATGCGCTGATCTCATATCTCCCCCCCCCTCCCCTCCACACATGGCGTCGGCTGGCTTCATCGTCAAAGAAATGATTAAGTTTAGTGTATCATAGTTTGACGACTGTATTCTTTCGATGAAGGTCATATTCTCTCTCTCTCTCTCTCTCTCTCTCTCTCTCTCTCTCTCTCTCTCTCTCTCTCTCTCTCTCGTTATTACGTCCTACCAATTTTTTCTTAATGATCGGAATTCACCTCGGTTCTATTCTTTATGCAGTAGCAGTAGTAGTTGGTTTGTCGGTAAGGTCTCTCTCTCTCTCTCTCTCTCTCTCTCTCTCTCTCTCTCTCTCTCTCTCTCTCGGTAGTACGTCCTACCAATTTGTCTTAATGGTCGGAATTCACCTTGGTTCTATTCTCTATGCAGTAGTTGGTTTTGTCGTTAAGGTCTCTCTCTCTCTCTCTCTCTCTCTCTCTCTCTCTCTCTCTCTCTCTCTCTCTCTCTCTCTCTACTCTCTCTCTATATATATATATATATATATATATATATATATATATATATATATATATATATATATATATATATATATATATATTATATATATATATGTATATATATATATATATATATATATATATATATATATATATATATATATATATATATATGTTGTGTATCTCCTTATATTGCTCAATCTCTATGGCACACTGTCCTCTGTTCAGTTAATGCGTAATGCAATCCTACACTCCCCGGACCTCATAATGCACCGACAAAAATAGCTAGATAAACATTTCCTCGAAGTCAGCCTCTCAAGGTTTGATTCGGACGGACACGTAGTCGGTAATCCTTTGTTAGGATTGTCTTTTCTCCATTCGCATCACATATCAACTTCCTAACATAGGCAGCAAGAGGCCAGGACACCGGTCCATTCTGATTACTGATAGGAAAAAGGAAAGGAGAGAACGCTTTCGACAGGTCTTGATCTATCCCAGTCCTTCCTCATGGCTTGTTGGTGTACGTTCGTTGGTTGCCCCTGGTGGCCTTGTAGCTGTGTCATTTATAAGTCACTACAGCGTGATTTAATGCTTTATTAAAATTACTTCCTCTCTCTCTCTCTCTCTCTCTCTCTCTCTCTCTCTCTCTCTGTGTGTGTGTGTGTGTGTGTGTCTTCATTGCCGTGAATCAGTAGGCTACCTGTCTTGATTTTCCTTAGCCAAAGAGGAAATGATTGACCAGAATTTAGATGTTAGCATTTTGTGTTCCACCGTTATTATTATTATTATTATTATTATTATTATTATTATTATTATTATTATTATTATTATTCAGAAAATGAACCCTACTCATATGGAACAAGATTCAAGCTTCCAAGAGCACGGTGTTCATTTGAAAGAAATGACAGAATGTAACAGGAAATGCAGAAAGAAAAGATCATTTATTAGACAAGAAAAATATAACAAAAAATAAACATAGATAAAAACGTAAGTAAATCATAAAATACAACTGGAGATACATCAAGTAATCATTAACTTGGGGAAGCCCCGACTGCATAACTTGAGGTTGTTCAGCCGTTCCAGGAGACAAACATCCTACCTGACGCTTGGAAGTCCGGTGCGAACGGACGTGACGTGTGTCGAAGATGGAAAGCTGGATAGCAGACAGAGAGAGGTTTGGATGTTTTTCGACATGGGTCAAGTGGACGCATTGAAATGAAGACGTGGCCGTTTTATTTCTTCTATTTTTTATATAAAATTGTTTTCAGCAGACTCGTGAGCCTTTTGTACAGGCAAAAGGCTTTCCCGAAGGACATTTTGGAATGTTTTTCGACATGGTTAAAGGGGACGCAGTGAAATGAAGACTCGGCAGTTTTATTTCTGTTATTTTACTGTAAAATTGCTTTCAGCAGACTAGTTAGTCTTTTCGAAGACCATCCCAAAGGATATATTAAATGAAACATGAAAATTTCGTTACAAGAAAAGAAAAGTAAAAAATACGCCGAAGTTTCTTCGGCGCAATCGAGTTTTCTGTACATCGTATAATGCTGTTTGAAACTTTCGGCCACGGCCCATGAAACTCAGCCACGGTCCGGTGGTGGCCTGTGTTGTTAGTACCTATATGGGTGCCAGAAGTACGATTTTGGCTGACTTTAAGCTTAAATAAAATAAAAACTACTGAGGGTAGAGGGCTGCAGTTTGGTATGTCTGATGATTGGAGGGTGGATGATCAACATACCAATTTGCAGCCCTCTAACCTCAGTAGTTTTTAAGACCTGAGGGCGGACAGAAAAAGTATGGACGGACAGACAAAACCGGCACAACAGTTTTCTTTTACTGAAAAGTAAAACTGGATGACAGACAGACAAAAGAATTTGGAATGTATTTCCACATGGGTCAAGTGGACGCAGACTCGGCCGTTTTATTTCACCAGACTAATATTTCTTTACTTATTTATTTAAGGATATATTATCGAATGAAATAATAAATTAGATTACAAGAAAATTGGAGACGTTTGGACGCTGGGCAGGAAGAGACAATTGAATGGAACAGATGAAAGGTAAAAGTTAAGACAAACTAGAGAATGTGGCCTTGTGCTTGAATAGAGAGAGAGAGAGAGAGAGAGAGAGAGAGAGAGAGAGAGAGAGAGCGATCTATAGATGGATACAGAGAGGGGGAGAGATGTATAGACCGATAGATAGAGCGAGATAGAGAGAGGAAAATCTCTTCCATTATTTCCTTCCATCACTTTCCGATTGTCCTTGAGAGGAATAATAAGCCACTGCCCTAATGGCAGTGATCACGTTACGGGATGTTTACCCTTTGACCTTTTGTTACGTAGCCTTCACCTCGTGTGACCTTATGGTAGATAGCGTAGATCGCTAGGTTTTTTGTCTATATGGTTATTTGTTTTATTTTTATTTGGTTTTTATGTTAAATATAATTTTAATTTTTTTTGTCTATTTAATTAAAGAAGTACCTTCGAGAAGGACGTCAAAGATATGCGTACTTAAGTATTCACACATTGTTACCCCCCGTAGCGGGTGGGGCTAGTGCCGTCAGTGTACCTCATGCAGTACACTGTAGGCATTACTTACGGTTCTTTGCAGCGTCCCTTCAGCCCCTAGCTGCAACCCCATTTATTCTTTTTACTGTACCTCCATTAATATTCTCACTCTTCCATCTTGCTATCCACCCTCTGTTTCATAGTGCAACTGCGAGGTTTTTCTCCTGTTATACCTTTCAGCCCGTTTTACTCACAATTTCTCTTTCGGCGCTGAATGACCTCATAGGTCCCAGTGCGTGGCCTTTGTCCTAAATTCCATATTCCATTCCATTCACGCTTTGTTACGTACTTACGAATATTTCTTATATATTTGTTATTATTATGATTCCTTTCCCATTTTCGTTGCGATTATTTAGTTTATTTCACATTATTCCATGTCCTTTTACTCACGCGAGCACTTGGAATGACGCTGGCAATCCGAAACGTTTCAGCTTTGTTTGTGTTTGTCGTGTTTGTTTAAAAAATAATCGACATTCCTTCAAGTGTTTGTGAGCGTTGTGAGTGAAAGGAAGTGCCGTGCTCTCTCTCTCTCTCTCTCTCTCTCTCTCTCTCTCTCTCTCTCTCTCTCTCTCTCTCTCTCTCTCTGTCCGGTATTCTTGCAGTCAGTTCTGTATCGGAAATAGCTCTCTTCCCAATATTCTTGCAATCATTTCTATAGTCCAATCTCTCTCTCTCTCTCTCTCTCTCTCTCTCTCTCTCTCTCTCTCTCTCTCTCTCTCTCTCTCCGGTATTCTTGCAGTCATTTCTATATTGGAATCTCCTCTCTCTCTCTCTGTCCGGTATTCTTGCAATCAGTTCTATATTGGAATCTCTCTCTCTCTCTCTCTCTCTCTCTCTCTCTCTCTCTCTCTCTCTCTCTCTCTCTCTCGCCATATCCTTATACTCATTTCAATTTCGGAGGCGGAAATTACGTCGAAGATTACGGAGTGGTTTCATGTGACTCCGACACTGACACCCCCCAGTTATTGCTCTCTCTCTCTCTCTCTCTCTCTCTCTCTCTCTCTCTCTCTCTCTCTGTGACACCTGGGTTACGTTTTCTATTCAAAATTGCTTAAAGGGGGCTTGTCTATATCCAGAAGACTTAAATTAAAAATGTATATTTGGCGTTTCTTGTTTGTTCGTACGTGTGTTTTAATTTTATGAAGATTAAAGACAATGGAATTGAATAGCAAATCTCTAAGCGTGAGGTTGCTACCTCCACACCCTTTCTCTTGACCCCAGATGACCTTTGCAGGGTGGACTGGTGAGCGGTAGAAAAAAAAGTTAAGTATACCTTAGTTTAACCAGACCACTGAGCTGATTAACAGCTCTCCTAGGGCTGGCCCGAAGGATTAGACTTATTTTACGTGGCTAAGAACCAATTGGTTACCAAGCAACGGGACCTACTGCTTATTGTGGAATCCTAACCACATTATACCGAGAAATGAATTTCTATCACCAGAAATAAATTCCTCTAATTCTTCATTGACCGGCCGGAGACTCGAACTCGGGCCTAGCAGAGTGCTAGCCGGGAACTCTACCGACTCGACCAACGAGGAACTGGTGAGCGGTAGGCTGGGAAGCAAACGTAAGTCTTGGGCTGGGTTGCTCAGAAATGGCTCCCTCTTGGCTGTATACATCCTTCAAAGGTCGGCGGACGGATTCTCGACTCCCTAAGCTATTAGCGCATGTAATATATATATATATATATATATATATATATATATATATATATATATATATATATATATATATACACAGTATATATATATATATATATATATATATATATATATATATATATATATATTAATAAGAGGACCTCATTTAAACAGAAGGATACCTAACAGCCACCCAGACGATGAGGACAAATAGTCCTGGAAAGTTTGTAACTTTAATTTATTAACCAAAAATGAGGTCCTGTTATTAATTGCATTAATGCACAGAACAATTGTGCAAGTTATCTAGTTTAATATATATATATTATACATTGTTATATATATATATACATATATATATATATATATATATATATATATGGATATATATATATATATATATATATATATATATATGGATATATATATATAGGTGATACTGTAGAATAGTTCCACTCACGTCGTTGCATATACACATGTCACATTGGCGGGCCCATGGGGGCAAATATATAATATATATATATAATATATATTATATATATATTAGAAATATATAATATAATATATATATATACATACATACATACATATGTGTGTATATACATACATACATACATACATACATACATACATACAAACGAGAGTTTTCGATAACCTGCTCTTGAGAAGGAGAATCGAGCAGGTTCTCGAAAGCTCTCGTTTGTATATATATTTCTAATACATATTTACATTTACAGCACTGTGGATTTCTTCACTAATAATAATAATAATAATGATGATAATAATAATAATTTAGAACTGCTATACGCTATACCGCCAACATGGGAGGTTTTTCTCAAACGCCTTCTTCTGCCGCTTTGGCTCCCAACGCCCGACCATTAAGTTTGTTGTTATGGGACCGTTCCTTGCGCAGATGGCCGTGCCAGTGCCTCTTTTGTGTTGGTCTTAATTGGTGCCTGTAGACCTTAATGGCTCCGTTCTCGGCGTCTTCTGTCGATGATTAAGACCGGTTGTATTGGTTTGCAACACTTGCAACGCTCTCTCTCTCTCTCTCTCTCTCTCTCTCTCTCTCTCTCTCTCTCTCTCTCTCTCTCTCTCTCTCGGCTTGCTTTGTCTGTGTTGCTACACCTCTGTTGGTTAGGTTTGGTTTGGCTCGGGTAAAATGTTATCTTCTGTTAGGGTAGTTTTCTTCAGTTTCTTTTCATTTTTTCAAAACGGTTTTTGTTATACTTCTTTCCAGAGTTATGGTTATAATTTATTTGTTGTACTTTTGCACACATATATATATGTATATATATACACGAGTGTATATGTGTATATATATGTATGTATATTATATGTATATATATGTATGTATATATGTTGTGTGTGGGATGGAAAATATTTTTTTTTATATTGTCCTTAATTTCACTCATTATGAGAAATGAAAGTTTAGGTAGTACCATTTTGCAAACATAAGAATGCTAATGGTTCGTGTAATGTTTCTTACAGGTATGCATAAAGCTAAAGGAAAAATTACAGACTAAGGAAGTAAATAGATTGTTAAGCGATGGCGGGAATAAGGGAAGCATATGAATTAAAAGAGAGAGTGAGAGAGAGTTGTTGAAATAATTCGATCCTCACCAATGATTATCGATATAATCTTTCGTATAATTATAAAACTTCTAGTTATCAAGCTGTTTGACATATAAAGATCTGATTCAGGTAAATAATCTTTTAGTCAATAATTCTGGATTTGTGCAAAAAAATATTTAATAAATGAATAAATAAAAATGGGATTGGATTGTTATAAGAAAAGGGGAGTGAATGCTGTAAGTGTTGCTTAGAAATTCTACATTTTTACCTTTTGCTTATTTATTTGCCAATTTATTTTTTCCTTTCTAATAAGTGATCTCATCTTTCTGTATTTCCTATTATCTTCTGTTACTGCTTTCAAATAAACACCATATTCTTTGAAAGCTTGAATTTCAAGTGAATGGCCCCCGTGGGCTTGTTCCATATGAGTAGGGGGTCATCTTCTGAATAATAATAATAATAATAATAATAATAATACATAATAATAATAATTGGGAAATTAAATTAATTATTATTATTATTATTATTATTATTATTATTATTATTATTAATCAGAAGGTTAAATAATAATAATATTGTTCCCATAATTAATATTAATTTGTAATAATAATAATTTGAAACAAAAATTATTATTATTATTATTATTATTATTATTATTATTATTATTATTATTATTATTATTATTATTATTGCGACGCTTTATCCTCGAAATAGCAGAAGTTATTCAGTATACATTCCCAAGAACAAAAAAAAGTAACACAATGAAAAACATACGTAACTCCACGCAGCTGAGGCTTAATAACACCCTATAGTGATAGATTACGATAGATTATATCTCGCCTACCTGCGTAACTTTCACGTACGCCTTTTGATATATAATCTTCTCCAAACGCTCCCCTCCCCTGCGTATCTTTGACGCACGATGTTACGCTGGGCTGACGCCTTTTCCCTGCTCCACCCTTGTTACGATATTTACACCTACCGAACTGATTCGAACGTGATTTTCTTTCATTTTTGGGGGGGAGGGGGCTTTTTGTTGCGCATTATTTTCATAGACGTAACGGGAAGGTTAATATGTTTTTTTTTATATTGTATTTTTATGCTCGCCAGAAATGTGTATGAAAGTGATGCGTTGTGATGTAGCAATGGCTTTCTTTGTTTTGAAAGCTTGTAATTAAGTTACTCAGTCTTGGTAAGTGTGTGTATATATATGCGTGTGTGTGTATATGTATATGTGTATATATATATATATATATATATATATATATATATATATATATATATGTATATATTATAAATGTATTGTTCATTATAAATGTCTTGCATACTAGTAAATATGTATGTATACCATAAATATATAAATGTATATACATATATATGTATATATATAATTATCTGTATCTTGCATATTGGTAAGTACAAAAATTCGACAAATTTATCTTAAATTTCTTATCAGTAACATTATAATTATTTAATGCCTGGTTTATCCTCTTACAGTTTCATTGTTTTTTCCATTGTGGTATTTTATGAGCTGTGACGTATTCTCTCTCTCTCTCTCTCTCTCTCTCTCTCTCTCTCTCTCTCTCTCTCTCTCTCTCTCTCTCTCTCTCCATTCCCTTTCCTCTCTGCTGCTTATGAGCGCGTGTTTTACAGGGCGATTCCCTTTCACGATTCAGCTTTTCAGTTGCGGATTTCACTTTCTACTGGCAGGCTTTCAACGACATTCACTGAGAGAGAGAGAGAGAGAGAGAGAGAGAGAGAGAGAGAGAGAGAGAGAGAGAGAGAAATAGTGGTTGTAAGAACTAATCTTTAGGGACGGCACGGCATGAAGTAAGAGAATGAAAGAAAAACAAGAAAGAGAGAGAGAGAGAGAGAGAGAGAGAGACGGAAAGGCAGAGAGAGAGAGAGAGAGAGAGAGAGAGAGAAGGAAAGGAAGAGAGAAGGAAAGGACGAGAGAGGGAGAGAGAGAGAAGGAAAGGAGAGAGAGACACACACGAAAAAGGAAAGATAAAGAAAGAAGAAAATGAAGAGAGAGAGAGAGAGAGTATAAAAATGATCCTTATGACACAAGGGAGTGAAGAAGGAAGAAGAGAGAATGAATAATGTAGCCTACAGCGAAAATTGCACATAAATGCGAATATATGTACAGAAGAAAGAGAGAGGAATAGATAGATAGTCATTACCTTAGGAACAATTAATTCTGGTTTTTGTATCATAGTAATTTTATTGTAATCGTCTTTTGTGACCGAGCAATCAGTGACGTGACGCAACGCCATTAGAAAGCAGATCGGGGAGCGGTTGCTAAAAGAGGGAGAGGAGGGAATCAAAAAGAGAGAGAGAATGAGAGATATAAAATGGGAGAGATAAAGAGAGATAAAAAATGGGGAGAGAAAGAGGGAGATATAAAGAGAGAGAGAGAGAGATGAAAAGGGGGAGAGTGAGAGATAGAAAGTGGGAGAGAGGTGAAAAAGGGGGAGAGAAAGAGAGAGATAGAAAGGGGGAGAGAGTGAGATAGAAAGAGATTAAAAGGTAGAGGGAGAGGAGATGAAAATGGGGAGAGAGAGAGAGATAAAAAAAAGAAGATATATATATATATATATATATATATATATATATATATATATATATATATATATATATACTATATATATAAACTGTATATATAAAGGAGTAGAGAGAGAAACAGAGAGACAAAATGGAGAAAGAGATTTCGCTGAAAACGTTATGGAAAGATTAAATAAGTATTAGATAATGCATTTGCATGGCCGTTTGTATTAAATAAAGTTTTTGCTTTCATGCTTATTTTATGCGTTGAAACTTTCTCCGTATTAGGTCCAGTTGATATATTTTCTTAATTTTACGAACCCCATAACTGATCTTTCTTCCTGTATTTCCTTTTACCTTCTGTTACTTCTTTCAAATGAACTTTATATTCTCTAGAAGCCTGAATTTCCACTCAGTAGTCCCTGTGGGCTTGTTCCATGTGAATAGGGTTCATGTTCTGAGTAATAGTAATAATAATAATGATAATAATAATAATAATGATAATTATAATAAAGCGTATTATTAATAATAATAATAATAATAATAATAATAATAATAATAATAATAATAATAACAGTTGCAGGCATCATAATCATCGTTATTATTATTTTAAAGAACACAAAACCTCTTTGTTATGCCCTAAAAACATAAGAACGGTGAGTGCATTGTCATCAGCTTTGTATTCTAATTTGTCTGCCAGGAAGCTGTACAGTGCAGTTAATCTCCAGGAAGAAACATTTTTGCCCTTCCGCTGTAGATAAGGAAATGCGCGCTTATTTTGGATACAGCGTTGAAGAAGTAACATTTCTCTCTCTCTCTCTCTCTCTCTCTCTCTCTCTCTCTCTCTCTCTTGTATTGAGGGATAAGGACAAGTGCGCTTGTATTGGATATAACGTAGTAGAAGAGACATCTCTCTCTCTCTCTCTCTCTCTCTCTCGATTGATCGAAGGAAAAAGTGGAAACCACACAACAGAGGAGAGATAGAAGACGTATAAATGGGAGATAAAACAATTTGGAGTCTTTCTTCTCATTGTGTTTTGAAGGTGCCTAAAAGGTCATGATGTATGACTTCTAGTTAAGTCTATGAGAAAAGATTAAGTTTCAATTGAAATTTGCTCTTATTTTTTTATGAATATGTTACCAGAAGATAAGCTTTATAACGTCAAGTGTATCAGGTGTATCAAATTCAGATGAATTTCAGGTGTCTCGTTTTATTTTCTGTTCCCTCATATTCATTTATTTATCACCTTTTCCTATAATTTGTATCTGTCTCTGCAGGCTATTTCCCTTTGGAGCCCTCTTGGTTTTATTATAGTCTGTTGACTCAGTCCATTAGGGGTTTTAGCGGAAGATTCAGAGAAAGAAAGAAAGAAAAGGAAGGAATTTAAGTCCTGTGGCGACTTTAAAGTAATTGAAGAAATGTTGAGATTACAATAATCATTTGAGGGTTAATGACCATTTAGATGAAGTCAAGGTCTAGAGCTCCTTTCGAAGATTCAGACGGTTGGAAATTACGTCTTAAAACCCAACCCCATCCGTACCCCATCCCATAGTGCCAAACGGGCCGCAAATTACGAAAAGTTTGTTGTTTATTGTCTCTTAGAGAACGCGGTTCCACTTGCAAATACGCCTTCATTTTGGGTGTTTAGAGACGAAGCAAAAAGTCAATAGCTATCGAGATTTTCGTAAATTCTGTCGATTTTCTTTCATGAGTCCCTTAACTGTACATGTATATGGTTAATTTCTCTTTGTCGGTATATATCGTAGTGTAGATTCTCTATTTATCAGTAAAGTTGACATTTTATGAAAGGATAAGCCGACATTGTCGTTCTGCATATGTAAGGTGGGAATAAAAGGTCCATCTTGTATAAGGACAGTCACTGTACCATATCAGTAGGATATGCATTCTACATGTACCTTTTGCGTTTCGGAGTTAATTGCATATATATATATATATATATATATATATATATATATATATATATATATATATATATATATATATATATATATATATACTATATATGTATATATGTATATATACACATATAGTTACAAAAAACTGTATATGCCTACAAATGGTAGAGCTTTGAATTAGCTCTCTCTCTCTCTCTCTCTCTCTCTCTCTCTCTCTCTCTCTCTCTCTCTCTCTCTCTCTCTCTCTCTCTCTCTCTCTGAAATACGTATTCCCGTCACTCATGAGGATTGCTCTGCCAAACCACTAATTAATCAGTCTGACTGTCTTCTCAGATACACGCCCTTCTTTGTGCAGTTTCTCAGTTTTTATGTATATGTTAATTTTTTTTAACTTCCCCTGCTTTTTCTTCTTTGTGCAAGAAGCTTAAACAGAGCATAGATCCAGGATGCTGAAAAACAAAGAAATATTCAGTAATTTTAGGTAATTAAGAGTAAGTGTCCTTGTCCAATAAGGATAGATAATTCATTAGGTACAAAAATATTATTATTTTTGCCCTTCTGTTTTTACTCACATTGAGAACCGTCTTTTAAAAATAATGTTTCCTTATTTTCACCTCCACCCTTTGGTGCATAAGTAAATTTTGTGAAGCTCATTAAGCCATTTATCGTTTTTATTAAATAAGAACAATGTTATAAAACTAATGGTTTTGTTTCCTCTCCTTTCATTTTTGTTAATAGAATTAACAAAATTCCACAATCATAGAAATGAATTGTATTAATATGCAAAAGATAAAACAAAGACTTTCGAACACCTGAGCGATGTTCCTCATCAGTATTTTAACGTAAACACTAACGAGGAAGAGGAGGAACGCCGTTCAGGTGTTCGAAAGTCTTTGTTTTATCTTTTGCATATTAATACAATTCATTTCTATGATTGTGGATTTTATTACATAACAGTTTGTCTCGATATTGTGAATTTCTTAGCAATAGAATGATCCTTTTTTGGGGATAGGTTACGAATATCAGAGAAGACTTTTATCAACTAAATAATCTGTGTCCTCATCAAACGGAGGTTTGTGGTCACCTGTTTTTTAGTTTTCTGTAAAAGAAAGCTATTAAGATGGCTGTTTGTCCGTCCGTCTGCACTTTTTCTGTCCTCCCTCAGATCTTAAAAAACTACTGAGGCTAGAGGGCTGCAAATTGATATGTTGATCATCCGCCCTCCAGTCATCAAACATAGCAGATTGCAGCCCTGTAGCCTCAGTGGTTTTAATTTTATTTAATGTTAAAGTTAGCCATGATCTTGCGTCTGGCACCGGTATAGGTGCCAATAACACAGGCCACCACCGGACCGTGGCTGAAAGCTTCAGGGCCGCGGCTGAGAGTTTCATGGGCCGTGGCTGAGAGTTTCTTACAGCATTATACACTGTACAGAAAACTCGATTACGCCGAAGAAACTTCGGCGAATTTTTACTTGATTTTATTTCGGCTCTTATCTCAGAAAGTATAATTGAAGCTTTTTTTTTTTTTTCCTTCTTTTTTGCTGGGTGCTCTTTGGATCAGTGACGAGTTCAGTGAACTCCGAGGTAAATCCGAATCCGGATGCAGATCGAGGGTGTTCTTCATTGACTTTGGATGAGATGTCCCACTGCCCTAGAACTGACATTTTTTGTTCTTTAGATTAATTTAATCTGAAGCGGTTCGTGCATTGTTCATGTTTTGCTTTATTTAAAAAAAAACAATTAAATCTGAAGTCATGTTTGCATTGCTCATATTTTGCTTTTTAAGTAAGAACTTAATTTAAAGTGATTTTTTAATTGTTCATATTTTGCTTTTTTTAAATGATTTAATCTAAAGTGGGTTTGCATTGTTCATATTTTGCTTTTTATAAAGAAATTAATCTAAGGTCATTTTTGCATTGTTCAAATTTTGCTTTTTCCGAGTGAAATTCTTCAAAGGGATTCTTGTACTTTTCATATTTTGCTTTTTTCTACTGGAATTAATCAGAAGTAATTCTTGAACAGTTCATATTTTGCTTTTTCGAATTAAATTAATCAAAAGTAATTCTTGTTCTATTCCCTAACCTAACCTAACCTAACCTAGCCTATTCCAAAATTAATTCTTGTACTGTTCATATTTTTCGAATGAAATTAATCAAAAGTAATTTAATTCTTGTACTATTCCCTAACCTAACCTAACCTAGGCTAACAATTCGTATTTTGCTTTTTTCGAATGAAAGTAATCAAAATTCATTCTTGTGCTATTCATATTTTTCTTTTTAAAAGAATTTCAAATTAAAGTACTTCCTGCACAGCTTATGGGCAGTGATGTCATGATACCAATGTACGTTTCCAAAAATGCTCCAGAAATTTTTTTTTTTTTTTTTTTTTTTGCTTGCTCATGCTTTTTTTGTTTTTGCTTGCTGTGTTGGGCAAGACTGAAGCCGAGCCAATCGAAGGCAGAACGAAAGCGTGCGGGAAAGTTGTTGCAGAAAGAACTCTAGGTTTAAAAGAGACAGGTACACAGTACTTGAGGCCTTTTGACCGTTGCTAACTGTGGAAAGGGAAAGTGATGCCTAAAGTGGTCTGCAAAATGAAAATCCATTTGGCTTTTTTTGCGTCTCATTGTGACCTATTGTTGCTCTCAAAAACTCCTAAGGCTTGTCGATATTATTATTATAATTAGTGATTATTATTATTATTATTATTATTATTATTATTATTATTTGTGTGTGAAAATAATAATAATAATAATAATAATAATAATAATAATAATAATAATAATAATAATAATAATAATAATAATAATAATAATAATAATAATGTGATAAACGCGCAACCCAAGACCAGTCTCTCTCTCCCACCCAACCGTAGTTGCTACCCACAACATTCGACTAACAGCTGGGTTCATGATTCACTGCTTTAGTCAAAAGAGAGAGAGAGAGAGAGAGAGAGAGAGAGAGAGAGAGAGAGAGAGAGAGAGAGAGAGAGAGAGCTGAGATCCTATTCGTGATACAGTTTCAGTTTAATTGGTCTTTCTTCTGTTGATTAAGCTTTTGTTGTGCTCAGTTAATATTCCTGTGCTATGTTAGTTGTATTAGCTTAGTTTTCCTTGTTAATTTAGTTTTTATAAAATTAATTTAGCTTTGTTTTTTGGTGTTATGTTAAATTGTTTGAGCTGAGTTTCTCTCTTGGTAAGTGACTTCTTCTTATGTTACCAATTTATTTTTTTTAATAAGTGATCTCTTCTTTCTTTCCTTCTGTATTTCCCATTACCTTCTGTTACTTCATTCTAATGAACACCGTGTTCTTTGGAAGCTTGAATTTCAAGTCGGTGACCCCTGTAGTGGGCTTGTTCCATACGAATAAGGCTCGTCTTTCGAATGATCTTTTGAATAATAATACCACTTTATTCAGGAAATAGGTTCCCAGTCAGTGCAGTTAATCTTTTGTTAATTTTGTTTTACCAAATTAGTTTTTGTTTGCAATTCAATTAATGATCGCCTTTTTTTTACATCCGTTTATTACATCATCTCGATACACGCAGAAGACGTAAATGAAAAAACAGAAAAACTTTTCTGTGTTCATTAATTATGTCTTCCTAATGCAACATTTTTTTTTAGCTTATTGTCGTCTTTTAAACTTCCATTGATTACATCATCTTGATACACGACGAAGAAGTAATTAAAAAATTAATTTTTGTTTTCAGTTTTGTTTATGATCGTCTTTTATACTTCTGTTGATTACATCATCTCTGTATACTACGAAGATGTAATTAAAAAAAAAACTTTCTGTGTTAAAACTTTCCTGTGTTCATTAATGTTGTTTTCCCAATTCAGTCTTTGTTTGCGATTCAGTTTATGATAGTCTTTCATACCGCCATTGATTACGTCATCTCTGTACACTGCGAAGAAATAATGAAAAAATTAGTTTTTGTTTTCAATTTTGTTTATGATAGTCTGTCATACATCCGTTGATTACATCATCCCGATAACGGCGAAGACGTAATTAAAAAAAGTCATTAAAAACGCTCGTGCAACGAAAGCGAAGCTAATTAACAAAACCAATTCGCGAATAGAAGCTGCGAAAGGCCTCTCCATCAGTGGGCTTAATTGTGATACAATTACAGCTCGAAATGTTGGTAATTACAATATCATCCAGTGCGGAATTACTCACAGATAATTGTAATGACTCTGCTACTGCAACTTATTTTTTTTTTGGGGGGTGATTGGAGGTCATCTCGGGTCACGGAGGTGGCTTCCTATGGTCGATCTGTATAAGAGAAAGGATGAGGAAAGGTATTACTTGCAGGGAGTGCGAGAGTATGTATGTATGCATGTATAATGTATGTATATATATTATATATATATACACACATATATAAATATGTATATATGTATATATACGGACACACACATATTATATATATATATATATATATATATATATATATATATTATATATATATATATATATATATATATATATATATATATATATATACTGTATATATATACTGCTCACTAATAACACTCTTGCGCTAAAAGTGACTACTTTAAGTGTTAAACAAGATGAAGCAGACTTGTATATCCTTCGCTGAATCAGGTTTGAATCTTGTTTTTAGAAAGATATACAAAATTAGCCACTTCATACGCTCATCAGCATGGTATTAACCCCTCCTCTCTCTCTCTCCCTCTCCCTCTACACACACACACACACACATACGATACGCGACGTAATTCAGTATCTGACAACCTTCCTATCCAACACCCTTAGCACTGTCTACTCAGCACTTTCTTGTTCTCGCCTCTTTCCTATATTAGCATTCCAATTCTTTTCACCAGCTCACTATCTCCCATTCTTTCCTCGTGACCAAACCACCTTAAAATGCAGACCCGCCTTTTACATATGTTCACATGCAAACCAAAATCTTTATCGTTCACATCCGCAATGTATACAGAGAGAGAGAGAGAGAGAGAGAGAGAGAGAGAGAGAGAGAGAGAGAGAGCGGGGAGAGAGAGAAGGTATGGAGGAAGAACACGTAAGATAATTGCTCACTCAGGTGAAAATAGCACCTCATTACCCTCACCGTGTCAACAGTGCAATTATGCATAATTGCCGTTACCCAGCATCGTCTGGGAAGCTGGATGCGGGCACCGGAGGAGACATTTCAACACGAGTAACGTTAGGTCTGGTGCAACTGCCCCCCCTCCATGCTTTCTTATGAATAATGGAAGCGTGTAACTGTGTGTGTTTGTGTGTTGGAGAGGAGAACTTTTACTTATATATATTCCTGTAAATACATACATATTTATATATAAACATGTATATGTATATATAAATATATATATTTACACATATATGTATGTATGTGTGTATATATATATGTGTATATATATATATATATATATATATATATATATATATATATATATATATATATATGAGAGAGAAAGAGTGGGGGAGAGAGAGAGTAGGCGGTATATAAAAAGGGTATATATAACAATTAGTGATATCCAGTAAAAGAGATAGATAAATAAATAAATAGATAGACAGACAGATAGAGCGAAAGCCAGCTTTATATCTATGTAATGCACAGGCAATACCTTCGTGCTTTCAACTATATATTCTCTCATAAGTGCTTTTGCAAAAATGAATGCTTACAGTGTGTAGTTCAAACAATATTCAGATAGCTTTTTTCGTTTATTTGGTTTAAAGAAGAGGTGTAAGTTTGCATGTTCAGAAATTGTGACTCTAATCTTAAACCAAACTAGTATTTCTCTCTCTCTCTCTCTCTCTCTCTCTCTCTCTCTCTCTCTCTCCAACATTAAACGTTTTTGTGATGTTATCTGTATTTACTTGATGATACCGCACTACTCTCTCTCTCTCTCTCTCTCTCTCTCTCTCTCTCTCTCTCTCTCTCTCTCCAACATTAAACGTTTTTGTGATGTTATCTGTATTTACTTTATGATACCGCACTACGTATACATACACACATACATGCATATATATATATATATATATATATATATATATATATATATATATATATATATATGTGTGTGTGTGTGTGTGTGTGTGTGTGTGTGTACAGGAATTAAGTTTCATTGTATCTCACAAGAATCTGAGGTGTCAAAAGCTCTCTTATTGAAGAGGTACAGACATGTTGTCGACAGAGTCAAACAAATTTGTCGAGAAAAGTAAACGCTAAATGTAAAAATTTGCAGATTTCACATAGAAATAATAATAATAATAATAATAATAATAATAGTAATAATAATAAGTAGCTCCAGGACTCATGCAGAAAAGTATGCTAGTAGAAACAGCTCACATAGTGAGAAAAGTGATGGACTCCTAAAACCACCCAGTCGAATGGGATGACTGTGATAGACCAAAAAATAAAAAATAAAAATAATAATAATAATAGCAATTAAAGTCATTATTCCAATAATGATTATTATATTCCCTGTTCATGCATGTGTGTCCGAATCGCATTTAATTTCTAACAGACTGTATTACAAGTCTGAGTCTGGATGTCCGCTGCCTTCCTAGGTTCTGGAAAGTAATTACAAAATGAACCTGATCATAAATTTCTCTCTTCGACGAAAATCATATACTCTTTGTTACTGATATCTAGTACAACAAATTAATGTTCCATTTCACCCGTACGAATAAGTTAGTTGGCAAAATTATGTATTTGATATCGTCTGTTTGTCGCAAAATTAATCTATATCGCTGTCATTTTTGGTACTCTATTATTATCGGAAATGTACTACAACTTTTAATTTCACTCAGATACAGTGTAAAGATATTTAATTTCACCCATCGCTTAGAAAATTAAGTATTTTTATCAAATATTGGCCATAATTAATAGAAACTAAATTTTCATTTGGATCTACAAATGGGAGACAGACATTAATAATTTTTCACATTTTTCGTAATGAACCATTTTTCATATAACAAAATTTGTCCTATCAGAAGTGAAAAAATTCACTTAATTATCGAACCAAATATAGACAAAGAGAATCGTCTGGAAGTGCGACATCTTACTGAAATATTTTCCATAATTTTTATATTTTCTTTTTTATTGTTGTTGTTTTCGTCTAGGGGCGTTTCTTTGGAACACTTTTTTCATAATGAAACCATATTTCATTTAACAGTAAAATGTGTAATATCAGAAGCGAACAAATTCGCCTAATTTTCGAACCAAATATGGGAAAAGAAAGTCGTCTGGAAGTGCGACATCTTACTGAAATATTTTCCATAATTTTTTTTTTTTTTTCTTGTCCGGGTGCGTTTCTTTGGAACACTTGGTCACGACGCATAAATCTTCAAGTCGTCAACAGCCCTTGAAATTACGGTGGGATATTAAATGTTTGCTTTTTATGTCTTCGTCGCTCTTGTCAGCTGCTGTAGGAAGTCGTGAATTTTTAGAGGTGAAATTGCTCGAGTGGCTTCTTTCGCCTTATAAATTTTCCTGACGTTTTTGGGTGTGGGGACACGGCGTTCCCAGCAGGTTTCCGGTCACATGGTGATAGTAATAGATAAAATCTTTCTGGGCATATTTTGAGAACCTGTTTATGGCGTCATTGACCATAGGAATTGTGACTCCAGTTAGTCCATTAGTCATTGCATTGATGAAGACAAACAGTTGAGACGCAGGAGTGGTTCACCTTCTTGCCATGTTTGGTAGAGAGTGTGAATATTTGGAGATGGTGTGGGTATTATTATTATTATTATTATTATTATTATTATTATTATTATTATTATTATTATTATTATTATTTCTCTTGTCAAAAAGTTTTTAAAAAATAGGGGCGGGGCTTCCTCTTCCCTCTCTCCAGATAGCCGACGTCCCTGTGGATGGTTCCGACTATGGCACCTATGCAGCGCAGGCAGGTGCAACATCGCAAGTACGATGATCAAGGAGGTTGGCGCAACTGCCTGTTGAGTTTGGAATAACATAACACCCGAAACATCCGTGATGGCTGTTATCTTCTCGCCCCGCCCCCATTTTTTAAAACACCTTTGACAAGAAAAATGCCCTCACATTTTAACGTTAGCACTGATGAGGAACACCGTTCAAGTGTTCGAAAGTCTTTGGTTTATTTACATAGTATACGCACACGTCTTGAACTGTCCACCTAATCGCGCAACAACTTCTCGCTACTGGGAGAAAGGGCGCTGGTGACTGGTATGATACATGCACATACGCTACCGGGGCTACCGATCAGGCAGGGCAGCCGACTGAGACTACGGTCCACCCCAAAGCCAAATCAAAGTCCTTCAAAGAAGGCATCGTGCTTACCCATACCAAAAAAAAAATGGGAAAAAGCACGTTAAAAGAAGATTGTGGATTTTTATTACACACATTATTATTATTATTATTATTATTATTATTATTATTATTATTATTATTATTATTGGATTAAATATGAATAAACCCTCACAGAACCAACCTAGTTCCATTCTTCCTTAGTTCCTGTGTAGACATCATAGACTAGCGTTGCTTGTTATGCTATTTCAGTCTCCTTCACACTTGTAACCGGAAACTCAAAGCCTGCTCTTGTGTTTACAGAACAGTGTGAAATTTCCTACATGAACGTCTTCGCAGATTTATGATTAATACCAGAATGAAACACACTTCATTTACTAAATAATTGGTGATACGAAACATTTCCTTATCATATTTGAGTGAAGTTAAAAGTTGGAGTACACCTACACAAATAATAAAGTACCTTTTCCGCCCTAGAATTAGAATCAGATATATATATATATATATATATATATATATATATATATATATATATATATATATATATATATATATATATGTGTGTGTGTGTGAATATACATATATATATATATATATATATATATATATATATATATATATATAGAGAGAGAGAGAGAGAGAGAGAGAGAGAGAGAGAGAGAGAGAGAGAGAGAGAGAGAGAGAGAGAGAGAGAATCTTTGACAGATGAAGGTTCACTAATATATATATATATATATATATATATATATATATATATATATATATATATATATATATATATATATAATATATAGTTATATATATATATATATATATATATATATATATATATATATATATATTTATATATACACATATATTGTGTGTATGTATATATAAAACACGTGGAAACGTGGTTTCGATGCAAGATGAAAGTGTTTTCCTCACTTATTTACGAAACGCCTTCGCATATAATCTCATATGAGGAATCTTTTGACATTGCGGAAGAGGTTCCACGGTTGTTGTGTTATTGTCTGAAAGACGTCATGGAGTTGTCAAGAGTTGGTGTCAATATTAATACAAAACAAGAGCGGAACAATTGCAGAGAACAATTGCAGGGGGCAATTGCAATGACATCCAGGAAACGTCTATTCTGCTTTGTTATCTCCGAAGTCATCATAATGCGCTGAGACTCTGTGTTAGTCTTGTGTTGTGATGAAAGCTCACAGTTTGCCGTGCGTCAATTATCTGTGCGTTGGGTGTCTTAAATAACAGTATACTAGTCTGGAGAGAAACGGAGAAGGGGGTGGAGTTTGCCTTGATATATATTTATATATATATATATATATATATATATATATATATATATATATATATATATATATATATATATATATATATATATATGTCTCCTAGAAAATAATGTACAACCTTTAGGTGTTATATATGATCTAACGTGATCAGGATTGGAGTCCATGCGCTTTTGGTTTGATACACAGTTGGTAGTGAATTATCCATTCAGCCACCTTCAGCTGTGAAGATATATACAGTATAATTATATGTGTGTATGTGTGTCTGTGTGTTGAGCCCAGTAAGAGGGTGGTTAGTGGCTTATTTCATTATTGCTCTGTTTTTGTGTTTAACTTATTAGTTGCTGTTTTCATCATTGGACTGTCCCGCTAGAATCCTGATAATGGACTTCGAGCCACTGAAGGCGAAGCCATTGTTCCGGTCGAGGACTTCAAGTCCTCGAGGAGATAAAGAAGAAGAAGAACTACAACAAGAAGCAGCTGCTGTTGGTCTTCCCGGCGGTAAATTGTAATTAAGCCAAGTAAGGTTGCGGAGGAGAAAGCCCTCCACAGCTAATAAAGACCCGGTTTAGTGACATCTTCCAGGCCATGTGTTTTGACGTGCTGGAAAAAACTTTCCTGAATCCCCTCCCCCTCCTCCCCCCCTCTGGAAAGAAAGGCTGCCGCGCGAACTGTACGGACCTCTGGCGCTCTGCCAGATATTGACCTTCTGACTTTACGTTGCTGCTTCCCTGCCACAACCACCTCGTTATGTTTCCTCCTCCTCCTCCTCCTCCTCCTCCTCCTCTTCTTTAGCACTAGGATGTTTTCTTGAGCCCGAGAGAGGTCTCTTAACTTTCTAGAAGCTTCGGTTAAGGGGAAAAATGCATTAGTCCTTTTTTGGGCAAGCGGCCAGATTATACGGTTTTCGCTCTTCTAATTTTTATTATCAGCAAAACTCTAGATAAAGCTAAGACTTGACTCGGTCTTTATCAACTTCAGGCGTCATTTGCCCAAACCTCGACGAATCCATGAAGTTGATATAGGCCTAGTGATTTTTGAGAAAACAAAAATCTTCCTTTCCAGGAAATCTCACAGTAGGGCTATAAAGCTAATTAAAAGTAAATGCATGGTTACGTAGCGCCTCAACCTAACAGACGCTTTGGGGGTCCAGCCTTTTTTATAGGTAACAAAATCCGTTAAGTAACAATGACCTACAGTATATGTTTTAGCCTGCGCTTGAATATTTTCTGGATATCTTACAAGCAACAGCAGTTCCACATAATTTCTAACCTAATCTAACCTGCACTCTACACTTAACATTCCCTTGAAGAGATATATCTAAAAATGTATCACATCTAAAATGGTAACTTATGGAAAAATAATCATAGTATTGTAACTGATAAGTACAGAAGGCCTCTAAGTTTAGGTCCGTTAAATGTAGGTGTTATTGTAATTTGGACTGTTTTTGGTAGTCTTGGGATGTTTCCTCGATGAATGTGTTAGATTGTCTCCAGTCCTTCAGGAGCCCTCAAGTCATTTTGTAAGCTACTGTTGCAGAAAGTGTCGGCCTATCCTACCGACCTGACAGCCACTTTTTTAATTATCAATGAATTGGTGCTAGAGTAATTTGGATTTTATCACTACCACTGATTTGTCTTCATGTGTTCTCTCGATCTGCGTAATTCATGCTGAAATTCCATGATTGTAACAGATGCCATAGATGTCGAAATCACTCTTAGAACAACTGGTAGGAAATGAGAATTTTTTATATGAGTTAATTTTTTAATATGAGAATTACATTCAATTCCATTAAAAAATACATATTTTCGTATATCGTTGCGGTACTTCTACATCTTAAAATCTTTGTTTGCCTTTAAATGAAAGATACTGTTCTGATAAAACTTTACCCATTGTAATATGAGAATTAATTCACCTCCGTTTAAAATGCGCTTATTTTTATATATTGTTGTGGTACTTCATTTTTAAATCTCTGCCTTTGAATAAAAGGTGCTGTTCCGCTACGATTAAAGATGCACGGACCATACTGCTGTACGTACCTCGAAAAGAGAGAGAGAGAGAGAGAGAGAGAGAGACGGAAGCAGTCACGTGACCGGAGAGTCTGATGTATGGAAACACAAAGGAAATATATTTTTGTGTGGATTCCCCAACCTTATTTCTTAGCGCAGCTGTCCGTTTTGTATTCTGTCTTGTAACCATTGTGGGCGCTATTCATCCTTAGAAAATAAAATGATGGATATTCTTTGTTTCACTTCTGTTATAGGCCTAAAGATATAAGACCCGAGTGAGGGATAGTGGAAATGAGGTCTAAAATGAAGAACTGAAGAGGAAACCTTTTTGAGTCTTTTTAGCTACGTTAAAAACTTCTTCTTCGTTTGTTTTCCAGAACTCCGGGGCCAACCCGATATAGGCCTATTAATTTCGGCTCCTGAGATTCTGGTCTCTCCGGGACGCTTTAAAGGTTCCCTCTCTGTTCTTTTCTTCTTCTATTGAAGAAAGTTCTTTTCTTTCATCCATTCCCAGTTTCGTTTCTGCACTAAATTAAAGAGTAGGTCTGTGGGACATATCCAGTGCCATTTAGTTCAGAATAGCTCGATAATATTACGAAAGCGTCGACTTCTATCAGACGTGCATTAATGATTTTGCAGATTAGCATTGTCCTCGTTGATATAAATAGAGAGAGAGAGAGAGAGAGAGAGAGAGAGAGAGAGAGAGAGGAGGTGAATGAGGAACTGAAGGGAAGGGCTCGAATGACTCTCTGAACTGGATCTCTCTCTCTCTCTCTCTCTCTCATGCTACTTTTTAGTGGATCTCATCACCTATTGTTTCATTACTATTATTCACAGTTGTACCTTGACGTTCACCTCTCTCTCTCTCTCTCTCTCTCTCCTCTCTCTCTCTCTCTCTCTCTCTCATTATCACACAGTGGAGTAGGTCCGTTGTCTAACTCTTATCCTTTGAATTAACAAAGCATTTAGACGGAATGAACAAAACATTTGGACGAAATAAACAAAGCAGTTGGACGGAATAAACAAAGCATTTGATAGACTTTATGTTTTGTTTACTGACTCCTGTATATACTTTCCTAAGTTCAATACGCGTTTTTGCATCAGATTTACAAAGTCGTTATGAAAGAAAGGAAACAATAGACTTTATTTCACCTCATGGTACTATTCAGATATCTTCAAGCGTCTCCAGTGGAACAAAGGTCTTGTGGTAGCCATTTAAACATTAAGAAGGGGAAACTAGAGAATTACATCGATACAAAGGGAAACTACGGAGAATTACGTCGATACAGAGGGAAACTATGGAAAATTACATCGATACAGAGGGAAACTATGGAGAATTACATCGATACAGAGGGAAACTATGGAGAATTACATCGATACAGGGGGAAACTATGGAGAATTACTTCGATACAAAGGGAAACTATAATTACATCAATACAAAGGAAATCTATAGAGAATTGCTTCGATTCAAATAGAAATGTACAGAGTTATATCGATACAGAGGGAAGCTGTAGAGAATGACATCGATACAAAGGAAGACCATAGAGAATTACATTTTTACGCATTTTATTTGTCAGTTGGGCATCTTGGCCCCATGAAGAGGTCATTTTATTGCTTCGCTATACCGTCACGCTTATCATTACCTGATCTTCTGTTGTTTGTCATCTTCCCATGAAGGTCTATTGTCATATTGCTACATCGCCATTATTGGTGTTGAAAATATTACTGAAACTTGAATACATCGTCATATCGGCA
This sequence comes from Macrobrachium rosenbergii, assembly GCF_040412425.1. Taxonomy (NCBI): domain Eukaryota; kingdom Metazoa; phylum Arthropoda; class Malacostraca; order Decapoda; family Palaemonidae; genus Macrobrachium; species Macrobrachium rosenbergii. The sequence goes on along the minus strand of NC_089791.1, from coordinate 50,000,932 downwards.
TCCAATATTAGAAAATACATCGGGGCTCTATTTTTTCTTTTTTCATCATACTTGCACCATTCTGGAAAAACTCCAGAAGCTTACTCAGTACATACACCTCCCAGAATATTTAGTCGTATATGTTCTGTCATATTTTTATATTTGTGCAAAGTATCATCTAGGTGAGAACGTTTAGGTTTGTTGTATTTTGTGTTTTCCTACTGTTTTTTAGCCTCTCTCTCTCGTTGGGCGAGTCGGTAGAATTATGGGCTAGCACTTGCTAGGCCCAAGTTCGAGTCTCCGGCCGGCTAATGAAGAATTAGAGGAATTTATTTCTGGTGATAGAAATTCATTTCGCTATAATGTGGTTCGGATTCCACAATAAGTTGTGGTCCTGCTGTTAAGTAACCATTGGTTCTTAGCCACTTAAAATAAGTCTAATCCTTCAGGCCAGACCTAGGAGAGCTGTTAAACAGCTCAGTGGTCTGGTAAAACTAAGATACAATTAACTCTCTCTCTCTCTCTCTCTCTCTCTCTCTCTCTCTCTCTCTCTCTCTCGTTTTTTTCACCC
>NC_089791.1:49992882-49997882 GCF_040412425.1 Macrobrachium rosenbergii | reverse complement strand
GTTGAAATATCTTCCCGATCATCAGTTATGATTTCCCTCGTGACTCTTTGACTTTCGGGCACCAAATTCCAGGATATGATTGTCAGCTGATTGTCAGTTAGCGAAGATGCAATATGTAAAGTGTCAGCAGTATTTGAGTCTTGGGTTTTGCTGTTTATTTTCCTGTCCGTTTTCCTGCTTTCATTTTGTAAGTGTTTATTTGTTATTTCTGCAGTACACTGGAACACACATGTAGGCTATATGTGTGTATATATATGTGTATATATATAATATATATATATATGTATATATATATATATATATATATATATATATATATATATATATATATATAAAGTATATTTTACTGATGGGTACGTGAACACACGCCACATTTTCCTTGGGATGAATAGAGAAGGTTTCATCTATCTGATTTTCATAATTTCTTTAGGATGACGTTGCTAGCCCCATACCTTAGATCACACAAGTTTTTAAGGAACACACACACACATACATACATACACACATACATACAAACACATAACACGTACATTAATGTGTGTACGGTGAAAGGTAACATTTTCCCCGTCTTAACGGTAAACAGTGTGACCCTCTTCTCGCATCCGAATATTTAAAGAGCCAAAACCTCTTCGACTTTCATTACGCCCGAGTTCCCCGCCCTAATTTAAATACTCGAGATCTAATTTCCTTTAATGAGATGGGTAATTGCCCTCAGGTCAGGCCCTTATTCTATCCATCGACGTACCCCCCTTCTCCCCATCTTCTTCCCCTTACACACACACACACACAAACCGCACTCAGAAACCGCCATTGGTACATATTAAGCAAACTCACCTTCATCCGCTTTTCCATTTAAAATTATTTTTCCCTCTGCTCGGTTTATTTTGTTTTTCTTTCTCATTATCATTCGTTTCTTTGTTTATTTTATGATTATTTGCATTTTGGTTTTATTTCATTTTCATTGGTGTATTATTTTATCTTTATGTAGCTTTCATTCATATTTTTTTAATCTGATTTCTTACCCATACTTGGAGTTGAGAGAGTAATGAAAATTTTTTAAAAATGTATATTGCCTTTATTTAGACTTTTCTTGTTTATTTGTAGTTTATTTTCATTTTTAAGTAGTGATTACTGAAGAGGCTTTGTATTTCGTTTTTAATTTCCCTTCATTTATGCGCTTCATGTGTATATATATATATTTTTTTTTTATTTCAGACTAGTAAGGGTAAAGACTGAGGTCTCTTTAGTCAGTATCCTAAAGGTCCTTGCGTAAATATCAACAAAAAGCAGTGAAAATAGCCTCTGTAGATATTGTGGAATAATCCTAAATCTATAAAATATTAGAATATTATTATGGAAAAACCAAGGCTTGTAGGACACATACTGTGCTCTAAAGGCCCTGGGAGAGATATTTGGGAGGGATTGGGTAATCCCTTTGCCAATTAAAATTGGTGGAATAGATTATACAGTCTTTACTTTCAGAGTTATGAGGAACTATATCAGTGTCGTAATGTGTGTAACGTATGTATGTACGTATGTATGTGTGTGTATATATGTATATATATATATATATATATATATATATATATATATATATATGTATGTATAATATAGATATACTATATATAAATATATGTATATATTTACACATATACGGCATATATATTATACTGTATATATACGTGTGTGTATATATATGTGTGTCTGTGTATCTTGGCTGCTGTTTTTTGTTACTCGTGCAGTGGAAGCTTGCGTCATCAAAATGATGATGATAATATAAAACATGGGTTGCAAAGTAAAAGATAAATGCTTATAAAACAAAGGTTAGGAGGCAAGATCATTATTTCAAGAAATCTGGAGAGCTGCAAAAATAGAAGTAATTTTGTAGAAATGAAGACGAACAATTAATATAAAGGGTGGAGTATTTTTTTTATTATTTTCTAATATTATTTGCCTTTGCAGTTTATTAAACTTATTATTCCACTTGATACTCCTTACCAACATGGGTCTTTCATTTTTTTATTCGTAAGATTTTGGTAAATATTCTTAGTTATATGAAATTTCGTAATTATTTATTTAATCTTTCTTTATTCAATTAGAATTGCTTATTAACTTCAATTTATATATATATATATATATATATATATATATATATATATGAATTATATTTTATTAATATATCCAATTTATATATATATATATATATATATATATATATATATATATATATATATATTAGCTAAGTCTCTGTAATAACATTTTATATTTACCCACAATTTTTATTCACTTACATTGTCTTTTGCAAATTTTTTCAATTCTTTACCCTCATGTCGAGGTAGAAATATATTTTTTGATCTCGAAATAAAAGCATATGAGAGGTACTTATATTTCACGTTTTCTCGTTTAATTTTGTAATGCAAGGTAAGATTATCTCTCTGATTTCTATTTTTAAAAAGAGAGAGAGAGAGAGAGAGAGAGAGAGTAATGCATTTATTTTTCACATCTTCTAAATAGAATTTAAATTGCAGTGTAAGATTATCACTGATTCGTTTTCTTTGAGAGAGAGAGAGAGAGAGAGAGAGAGAGAGAGAGAGAGAGATGAAATAAATTTTCTTCACACGTCACCACTTACCATAAAATAGCGGGAAGTCCATCAAGTGGTCTGGGAAAAACAGTTTTCACCTCAGTGGGAGGGGAGGAATAAAAGCCCTAACAGAAGAAGAAGAAGAAGAGAGAGAGAGAGAGAGAGAGAGAGAGAGAGAGGTGGGGATGGCATAAATAGGAGAGAGTGCGAGTGCGTCTGTCTGAAAGAGAGAGAGAGAGAAAAAAAAGGAGATTGAAAGAGAGAGAGAGAGAGAGAGACTAGAACGTTTGAATAATTGGGAAATAAAATACCAGCTAACTCCAAGATTCTGGAGCAGTCTAGATATAACCACTTGGTATAACGGTGAACATTACAAAGATCTGTCATTGTGGTTTTTTCCAGCCGTTTTATGAACTGCATATTTTTCCTTCTTTGGTGTAGGTACCTGCCAGAGAATACCTATTGTAATGCTCTCTCTCTCTCTCTCTCTCTCTCTCTCTCTCTCTCTCTCTCAAGAGAAACAAGACATCAGTCATGGCCACATTAGCCATTGTTGATCAATTTTCTCCTGATGCCTTTTATTCATACGTTAGTTTTAAATCATATTATCGACTATTCACTGTTTTCATCTTGCATTCTTCTTTCTTTTATTCCCTTTGTTGTGATTTTTCATCGTTGTTTTCATCGTACCACAACGGTAGAGGATTAGAATTAAACTAGCACGATCCGTTAGTCTCGAAAATATTGAGACTAACAAGTCCTTGACATATCGTTCAAAGCACGCTAACTGGCGACTGCGGCATTTTCGTCGTTTTTCTTTTGTTATTCCGGGAAATAGGATCCATTCTGTTAAAAAAAAAGTCCTATTATATGAATCATTATTGTGAATATTTTAAATTTCTCTTACGGAACATTTCTGAACGTTCCAAAGGATTTCGTTCAGCACCAGAGCAGTTCATTATTCAAGGTTTTCCACTCTTAGAATTTATTATTTCTTTCTCAGTTGACGATCGTTATAGGCAAAATCGATATGATTTATCTACTTGCCAATGATTCCCGTAATGAACAGATAAAACCTGAAGGCATGATTTTAATGTGAGAAATAAATTTCGAGTTGAATGGGCAAGTCAATCAAATGTTCAGTTATCGTCGTGTTGTGTTGACTGGCACTTCGGGTAACGCTCGCCAACTGTTAATCTAGATCGCGTGAGAATATGTGAATAATTTATTTTTCTTTCTATAACTTATATCGATTTATACAACTTATAAAACAAATAGAATTCCTCAATTTGGAATGTCAGTTTATACTTTTAGGCCTATATTATAAATTATCAACCCATAATGTCTGTAACTAGGCCTGTTAGTTCTTATTAGATTTACTGCTTCCCTTTTTTGCTCATAGCCAAGCAATTGTTTAGAGAAAATTTATTGGTAAATTTAGCAAGAAATAAGTTTACTAGGCCTATAAAATAAATTATCAACCAATAACGGTTGTAACTAGGCTTATTGGTTCATTTCAAATTTATTGCTTGCCTTTGCTCATAGCCAAGTAATTTTTTAGGGAAAATTTACTGGAGAATTTAGCAAATAATTTCTATAGTCTTTTAATATCAAGGTGATAGCAAGAGAAAAAACAACTATATACTCGGAATATACTGTACTTTTCACCTGCAACTGTTTTCTTCCTCGCCATTATTAAACCAAGCCAGCAGCTAAACGCCATCTACGCGGTTTTAATCTTTAGACCTAGTTTTATTTATTTATTTGCATCTACAGGAAAAAAAAAAAGAGATCTGCTGGGATTCGGGAATAAAATAACACTCAGTCAGTATTTGTAATGTGAGTGCTAGCAGGTTTTTTTTATGCGTCTTTTAACGGTAAATCATTTCTCGTGGCAGACGCCTGCTACAGCGAAGTTCGATGAGCCAACGAAACACTACAAAAAACTAACCACAGTTTTGTGACGTTCTGTAATAACCGTTTTTAGAGGAATGTGTATATGTATATGTGATATATGTATATATATATATATATATATATATATATATATATATATATATATATATATATATATACTCTGTGTAGGCAAGGTATGTATATGTGCGCGTATCCTTTTTATTATATATACTCTGTGTATGCGCGTATGTATATGTGCGCGTATCCCTTTTATTTCTTGGAAGTTTTTATATTTACGCCCGTATATATTGCGTTATTTCCTTATAGCAATATCATATGAATAACTATGCATATTTATTCAGAGAAATTCATAGGACCATCCTCTTACCAATAAGAAATTGTCATGAACTCTATTGCACATCATAGAGTTCACTCTTGCGTTTTTATTGTAGAAATTTATGCATCGTACGAATAATTGTGGAATCATAGAGGTAAAAAAGGTAAATTTTTTCTTTTTTTT
>NC_089791.1:49972882-49985382 GCF_040412425.1 Macrobrachium rosenbergii | reverse complement strand
AAAAAAAAAAAAACTAAGAAATATGAAAATAACTTTATAACTAAATCACAGATGCCAAAAACGAGTAGAGTAAAACAGTGAGGAGCGCGATAAAAATCCCGAGGAGACGAGTAAAACTTTGTCAAAAATCGGGGTAAAATCAGGATAAAAATTCGGTGCTGATGCGCTGACTTTCACCAAGGGCGAGTGAAAGCTGGTGCTGCTATTTTTGTTGTTGCATTTTTATAAGTCAGTATTTTAGGTCTATATATATTTTTTCGAGCTGAATTTGTGTCAGTGATGTTATGGCTGAATAACTGGCGTTGTTTGTTGTAAATATGATACTAGTTTTTTTTTTAAAGAGATTTGGAACTTAAAAGCCTTTTCAAATCTCAGATTATATTCAGTATTTTGCATGCATGTTACTACGTTGATATTCTGTAGATTATTCGCTTATTTACTATTTTTAATTTTTTTTTTTAAAGATTTGGCTCTTAAAGTCCTTTTCAGTTCTCAGATTATACAGTATTTTATTTGTATGTCACTTGTTTATATTTTCTAGATTATTCACTATTATTTTTTTCTGCTGAAAGAAATTTGGCACTTTCCTTTACAATCTCAGGTTTTACAGTATTTTGCACGTATGTTACAGTTTTCATTTCCTAGATTGTTCATTCATTTACTATATGTATTTGATTTTTTTTGCAGAAAAAAGTTGCTGCATAAAATCCTTTACCGGTGTCAAACTATTTCTGCATGCACTGTTTTTTCTTTTATTTATTTATTTTCATTTGTAAATTTATATTATTTATTTATTTCTCTGTTCCCGGTGCAGGAAAGTAGCTCTCAATTCCTTTCAGATTTAATGCTATATTTGTCCATTTTAAACATTGTTTTCAAGAACTGGAGCCTGGGAACATTTAATGATTTCAGTTTCTATTTAGTGTTTTACTTTCAACTCTACACCTTCTGCTTTAGGGGAATTGCTAAGTGCCATGGTGCTGGTTTTAATACCCCAGAGGACAGAAACATTTTCAGCATTTTCCATTAGAGGCATAATATTATGTTGTAGTGGAAATGCATTTGAGAGAGAGAGAGAGAGAGAGAGAGAATAATTTCTGCGCGAAGGCCATAATATGCTGTAGTGGAAATGCATCTGCGTATGAGAGAGAGAGAGAGAGAGAGAGAGAGAGAGAGAGAGCTTTGCCTCGTGGGCTAATGCGGATGCTTTCCGTCATGGGAACATGTTTTGAACGTGTTGACCCGTCTCCCAGATTCCACTGTTGCTTTACTTTATTTCTTGTAAAAGAAATGTATTTGTTCTTTTTCACTCGTTTCTTCCCGTGCTGGGCTTTTATAAATTCTTATCAGAGAATTGTATTTCTGCATTTTATGAAATTTTTATCCTGTTTAGCTTCAGTGTTTTGAACCTGTAATGATTATTTATTATTATTATTATTATTATTATTATTATTATTATTATTATTATTATTATTCCTTTTTTATAAAACTTTTTATTCTCATTTTCTTGTTTTATTCAAATTTTCTTTGTCTTTTCAGTTTTTATTTTCTTTTAATAAAACTATAATCTAGCCTTCCAACTTTCTTATCAAGCTTTGTTTCCTTTTGTTTGTGTTTGTTTGTATTGAGTTATCTTACAATCAGATTTGTTGGTCTAATTTTCTGTCTTTGTAATTCTTGTATTCATTTAATGTAAAGCATTTTGAAAGTAAATTCTCGGAATATCTTCAAAATATGCTTAGAATTCAGTGCGATTCTTTTTATTTATATTTTTATTTGTAGCAATTTTATTTCAAATCGAGTCGTTTATAAAAACTTGCGGCGCATAATAATTGTATTGATAATGGTCACACACACACACATATATATATACATATATATAATAAATATAGGTATATAAATATATGTACATGTATATATGCATATATGTATACACGCACACACACACACACATTAAATGCAAGAGGTAACATTTAAGAAAAGCCCAATAACCGTGATTTCTGAAACACTGAATCATGGTCATATGAACACATCTATACTGTAGCTTTGTGACCCGTTTTCATCAGGTATGGATCGTGAAGAATTCATTACATGTGGGATGAATCTTTAACCTAAAAATGTTTCTTTTTGTTCCTCGATCTTTGATGTATATGACTGATCACGCTTCTTTAGTCACGTGTATCTCGTGGATGAAAGGGAGTCTCTCTCTCTCTCTCCTCTCTCTCTCTCTCTCTCTCTCTCTCTCTCTCTCTCTCTCAGGGGGTTAGGGTCATCAGTGCACCTAACGCGCTAACGTGTAGGCGTTATTTGAGGTTCCATGAAGCATCCCTTTGGCCCTTTGCTGCCTGCAACCTCTTTCATTCTTTTAACTGTACCTCAGTTCATATTCTGTTTCTTCCATCATACTTTCCACCTTCTCCTGCCAGTTATTTCATAGTGCAGTTGGGAGGTTTTCCTCCTGTTACGCCCTTAAAACCTTTTTGCCCTCAATTTCCCTTTGAGCGCTGAATGACCTAAATTTTATATTCCATTCCATTCCTGTATCTTTCCTTTATCCTCACAGTCCTCTCTATACATCCGCTCCCTAATAAAGTATGTCCTCTTATCTCTGTTATTCCTCCATTTCCTCCCTGAAGAGGTTTCTGTGAGTCATCCCCTGATATTTAGGGACGAGGGACGGGATTCCGGCATACGTAGTGACTTCGTATTAATATGTTACGGACGAGAGAGCTTACCATGAATTTTACACGATGCGATGTTGTAGGAGTGAGTAAGCCAGCTCATGTTACATAAATCTTAGGCTTTCACCTTTCGATAATTTGACGTCGATATGATTTTTGATTGACAGTCGTTCATCGTCGTTTATACGTTCGATTTTCCGATTCTCACTTTACTCCGTTACGCATGAGGTGAGTTCTCTCTCTCTCTCTCTCTCTCTCTCTCTCTCTCTCTCTCTCTCTCGTGATGATAAAAGAGATTGCGTGAAAACAGAAAACATACAACGGAATTGCATACGAATAAATCACAGTAAAACAAACCTTTCCATTACAGATACTTGCACGCTTGCATATGTTCAACTATGCATATATATACATATATATATACTGTATACTGTATATATATATATACTATATATATATATATATATATATATATGACCATTTATATATATATATATATATATATAACTTTGACTTTATATATATATATTTAAAAAGCACCTGCTATAAAGGCTATGTATTAGTTGAAATCAACCAGAAACGGCTGTAGAGGTGAATTGTGATTGTTATGCAAAGGTGACTCAAGTTATTAAACGGCTTGTTTTGGCCCAAGACTGAAAGAATAGTTTGGTTTACAAATTTTTTGTGTGATTTACTTGATTTATCTGCAGCCAGTATGCAATCCCTGTTAGCAATCGCTTGAAGTCGAACCTGCACGCAAATTACATCTGGGGCAAGTATATTTATTTATCATGGGCGATTTTGTCGAGAGAGAGAGGACGAATTTGTCAACGTGCTAAATTTGTCATCTTGGATGTATATGGAATATGATGCTGTGGGTGATGAAAAAATTTAGAAAATTCTTGTGTCTGAAAAGTCCAGTATGAAAATAACCAAATTTCTTTATGTTTTGGAAATTCGATCAAGGTTGAGTTTAAAGATAAAACAACACTATTTTGTGTTAAGACTTTTTTAAAAAAGAGGAATGAAATTTTTAAAATCTCTCTAATTAACTTGGTAATTTTTGTTGAACTGGTCAGCATAGCTGGGGCGTGTTAACAGCGTCCACAGACCAGCATTGTCTGGTCTTCAGTCACTGTGATACTTATTTTAATTGACCGTTTAAATATGTTAAAGCTAACTGAAAAATGTACAAACAGGTTGACGGTACAATGGGAATTAGTCCACGTTTCCAAATTTTTATGGAGGAGGACATGTTGGGCCCTAGGTTTTTATCCTCTTGTGTATAAACGGTTTGTTGATGACACCTTTGAGCTTTCCATGCTGACAACCATCCCTCATTTCATTCCAATGAAGACACAGTAATATGGAGAGAGAGATCCTCATTGTATATCATGAGTTATGTAGAAGAGCTATCCTACTGTAAAAGTGACATAGAGGAGATTTCCTTGTTGCATCCCATCTGAAGATTAAGTAGAAGAGATGTCCACATGCGTCGCACAAAAGTTATGCAGAGGATATGGTCTCCCTGCGTGCCAAGTGAATTTTGTATGAAAAGGATGACATTACTGCACACGCTGTGAAAGATTAGTAAAGGATATCTCTTCATTGCAGTCCATGAGAATGTTGAGAAAATATATTACAAAACATTAATGTTTTGAACACATATACAACGATTAGATGTTGTACTGAAGGTTTTGGTTTACAGTACTTGATTTGATGTATGCAATCCCGTTGTATGTTTTAATGAATTTGTAACGATATGCTATGTTGTAGGATGAGATATCCACGTTTTTGAAAGCTTGCCCTGAATGAAATCTCTCTTAATCCACATTTCATAAGCATTGTTGGTCTTCAGTAGTATTCCATTTTAAATATGGACATGTCAATGAAAGCAGAATTTTATTAACCAGAGATGAGAATTTGTGCAGTAACAATATCCATATTGCTTCCCATTGCTGTTACTTAAATAATGTGTCCACATGCGTCGCACAAAAGTTTCTGAGTCTTATAAAAGGATGACCAACGAACATCTCTTTTCTTGAGAACTGTTACTGAAATACTTCGTGTTATGTTTTAGATTTTTCTGAGTTAGTTAAAATTATAAAACAAAACCAAAGAAAGTAACAATATCCATTTTTTTGCTGTTACTTAAATAATCTTTTTCTTATAAAACTGGAGAAAGAAAAATGTTTTACTTTTTATTTTACGCCAGAAAATATGCTATTTTCACTAGCCCTAATGGCCTACCTTTGGCATCAGGCTGAGCCAAATTGGGAGAAAATTGGGGTGTATCCCCCAGAAAAAGTACATGTCCGAACGTTGCAAACGGCATTGGCTTTAGTTTCCGAAGTTTTGTATGATTATTTCACAGGCGTTCGGATGAACGCAACCGATATGAGAGAAGAAACCTTATAGTTTCCTGCCTTTATGAATAAAATATTACATTCGAAATGTTGAAATAGAGATGTAAATAAGAATATAGTTCAAATAAGGATATAGTTGACGCAGAACCGGAACTCGTCTCGATATATTCAGCACCCAAAGTAACAAAAATAAGAAGAAGATAGCCTGATAATTGTCACGTCTCGTGTATTATTCCGGCTGCCATATTTGTGTTGATCCGTGTCTTGTTATGTGGCGAGGAAGAATTTACGCCAGAATTTCTTCTTGATATCTCGCAGTTCTTTTGTGTGGGAATCAACGTTATGTAATTTTTAGGTATCGTTTGACTTGTAGTTATTTGTATTCGTTAAAAATAAGGTAATACGAGTATATGTGGCGGCATTGACTCGCATTGTATATTGTTCTAATTAATGCTTTATATAATATAATATATATATATATATATATATATATATATATATTATATACATATGTACAGTATATATATATACATATATCTGTATATATATATATATATATATATATATATATATATATATATATATATATATATATATATATTATCTTATATAGTTATGTAGATAATGCTGGCGCGTGACGTTCTCATTAATTGATAAGAAAATCAAAAACCGTATTACTGGCGGAAATGGAATTCCTATTGTAATGGCATTTCATACGTCTATATCCTTTAAACGGAAAGGAACGATGATTACGGAGGAGAGAACTGCTAACAAATATACACAGCAGATTTGAAATTACAGAACTATAAGCACGATGAGCATCAGCTCCGATGACCTTAATCGGTGCGACGCCAGTTGCACTAAATCATTCAAGTTGCAGGCACAGGCAGATGCCGGCTCAAGCTTGAGTTTAAAATGCATTAGTTCAAATGGGTCCCAGAGCGCTGGCGGGACTGAGCTGCTGAAATCATGAATTCTCGCAGTCAGCTATTGAATACTATTAATTGTTGGATATCTCGAAGTTTTATGTACGTATATATATATATATATATATATATATATATATATATATATATATATATATATATATATATATATATATATATATATATATATATATATATATATATATAATATATATATATATAATATATATATATATATATATATATATATATATATATATATATATATATATTCATTTACATCATATACGCAAAGGTTCTTGTCATATGTATTTTAAATGTTACCCTTGAATAACAGAAGAGATGTAGAGAAGATAAAACGTTGACCTCCTAAATTAAGAAAGAACATCGCTCACCGGTGAAGAATAATAGGAAAGATAATTGATTTTTCCGGTACGGTTTTATCACTTAAAAAAATCATACGCCTCTGCATATTAAAAGAAAATGGTCAGTGCCATATTTATGGGCGAGAACTTATGGGATGACGGCCACCCTGCCTTGGTACTTTCGAAATTAATTAAAACGCGCCTGTGAAACATCACCCGCAATTAAATGGTTTCAGACAAATGGTTGCTTTACTTTTATGCCCCACTGTTCTATGTAATGTGAGTGGAAAGCAAGGTCGAATTTATTTTCAGCCTGATCAGGTGCGTAATAGTCTCACGATGAGGTTTTAGCAAGAATCCCAATCAAGGAGAGTATATGACGAGATGTCATATCAGCCCCCTCGTGCAAATTGTGTCACTATTGCCTCTGGTTTTTTTGTAGATTTTTTTTTTATTTATTCCTGTCTCTCTGGGCATAAAATGCATTCTGTTAAAGCAAGCTTTGTAATTCTTTTGATGTTCTCATTAAAATATCTTCATCTTCGTATTTTAAGGTCGTCATCTTTCCGTTGTTACATCATTCACAATAAAATCTAGGAGCAGAGCAAACAGCAAGGGTGATATATAATTCCCTTTTAGCGCATCCTGTTAACTGCACATTCACTTGACAGGACCCTATCTACATGAAATTTGCATCTAATTCATTGATAATTTCAATTAGTTTTACATATTTGACGGGAATGCCATAGTGATTTGGGACCCCCTCCCCCCTCCCCTCGTAATCAACAAAGCCATCGGGAGAGGATTTTTAAATTCCATACACTGCTTCACAATATCTTGACACAAAATTCATAAATCATAAAGACTACTCTATACTCCTTTTGCCCTATAATTTCGCTATGTTATTCCCGCGGTGTCGTAATCTTCCTTTTAATATTGGGAATGAAATACATTTATTTTAATAGTATTTATATACCTTTGCTTTTCCATACTTGCCATCGTGGAATGTAACAGAAGGTAAACTAACAGATGAACCATTTAGGAAGACTATGATTGTGCATAAAATTTATTGTGGTTAACTTAGCAGTAGTTATTAATTTACAAAAACAATATTAATAATAATAGGCTTACTGAGTTCTGATTGACATAGTCTTTCAAATTAGGCAAGCCATTAAATTAGCATTTGTAGACATTAAAGCGAATATTCAGATACGAATTCAAGCACAGTCGTATCCGAATTATCACTTTCTCATAAAGACGAACTTTCTATTCCCTGCGAATCCGCTTTGTTTTATCCACATCCGTATCTATTATCCATTATCTGCGCTTCGTGAAGGTCATTATTCCGTATATGCAAACCGCACTAGACGGATTTATGATTGGGTATACTTTGAAATGAATTCTCACCTTCGCTGCGCATGCGCGGATCAGATTTCCCTCATCTGTTTTCAGTCCGGAAGCGTAACTTTGTTACCGACGCCGCGCCTTTCATGAAGCCCATTTGGAGCGAAATATCCCCCGATTAATTTCTCTCCGAAAGCCGGCTCTCTCTCTCTCTCTCTCTCTCTCTCTCTCTCTCTCTCTCGAATTAGACCCTGATTCATGGCTTCCCCTTTGCATTGCCTTCCACTGACGTGATATCGCTCTGACGTCATCAGCCTCCTAGGCCCCCTCCTTCTTCCCTCCCTCCTCCCTCCCCCCTTCCTCCACCAGGTAGGTTGCCACTTAGCGTATTATCGTCGGCTACTCATCAGCTTTATGCGGATGTTAATGTAGATAAGGCCGTCACGTTTTTATAGATGGAAGCTGCGATTATCGATTGAGTCTCTGCAAATAAAAGCATTCGGTTTGATTAATATATATTTGTGTTTTACTTGACTAATTTGATTTACTGTAATATACGATATAATATAAATATAATTTCTTCCTCGACTAGTTGTGTTGCAGATGGTTCATTTTGATTCAGCAGTGAAATTGAAATGAGAGAGAGAGAGAGAGAGAGAGAGAGAGAGAGAGAGAGAGGTGGGGGAAGGGAGTGGGAGAGAGAGAGAGAGAGGGAGAGAGATTTGAATGTGATTAAATGAAATATTTGGTGCAGTCACAGAGAGGGAGAGAGAGAGAGAGAGAGAGATTTAATAATAATAATAATGTTCTTTATTTCAGGTCAGGGCCATAGATTATGATTAAGCGAAATGTGTGAGATATTAAGAGAGTAGAAGAGGAAGTTTACCCTCCAGTCATTAAAATCCTTATTTTCCGAAATTCATAGAACTAGATCCTAGACGTTGGACGCTTTCGGTCCATCTCGGTTCTCATCGTACCTATACACTTCACCCCCAGGTAGTTGATTGGATGAGCCTGCCCCGTGTCTCTGCTGACCTTCTGGTCACTCCATTTCAGTATTTTCCGATATTTATCATATTGGAGAAATACTTTATGTGACATTCTCTCTCTCTCTCTCTCTCTCTCTCTCTCTCTCTCTCTCTCTCTCTCATGCTACTTTTACTCGTTTCTAATCGCCTTTAACAGCTTCGTTACAAAGTATTAGTCATGCAGCAGTTGTACCTTTAACGTCTCTCTCTCTCTCTCTCTCTCTCTCTCTCTCTCTCTCTCTCTCTCTCTCTCTCTCTCTCTCTCAGCAAAGAGGAATATGATATCCCTGACTCACTCATATTGCATAGACTTGGAGGTACCGATTATTATTTGCATCTGTGCAGAGCGGGCAGTCGTAGGCTTGAAGAATAAAAACCATTTTCAGATAATAGGATATGTCTTTAATCATTAGGTTCGCTTTCCTTCGTAATATCAGAACCGATTGAGAAATAGTTATCCACATAATCCTCTCTTTCCTTCTACCCAAAGAGATCGGTTAAGGGCGAATTGCGTCAATAGATGTGACTGAAGTTTTTGGAAATGTGTGCTTTGGAAATCTAAAGAGATATCGTGTTATTGATTCTCCCTGTATCCAAAAGAAAGTGGTCGTTTCATTACGTGAAAAACATTTTCATTTTACTTGTTTTCCGTGAACTTTGATCCCGTTTATATACAGACGATTGTAATAAATAAATGCCAGTGAGCTCAATATGCATGAGCGCAGTAGTCTCCTTTTGATCAAACGAACGCAGGCGTCATTGGCATATAGACAGTATTTTGATAAAATTTAGCAAACATTGGTGTCGGTTGCACAAAGGGCCCGTTATTCTCTCTCTGATAAAATTTAGCGAACGCTGAGATCAGTTGTATAAAAATTTTATTTTTCAAAATATCCAACGAAAGTGGTGGAATTTTATTTTTCAAAATATCCGACGAAAGCGTTTGCTTTTAATTCCAGGTTCTGTTTCTCAAGAAAGGTGCGAGAACAAGGTGCCAGCAACCTCGCACAACCTTTAACCCCCACGTCGAAATATACGTCAAAGTTTAAAGAATATTCTTTAGACCTCGATATTGGTATTGTCAGAGGTCTTCATTGGCCGGCGGATGTCTTAACAACTTACGGCAGATGTAAACTTGGAGGGCAATCAGATTGAGTCCATTTTTAATTCCGCTCCAGTGGAGTTGCTTTCACTTAACTTTATCGTTCGAAAAGTGGTTATATTTTGTCCTTTCCACTCGGGGTCACGTTAGGTTTGTGTACGTTGGGAGGAAAAGCATTCCAGTTTTCCCAATTTGTGGTATCTAAATCCTTTGCTTTGGTGTTAATAGTATCTAATTTTTTTTTTCGGTCATCCGTTCATATTGTTTCCGTGTTAATGGGGTCTAAATTTGTGCTTGTTTTGGTCTTAAACTTGCCTTCGTTATAGTGCTAGTGTTTTCCCATATTTGCTTCGTCTTTAACTAGAAATAGTGGCATCTATGTTTTCAGCTGGACTTTAGTGGAAGATGTATGTCTCAGTTTTCCATAAAAAATTTTCTCCGTAGACATGCTGTTAATAGACTAATTGGTCGTTGCCCTAGTGAAAATGGTGTCTAAATTTATCTTAGTTTCAGCGCTTGTCGTGTCATAACTTGCCACCGTTTTAATGCTAATGATTTCTTGATTTGTCGTCGTTTTAATGCACTTGGTGTCTTAATTTGTCATGTGTCGCAGTTGGAGGTCGTGTTAGTCACATCGGCGTCGAGTCGCCTTCGTGTTAGTGCCTGTGGTGTCCAAAGTGGTCCAAAGTCGCCGTTACATTAGTACCAGTGGTGTTCTAATCTGTCATCATTTTAGAGCCGATGGTGTCTTTTATTTGTCGCCATTTCAGTGCTAATGATGTTTCAGCTTAGATTTGTGCTCTTGTTAATGTTGTCTTAATTGGTATTGTTTTGATTCTCACCATATCTTAATTCAACCTCATACTGGTGCCAAAGACGCTCTAATTCTGCTTTGTTTTAGTTCTAATAGTTTTTTAATGACCGGAATTTTGGGAAGGAAAGTGTCACGTGTACAGACCAACAAGCAATTACATTGTCTTAATTGAACTTTA
This sequence comes from Macrobrachium rosenbergii, assembly GCF_040412425.1. Classification (NCBI taxonomy): domain Eukaryota; kingdom Metazoa; phylum Arthropoda; class Malacostraca; order Decapoda; family Palaemonidae; genus Macrobrachium; species Macrobrachium rosenbergii. The sequence goes on along the minus strand of NC_089791.1, from coordinate 49,974,578 downwards.
AGGTCTTTTGAGGTTAAATGTTGCACCGAATGCTATATATTTTTAAGAAAGAGGGACAGAAAATGTTATGTATATTGTAGGAAAATGTTCCACCGAATGTGATATATTTTTGGGGGAACGTTCCACGGAATGTGATATATATTTTTCAGGAAACAGGGAGAATAAAATGTGATACATTATTATAAAAAAGAGAAAACGCTCGGCCCTTTGTACACACGCCTACCACGATATTTAAAACCTTCAAAATTTTTTATCAAAACACCAGTTATCTATTATCAGAATTTTGTGCGATTACTTGGACCTAATTATTGTCCCAGGTAAGATTAATCGAGTAAGGTGCATCCTACACCCCGCTTTTCATGGAAATTACTGGAATGTCGACCTTGTGGAGTTTTGATCCTCACACCCGTCTCGCAGCCGGGAAAAGGGTCTTATCATTATGTGGAGTATCTCTAAATTAGAATAAAAAAAGAGAGCGATAAAACCGACATATCACATTCACTATCTTTTTTTGATTATCCAGGCTACTTCAGGTGCGACCCTTTCGTTTTATGTAAATATGAATCATATTCAATTTTCCTGCGAAAGAGTCATCGCCAAGCAGCCTCATATTGTAATTAACTTAGATTATAGAGTCACGTATATGAAGAAATGAATTAAAACGAAATAAATGCATAAAATACGGAAAATTAAAAAAATCAATCTTGGCCTATAAAACACGTGGTCAGTACAAAAATATTTCACTGGGACTACCGAATTTGTGATATGTCGGTGTTCCCTGTGAAAGATTTGTGATGACCACTTACGTTTTGTTGGCCAAGATTGGCTTGTTTTTATTTTCTGTATTTTATGCATTTGTTTTAATTCATTTGTTCATACAAGCGATTCTATAATTTTCTAATTAATGTTAATATAGGCTTCTTGAAAAGACGACACTGCTTCGTGGAATATATGTAAATATGATTCATATTTACATAAAACGAAAGGATCAAGCCTGAGTAGCCTAGGTGTCAAAAATAGATGAAATGAAATTAGCTTGATATGTCGGTTTGTAAGCGCCTTTTTTTTTTCTTCTTCTTCTAATTTCGAGATGCTTCACATAATGACAAGACCCTTATTCGTGCTGTGAGACGGGCATGAGGATCAAAACCGTCCACAAGGTCGATATTCCAGTAATAAGTGATGGAAATTTCGCCCAAACGCGATTCCTTTCAGAGACGGAAATAGAAGATAGTAATAATGAAACGGGAAGGTGGAATGAACAAGGTGCCAGCAACCTCGCACAACCTTGAAATGTGTAATCTTTCTGGAATTACTCTTTAATAAAATAGTAATAAGTGAAAAATTTATTCCTTGATGGAATGGAATGGAATTTAAGATATAGGCCAAACGCTAGGACCTATGAGGTCATTCAGCGGTGAAAGGGAAATTGAGAGTTAAAAGGTTTTAAAGGTGTAACAGGAGGAAAACCTTCAGTTTAGAAGGTGGAAAGGAAGATTGAAGAAAAAGAATATAAACGAAGGGACGCTGCAAAGAACCTCAAGTAATGCCTGCGGTGCACCACGTGAGGTGCACTGACGGCACTACGCTCCTAAGGGTTTTTATTCCGTGATGAGAGTATCAAAGAGAATTGCGGTGCTTATTCTTAATTCATTTTGTGATATTTTCTCTGTCTTCAATATTCATAAAACAGGAC
>NC_089791.1:49960382-49962882 GCF_040412425.1 Macrobrachium rosenbergii | reverse complement strand
AAACCCGCCATTAAAAATAATGACATGTCGATAATATCTCTGGTTATTTATAGTCCACGTCATTTGTTTTTGGGAATAAAATTGCCGTTTTTCTTTTAATCCAGTCACCGTTGCTGTCTCCCCTCCTGAAAGATTAATTCCCTCCCTCGTCCCCAGCAATCTTCAGAAAATGATTTCCTGGTATCGGTGACGGGACAAGAAATGTAATTCTGTCCTTGGGGTGTTGTTCAAGGGACGCGCAAGAAAGGTGCGCTATCATGGCGTCTCTGGTTACGTCTAAGGTTGGTCATTATGCATCGTAATGAAGGGATGGGGAAGGAATCTTACGAAGGGAAGGGAACTGGCGTTATGAAGGGATACGAAAGGAAAGTAAGAGAAGAGATCTTACGAAGGAAAGGGAAGGGATCTTACGAAGAGAAGTGAAGGAAAGGAAAGGTAAGGGAAGAGGTCTTACGAAGGGAAGAGAAGATATCCTACAAAGGGAAGGGAAGGAGTCTTGTGAAGGGAAGAGAAGAGATCTTACGAAGGAAAGGGAAGGAAAGGAAAAGTAAGGGAAGAGGTCTTACGAAGGGAAGGGAAGGAAAGGAAAGGTAAGAGAAGAGGTCTTACGAAGGGAAGAGAAGAGATCCTACGAAGGGAAGGGAAGGAGTCTTATGAAAGGAAGAGAAGAGATCTTACGAAGGGAAGGGAAGGAAAGGAAAGGTAAGGGAAGAGGTCGTACGAAGGGAAGAGAAGAGATCCTACAAAGGGAAGGGAAGGAGTCTTATGAAGAGAAGAGAAGAGATCTTACGAAGGGAAAGGCAGAAGAGCGTTGTGAAGGGATACGAAAGGGGTTATTTGTGGCTTGTCAAATGGAGTGAAAAGAGCGTAACTAAATGCATTACGTGTGTGTGTGTTCCATTTTTGCTGTGGGGTGGTTATAAAATCACTATCGCTCGTCGGATGACTGTGTAATGATGACGATGATCCTTGACATCATCATCGTCATCATCTTCAGAATAATAATAATAATAATAATAATAATAATAATAATAATAATAATAATAATAATAATAATCACATGAGACACTAAAATGATGACAAAAATTCTCGCTAATGTAAGTGTAAGTATATGTATATGTATACAAGAGTTTTCAAAAACCTGCCTCTCTCTCTCCTTCTCTCTCTCTCTCTTCTCTCTCTCTCTCTTCTTCTTCTTCTTCTTCTTCTTCTTTTCCTTCTTCTTCTTTTTCTTCTTTCTTCTTCTAGCTTATTGATTCACTAGGTAAACGAACACACCCACTCGTTCCATCAATTTTTAGACGCAGTTGTATTATTATTATTATTATTATTATTATTATTATTATTATTATTATTATTCAGTAGATGAAACCCATTCATATGGAACAAGCCCACAGGGTCCCTTGACTTGAAATTCAGGCTTCCAAAGCATATGGTGTTCCCTGAAATTCAGGCTTCCAAAGCATATGGTGTTCTTTAGGGAGGCGTCGTAGGATGAAGTAAAGGGAAGTACAGAAAACAAAATAAATTAATAAAAAGATAAATAGATAAAAATTTATTAAAATGCAAGAAGAAAAGTATTAGGGTAGTAATAAGAGGAGGGCAATCTTAACGTCGATCGCCCCTTAGAAAAAGTGGGGGTGTAAGGGGTCTCTGGAACTCATTAATAATAGATTATCTGCGGAGTGACTATCCTTCCTTCCTTCCTCGGCGTCGTTAGCTTAATTAATCCATTAAATTAAAGTTTCTTTTTGTCGCATCTCCATTAATTAATTCGGTGCGAGCTTCTCCGGTAATGTTCTGCTGATGAAAAATGGAGCGTCCCTCTCTTCTTGTGAAAATATACACCGGGATATCATGTTTTTAATTTGATTTTTTTTTTTTTTTTTTCATCGTAGGTTCTTACATGATTACCCTGTGCCCCTTTCTCCTCATGAAGATATGCTTCGAGATCGCATGCTTTTAATTTAATATAAATTTTTTTCATTTTCATCAAGCGTTGTTACATAATTGTATTATTTTAATGATTTTATTTTCTAGAATCTTTGCAGGGGCTGTCTGCAATGTGTTTGATGTCTGTAATACTGTATATTCCAGTCTGTTACGTATTGTGTACCTAAAATGATAGTTAAGGAATTTCGATGGTTTTTATTAAATACAAATTTCTTTCTTGGTTAAAAAATATGCATTGATTATATGGAAAAAGCATCTTTATATTATACATATATATATGTATGTCTATATATATTATATATACATATATATGTGTGTACATATATATATATATATATATATATACATGTAATTATAAATTGTGTGTAATTTTGTCATTACATGTTCACTTTATATAAAGACCTTAAGAAAAAATATTTTCTGACCTTTTTGGGTCCGTTTTATGGGATGGAGATAAACGAGCCATAGCCCCCATATGATACACTTATATCGCCAGCCTCCCCAGTCCTTAATTACATTACATCCGCGTTATTAATAACGCGAAAAT
>NC_089791.1:49950382-49955382 GCF_040412425.1 Macrobrachium rosenbergii | reverse complement strand
TTAAGAGACATTCCACCCCCCTTTAGCTAGCCGTTCCACAAAATTCCTATTTTTAGTTTCACCCCTTTGTGAAATATTCTCAGTTCCACTCCTTTAAGAGATATTCTCAATTCCACCCCTTTACAAGATATTTCCAGTTCCACCCCTTTACAAGACATTCTCAATTCCACCCCTTTATGAGACATTCCACCCCTTTTGCTAGCGGCTCCACAAAATTCCTATTTTCAATGTCCCCCATTTGTGAGATATTCTCAGTTCTACCCCTTTACGCGGTATTCTCATAGACATGACACTAAAAACAAGGAAGGTAAAAATATAACGAATAGGTGAGAAAGTCTTTTTTTATTCCCAACTGACGTGGGAAGCATTTCTCAATGGAACAATCCCCTCGGGCTCACTGTCTTTTCTGCCCCCTCGAGGTCTCTATGGCAACCGCAGACTGAAACATGGGCGCTTGCAATGAATCTCTTTCCTGGATCCCACAGTTATCTCTTATCTCTCTGGATGCCTGCAATTCTGTCGTTCTCGTTGTGGCTCATGACCACTCGGTGGTGTAAGGCCCTGTCACAAGGTGGCAGATTTGAAGAGGGATGCCCCTGTATGTCATCTTGCAGGCAACGATCGGCATCTTTGTTTGCAGGGGAAGAATGGCTCTAATATGTTCCCAGCGACGAAAATTCAGCAAAAGTATGATTAGCGCTAGTAGATTTATATTGTAGAGCATATTCTAGGCAGTAATTATTGACTTGTAAAAACAAAGTTTATCAGTTATAGTCTCATAAGCGTGTTCATATTCTCTTTACTCCATCTTACTCTCCACCCTCTCCTAACAATTGTTTCATAGTGGCTAGAGGGCTGCAAATTGGTATGTAGATCATCCACCCTCCAATCATCAAACACACCAAATTGCAGCCTTGTAGCCTCAGTAGTTTTTTTTTTTTTATTTTATTTAAGGTTAATGTTAGCCATGATCGTGCGTCTGGCAACACTATAGGACATTCCACCACCAGGCCGTGGCTGAAAGTTTCACGGGCTGCGGCTCATCCAGCGGTATACGCTGCACAGAAAACTCGATTGCGCCGACGAAATTTCGGCGCATTGTTTACTTGTTTATGCTCAGTTTCACTTTCTGTGCTGAATGACCTCATCGTAGGTCCCAGCGCTTGGCCTTTGGCCTAAATTTTATATTCCATTCCATTTCTAATTTAAATTCAGATAGAAAACTTCTGAGTGTCTAGCATAGTAAAACAGGGACGCATCTGTATTGCAAACGAAAGTAAGTCGTAGCAGAGAGTATAGGATTAATCTAAAAACGTTGACTTGGCATCAGTCAATACCGCTTATGTTGGCTTTGACAGATCTCCAATTTCGGCCTTTGTATTCATCGCTTTCTCCACTTACGTTCACTTTGCCTCGCTGTAGATTAAGCTGGTCTTATGCTGGCGGCCGAGGGACTTACCAGCTAATCGCCTTCAGCGGCACTACGAAGGGCTCTCCAATGCTTAGTGCCTCGTCTGAAATCATTTGTTCATTAGCATAAATACCGGGTTTCAGACTACATCGCTTGGCACTGATAATCACCAAAGGAGCTGTGTGCCATCTTGTCATAACAGGAAAAGTCATTGTTTCGACTATTTTATGACGACGGCACTGCCATTATCAGCCTCTTGCGTTCAGAATCTTTGACGTTATCAATGCGCCGTTCTCATTGAAAACTCGACGTGTGGAATACGTCCTAATTCATGATTATTGCTAAAAAATTGCTCAGAAGGAATGTTTACATTTTCCCGCTGATAAAATCAAATCGAATCTTCCCCCCGTCAACTGGACACTGACAGATATATGAACGAGGTGCACTGTAGGCATTGCTGGAGGTTCTGTGCAACGTAACCTTCGGCCCTTAGCTACAACCCCTTTCATTCCTTTGGCTGCACACCCATTCAGTATTCGCTTTCTTCCATCATACTTTCCACCCCGTCCTAACAACTGTTTCAGCATTATTTTCAGCGCTGAATGGCCTCATAGGTCCCAGTGCTTGGCCTTTGGCCAAAATTTTACATTCCAGTTCCATGTATATGATAGAAATTGAAAAGGTAATCTATCTTGATTGTACTTTTATAAATAGTATAAAATACAACAATGAAAAATAATACGAAACATGATGTATAATACCCTTTGCCTGCGTCGAAGGGTTCTGTTTTCCTCGCGAATGCCAAACCTTTACTCACTCTTCACTGGTCAGGGAAACACGAAGAGTAAAAGGGAAAATATGTAATAAAGGAAAAACAGGATCCAGTGGTAAGGTCAGCCGTATCACAGATCAGTGGTCGACATCTGTCTGGAAACTCGTAGAGGGATTTTGCCAGTTCGTTTCCGAAGGGTAGGTGGCAGGTGAATTCTATGTGACCTTGCCCACGGCACCGTCCGTCTCTCTCTCTCTCTCTCTCTCTCTCTCTCTCTCTCTCTCTCTCTCTCAGGTTTTTCTGAACTTATCCAAGCATGTCGGCAAACCAAACTCTCGGTACACCGTCTATTTTGGGTCTCTCTCTCTCTCTCTCTCTCTCTCTCTCTCGAACTGAAGCCTCAGGTGGTGGGACATCTGAGGATCTTTGCGGATACCAGTTTTTAAAAGATTCCCGAATAGACTCTCGCCTTCTAATGCTTTTTTTTTATTGCCTTTCCAATAATAATATTTTTATAGATTCCCGATATCCACTTCATAAGTGAATATATCGCTTATAATAGTTTTACGATTTGTGAATAAACTTACACATTTCCTTTGCAGAACTTTATACCTATATTAATATATTTGATAATTTTTCTATATTAGTCTTCCACTTCAGAATCTCCTGAATTCTCGTTCTTTTTCATCTTTTCTTTTACTTCCTCCTCCTCCTCCTCCTCCTCCTCCTCCTCCTCCTCCTCCTCCTCCTCCTCCTCCTCCTCCTCTCACCAGTACCTCTCACGCTCTGTCCTGTCTAATGATGGCAATTAACTCCCTTCACAACCTGCATCATTATCATCATAATCACCATAATTATCATTATCAATATTATTTCCATTATCTTCATCATCATCGTCACCTTAGTGTCATCCTTTAGGATCCACTGGCACCAGCATCATCATCATCTTGGGTCAAAATCTCTCTCTCTCTCTCTCTCTCTCTCTCTCTCTCTCTCTCTCTCTCTCTCTCTCTCTCTCTCTGTGTGTGTGTGTGTGTGTGTGTGTGTGATACTGGGCCTTCCAATTTTTTATATATCTGTATTTTTAGTATTTATACCTTCAGAACTCTCTCTCTCTCTCTCTCTCTCTCTCTCTCTCTCTCTCTCTCTCTCTCTCTCTCTCTCTCTCTCTCTCTCTCTCTCTTAAATTTTCATGAAAATCCTTGTAAAATCCAACCATGTTCATTTTCCCATAGCTGAATCTATCATCCACTGGGCTTCCTGTTTTCCTATGATGATCAAAAGGCTCTACGCCAGTGTAGACATCAATCATCTGTCATATCATTTACCTCATTTTTTATACCGCAAATATGTACTGCGCCTTTAAATCTCTTCACTCATGTGCATTCTTCTTATTTTAGCTTCAAGATATTTCAACATTTTCATAAAAACTAAAATTAAAGATTAATGAGAGTTCCAGTTCATCTCTCTCTCTCTCTCTCTCTCTCTCTCTCTCTCTCTCTCTCTCTCTCTCTCTCTTCTCTCTCTCTCATTTGTTTCTTTTACTTTTCCGTTGTCAAAGTACAAATAAGAAAAACGATAATGACATTATTTTCCGTTTCATGTTTCTCGTCCATCTCTGTAATTGAAAACGTACCTACAAAAATGGCGAAAGAGTTTGCTTTAAAAAAAAAATCAAATCTTTCAATTGCCGTCAATCCTGCAAACAGGATATTACTGCGTTTCATGTTAGCATTTCCTTTCTTCTTTGAAGTCATCTCTCTCTCTCTCTCTCTCTCTTTTTATTCTTTACGCTTTTTCTCATCGCAGTTCGTAATAACGCTAAGTGCGCGCAATACCGTCCCCGACGTTATTTCCATAACGGAAATGAAAGACTCTCTCTCTCTCTCTCTCTCTCTCTCTCTCTCTCTCTCTCTCTCTCTCTCTCTCTCTCTCTCTCTTGCGGGGCTCATTTTCAAAAAAGTCCTTTCTCCACAAGCTTGCTCTAAAAATAAGTTCTCTCTCTCTCTCTCTCTCTCTCTCTCTCTCTCTCTCTCTCTCTCTCTCTCTCTCTCTCTCTCTTACTTTTCATCATTCATTAGTTTAAAAGAAGCAGATCAACATAAAAAAAAGGTGGGACCCAGATGAAGAAATTGAAGGTGTGATTGATGAGGAGGAAGGGATGAGGGGAAGGAGGAAAAATCTGAGAGTAAGGGGATGGGTAAGGATGAGGGGAGGGAGGAAAATCTGAGAGTAAGGGGAGAGGGTAAGGATGAGGGGAGGGAGGAAAATCTGAGAGTAAGGGGAGAGGGTAAGGATGAGGGGAGGGAGGAAAATCTTAGAGTAAGGGGAGCGGGTAAGGATGGGGAGGGAGGAAAATCTGAGAGTAAGGGAGGGGTAAGGATGGGGAGGAGAGAAAATCTGAGAGTAAGGGAGAGGGTAAGGATGAGGGGAGGGAGGAAAATCTGAGAGTAAGGGGAAAGGGTAAGGATGAGGGGAGGGAGGAAAATCTTAGAGTAAGGGGAGCGGGTAAGGATGAGGGGAAGGAGGAAAATCTGAGAGTAAGGGGAGGGAGTAAGGATGAGGGGAGGGAGGAAAAACTAAGGGTAGGGGAGGAGGATAGACTAAGGGTGAGGGGAGGACAAAAACATAGGGTAAGGGGAAGAGGAGATTATGAGGGGAAATAGGAAAAATTAAGGGTAAGGGAAAGAAGAAAGACTGGGGATAAGAAGAGGCGGGAAAACAAAGGTTAAGGCGAGGAAGAAAAACTAAGGCTAAGGGGAGGAGGAAGGATGAAGGGAGGGAGGGAAGACTAAGGGTAAGGGAGGAGGTAAGCTT
>NC_089791.1:49927882-49945382 GCF_040412425.1 Macrobrachium rosenbergii | reverse complement strand
TACCCGACTGACGTGATTAATTTTATAATTGCTATATTTAATGAGGACGTGAATATGCTTTTGCATGTAATTTTATCTCGAGTCAAAGTCTTGATGTGATTTGTTATCGATTTATGCTGCTTTTAACAGTCATATTTTTAATTTGTCCTAAAAAAGGTAGAAAAAATCCCTGCTGTCGTGATATTTTGCAACAAGTGAATGACGCAAAAAGGTAGCATTATTCTGCCAACAAATTTCCAGAATTGTGTCAGTCCCAGTATTTATTTGTCAAAAGTAAAAATTCCACCATCAAGCCAGCGTATGACACAGACGTCAAAATACTCTCGAGAATAGCGACCAAATCATCGACAATATCGGCGAAACGCAAGTCGACAGAGTTGCTCTCGCTTGCGTAGCGAGTCCTGCAGGCTGCAGTCGAACTCAGTCAGTCGGTAGTTGGCAGTGAGAGGGTTGGGACGTACGCGTGTGAGCTCCGTGTTGCGTGGGAGACGAACCCCGCTAAGGGTTGTTTGTGATGGATTCTGGAGTGGTCGAAATCATTTTGATTTAATTCAAGCCTCGAGCGATTTTTTATTTTGTTTTGACTTAGCTGTTCGTTTCGTTTTGATCCTGTTATTAAATATTTACGTTAGAATGTTGTCTTCGTTTAGTAGTGGCCGACTCCAGTGGATAATGGAGAGAACTTCGACGGAAATGTGAATGAAATTTCTCGATGTCTTTCGCTGGGTTATCTCGACCGTATTTTAGGAGAATGTGGAACCCTGTGTGAGCAAGTTAGTATCATCCTATTTCGTTATATGATTTGTTAGCAATCTTTATAATATCATATCAGGATATTTTACCTATTTTAACAGCTTAATTCTATTTTACTGTACTTTATATGTATTATCGTCTTGTAATGGTTCGTACTTTTCAGTACTGTAGTACTATAACATAACAGTGTGAAATTATATGGTTAATCGGTTTCTCTTTTTAGCTTATTTGAATATCTTACGGTTTAACTGATATATGGAATATCGTCATGTAGAATGATGGTATTTTAAGCCAGTTCCTTTAAACGAAAATAAAATAAGCCTGCGGCTCTGCTTGCATTAATTGATGCTTGTAAGTTTTTCAGAGGCAAGTATGGAATCAGAAAAATGCAATAATATTCTGATTCGGGACAAAAAACAGTTAAATAATCAACCACATTAATGCTTTAATCCGGACACAATTTGCCATAGACAAACATTAACATACATAAAAATCTTTAAAACTCTAAGAGGTTAAAATTGAAAATGATAGACATGAGAAATGATTATGAAAGAAATGTGAAAATGATGGTGTGAATGAGATGTTGATTATGAAACTAAAGTGATTTTTCATACTGAAAGGACATGATGTATAGCACATCAGAATAAAACATCGTAGAGAAATACTAATAATGAAATGTGTGTGGAAGTTGTATTTCCATTTATGTATTTTACAAGGCCAAAATTATATATGAAACATTTAGCAAACATGTTTCGTTTGATTTTGACATTTTTAATGTGAATGCTTTTATCTCATTATTATTATTATCATTATTATTATTATTATTATTATTATTATTATTATTATTATTATTGATCCCCTTTGCGTCATGCGAGTCGGATGAGATACGCATCCAGAGGAACTAATCAGCATTAGTCACGTGGGTGAGGGTAAAGGGAAGGACCAGAATTTCGTAACGAATTTTGGTGATTGTACCAATTGGATTGGTGTCTGGGAAAAGGTAAGTAGATCCCTTCGGGGTGGGGGTGGGGGCTGAGGTGTTAGGGTAGGAGGAATATAACCACCAAGGAGGATGAATACTGTCCCTTTTAAATTTGAGAGTCTTTTGACTGTTGCTTACACCAAGGTCTGCGCTTACGCGTTAGGTATTTAAGTTTGGCTTTGCTGGGAGTTTGTAGGACTGTGTGCGTTGATTGTAGTAGTTACTTACGAATTGTATTCTTTATAGGTGTATATTATTTATTTATATATATATTCGCTGAACATATATTAAGTAATTTGTTTGTTTACCTAGTGAAACCTAGTTAATCGGGTATGAGCGTCTCAGATAAGTTATTTTATAAGCACAACAGTAATTGATAAATTTACAAATCTGAGTTACGAAGGTTAACAGCGTTGTATATAAAAAAATATATATTGTATATACTGTCTGTATGTATACGTATCCATATATATTGTATATATACTATATATACTATATACAATACTCTATATATATATATATATATATATATATATATATATATATATATATATATATATATATATATGCGTGTGTGAATGGAGAGAGAGAGAGAGAGAGAGAGAGAGAGAGAGAGGAGCGAAAACTTGGGAGTACGGGAGCTGTTTGTTGAGGTCAGGCCCTTTGCAATTCATTAGCATAAAAGGAACCCCGTCGGCCCTTTGTCCTAAGGGTTACTGAACAAGTAGGGACTGCGGAGCGAAGGCTGCCACCTCATTGAAGTGTGGGGGTGGGGCTTTGTGAAGAAAATGGGGGGGGGGCGGTTGTAGGGGACGTCTGTGTTATGGTAATCTGGAAGGGAACGAACGCTTCTTACGCCCTGAGAGAGAGAGAGAATAGGGGATACGTTTTGATTTCGGTGACGTAATCATTTCTTTGTACTTGAATGTCGTAGGAACTGTTAAATCCTGTTTTCTTATAGGAAGGAGAAAAGGTTAGACCTACTTCTTAAAGGATGGTTATAACAGCATGATAAAGGATAGAAGGATAATAAAAGTATCGGGTTTTTAAAAACGGTATTTGTTAGGGAATATGGTTAGGACGGTTTTATTGACCTACTCGGGATTTATTAGCCTTGTCCAATATTTTTGTTTGTATCTGCACTTTGATTTGAGTTAGTTATGGCATAAAGCTTCAATATAATTAAGTGATCAATTGGCATGTATAATTGTAAAGAAATAGTGGAAGTGAAATTCACTGTAAGTTGCTTTTGATTAAGTGTATCAAATCCCATTGGTCAGAGCGATTTGGGATGTTTCTTAAGCTTATTTTAAGATTTTACATTATTTCTTAAAACCAGTGTTGGGCATTGTTCCTTTCTTTACATGTGAATCACTCCCAGGTTTTTGTTTTCAAATACGTATAATATATTCCTTACACTTTTATTTTATCGTTAAATGTTGAATTGGAGTCATTCGACGAATTTACGAGATAGTAACGTCCAGTAGAAAATGCTGCGCGTTTCGTTTCTTACGTTAAAATTTGAAATGTCACCTTTGCTGTTCTGTGTCGATGCTCTTGGGTGAAGTTACTTAGAAGTGACGAAGGTTTTCTTTTGGTTTCAAACTATCACATCGCCGGTATTTGCATGCAGTTTATATAGTTTAGTTTTTTTAATTTTTATGTTTCGTTCTTGCATTGATAGTATTCTGTAACAAAATGGTTGTAGTTTGTATGTCACTAACTTTTCCATTGTTCTTTCTTACCCTAAATATAGATAGAAAGGTCTCTCTCTCTCTCTCTCTCTCTCTCTCTCTCTCTCTCTCTCTCTCTCTCTCTCTCTCTCTCTCTCTCTCTCTCTCTCACACACTCAAAATGGGTGTAATTCTTTCGTCACTTTTATTTTGACACTGTACAAGTATACTTCCTGTAGATAGAAAGCTCTCTCTCTCTCTCTCTCTCTCTCTCTCTCTCTCTCTCTCTCTCTCTCTCTCTCTCTCTCTCTCTCTCCTGCAAGAAACTGAAATTATTGACAGAATCGATAATGATAACGATGAATTTTTTTTTTTTTACAGTCTTAGTTGCAAAGGTTCATTAAAGTAACCGATCGCCTGGTATGTGTCAGTGATAATGATGATTATAATAATGATGATAATGATGACAGCCACCTTCGCCGTCGGGTCGGACTCGAGCGCTTAATTGATTTTCAGGTGATAAGTTACAGCATCAATTTTTAATGATGCTGTGTTTTTCGGCCAAAACGCACCTGAAGTCTCTCTATATGTTATTTTTAGGTTGATGCTTCCTGAAAAATATTTAAAGCGGACGGTTTGTTTCGCCGGTTGGATATCACGATCTCTCTCTCTCTCTCTCTCTCACACACAATGGTTGTCAATCTTATCCCAATCTTATTTTTGACACTAAGTATAATTTCTGTAGATAGAAAGGTCTCTCCCTCAAAATGGTTGTAGTTTTAATGTCACTATTATTTCCAGCGTTATTTTTGACACTGTAAGTATACTCGTACTTTCTATAGATATAAAACTCTCTCTCTCTCTCTCTCTCTCCTCTCTCTCTCTCTCTCTCTCTCTCTCTTCTTACCCCAGTCAACACTGTAGCTCTAGTGTAACGAAAGATGAACTACAATTCCATAATTTTCGTCTCACAAGCTTTTAAAAGGCGGCGTTAGAATTTGGAATTCTCTTCCCGCCTCCTTTTTCCCCTCACTCTAATATTCTAGGTTGTCCGTCCCGTTGATCTCACTAGCGAGAGACACCGGAGGTCGATTCCCGGTTGGAGTTTGGAAAATCCTTTTTGACTTCCTTTAAACGGTGAATTATATATATATATATATATATATATATATATATAATTATATATATATATATATATATATACACATGCACAGAATTACTGAACACATGTTAACGTGTTTCACAGAAATAATTTTCTGATCATTATCGGGATCGAACCACAGTCTCTCATATGACAGCCAAGTCTTTACCAATTGGCCTGGGTGGGTCAGTTGGTAGCGCCCTTGTATGTCATTTGAGAGGCCTGGGTTCGATCCCTGATGAGTAAAAAAAAATATATACACATATATATATATATATATATATATATATATATATATATATATATATATATATATATATATATATATATATTACTCGTTGGTAGAACTGATCAAGTGATACTGTGGTCGCGAGCGCGCTGTCGTGCTGTGCTACTGCGCATGCGTCATCCACAGGTGAGATTAACAAAGGAGGTTTAAATGCGTCGTTTGGGCGGAAATGGCTGTCACGCCATCCTCGTCTATGGAGGACAGATTTAAGCCGAAGTGTGAAAAGATTCTCTCTCTCTCTCTCTCAGGGTTTAGTGGGACAAGCTGTGGCTTAAATGATTGGACGTACGTGTAGCTTCTTAAGGATTTTAAGGGGTGGGAGTTTAGTTATAATTTATATAATATATATATAATATATATATATATATATATATATATATATATATATATATATATATATATAAAAAGTGTGTGCTGTGTGTGTGCGCGCAATCTGTAGGAAAGTTAAACCGGCCAATGGAATGAATCTCGTATGAACCAGTCATTGCATTGATTTTTTATTGTTTGTAAGACATTGCCCGCATCAATTTTTATCAGATCACAATCATCGTTTTATCATAACACGGCCGTGTTCAAGGGCAGCACATTCTCCCCCCTCCCTCCCCACGACCACTATCATTTAGCGTACTATTGTTCCTTTTTTTATTATTTCTTGTGCTGCCACTTCATCACACTTTATATTTTATGATTGTTCATTTATCCCATTGCATATATTTTTTAGACTTATTATCCCATTAAGTGTTTTCTTAAGGACGTTGGCGTCAGGTAAATGATTATCATTTACAGTGATTATTAATTACAATTATTATTGATTACGGTGATTATTAATTTAAGTTATTATTAATTACAGGGATTATTAAGTTAAGTGATGATCAGTTACACTGACTATTAATATCGGTGATTAATAATCACACTGATTATTAATTTCAGTGATTATTAATTGCACAGTAATATACCAAGATTCAAAAACTAGGGAACAAGCAAAAGGTTGATAAACAGACAGGTAAATACACAAACACACACAAAAACACACACACACAGCGATCATCATTTCATCTGTGTGTGTAACAGAGTGTGTCGACCTCGCCATTAATAAGAGGTAATTGGGGGGAAGGGGGAGTATAGGGCCATTGTGAATAGGAGCTCATTTTTTGGCGGCCGACTGTTGCTATGATTAGGGTCATGTACAGTTAGAGGTCGCCCTCTTACCCTAATTGAAGGTTCTTCATGCTTTATTGCGCCATTATAGGGGAGGGCGGCGGATGCCGCATCTCATTTGTTTACCCAGAAGCTCAGGCGGCCCGGTTTCAAGGGCGACTCATACCTGCGGGTCGTCCTCCACCCCTCAGAGACTGCTTGGAGGAAGAAGAGCCTTTTATGGCATAAGGTTAGTCTAAGAGTAATGCAAACATCGTCAAAGGCAGTTTTGCCCAACTGAGTTTGTTATTATTATTATTATTATTATTATTATTATTATTATTATTATTCTGAAGATGAACCATATTCTTATTCTGAGAGACATTTAAAAATCGTCAAAGGCAGTTTGCCTAACTGGAGTTTGTTTTTTTTATATAGCCCTACACACAGTTATTATTATTATTATTATTATTATTATTATTATTATTATTATTATTAAGATGAACCCTATTCATATGGAACAAGCCCACCACAGCACAGGGGCCATTGACTTGAAATTCAAGCTTCCAGAGATTATGCTGTTCATTTGAAAGAAGTAGCAGTCATTAGAAAAGAAAAAGCGAATTAACAAATTATTAAATAAGTAGATAAAAAATGCAAGTAGCCTAAATGAGTAAAACACAAGAAGAGTTGTTTGAGCGCACGATCTTGCAATTATAGATTCGAGCAGGAAGTTCGATTGGATGCTCACGAGACGACATATGACATTAACGGGAAGGAGGAACAAGGAGGATCCTTTCTTCCCTTAAGGAAGAAAGGATCCTCCTTTCTTACTTAAGGAAGAAAGGAGCCTCCTTTCTTCCTGAACCAAGTTATTAACATCTTAGGATGTTAATAACTTGGTTAGAGTTTTCGTCCAAAGGAGAATGTCGACAGTGATCTTTTGAATAATCTTTTTATTGCCTTGCCATTAAGCACCTCACGAGGTGCACCGTAGGCATTACTTAAGTTTCTCTGCAGCGTCCATTCGGTCCCTGGCTGCAACCCCTTCCATAACTATTACTGTACCTCTGTTCGTATTCTCTTTCCTCCACCTTACTTTTCACCTTCTGACAGCTGTTTCACAGTGCAGGTGCGTGGTTTTCTTCCTCGTTACGCCCTTAGGACCTTTCACTCTCAGTTTCCCTTTCAGCTGTGAATGACCTCATAGTACCCATCGCTTGGCCTGTGGCCTAAATTTTGTATTCCATTCTATTCCTCGCCAATAAGACCAGTTAAAAGTATTAATTCAGAATTCTCTAAATCTCTGATTATATGATTCTTAGGCCTTGAGGTCTTGAATCCTAAGAAGACCCACCATTTGCTTAGGGAAGTGACACCCGGCCGGAGTAAGAGGCAATAAGAGTCTTGGTATGGACCTTTGGACTTTCCACAACCAACAGAACCGAGATACGCTGATCCCCACAGCGATATTCAGGAAAATTAGGTAAAAAGACCCGCTGTGTGAGACACGTAATGGCTCGCTGTATGTGCGCAATCATTAAGCTATTATCTTTTTTTTTCCGCGAGGGGCGGAGGAGGAAGAATGATCGTCTTCCGGACCAGAAATCCTCCGAAGGAAGTCAGCAGCCGTGACGGCGGCGCTCAGGAAGAGTTGTAGGGCAACAGTCGACAAGACGCCTTCGGTTTAATATTTTGGATATCTGGACTGAGTACCAGATTGTGATGGCGTTACTGGCTAAAGTGCCTCTCTCTCTCTCTCTCTCTCTCTCTCTCTCTCTCTCTCTCTCTCTCTCTCTCTCTCTCATAGCCTGGATGTTGTGTGAGAATTATATATATATATATATATATATATATATATATATATATATATATATATATATATATATATATATATATATATATATATATATATATATATATATATATATATATATATATATATATATATATATATATATATATGTGCTTGGATCAGAATCTGATAAATTTACTGGATAAGTACAATTGTTTCTCTCTCTCTCTCTCTCTCTCTCTCTCTCTCTCTCTCTCTCTCTCTCTCTTATAGCCTGGATATATAATATATATATATACGGTATACATATATATATATATATATATATATATATATATATATATATGTCTCTCTGTTCGATGTACTGCAATGTAGATAACGTTGCTACGCAAGCGCATATATACGCTCACACGTACGCGTTACGATTTATTTTCGGCGAAGCAGTCCGTCACAGTATTGCTCTTTCACGCCGTCCACCAACGGACGGTGATGGCTGGGAGCCGGTCTCATCATTTCGTCTGTTTTATCTTTCGCCCTTTTTGCACCTCCTCTTTTGTGTGTTGGAGCTGTTAAGGGCCGTCTGTCACCGTGACACTGACATTGTTTGGGAGATGGGAGGTGGGGAGAGAGAGAGAAAGGGAGAGGGAGGGGGGATGGTAGGGTGTTAAACGAAATATGTGTCGATGAATTGTGTCACACGAGAATTATGTGTGTCGGCAGGGGGAGGGAGAGAGCACAAGAGAGCGAGCAGGATTTGGGGAGAGAATAAAAGCGAGTTGGATTTGAAAAGCCACAACAATACGAGCGGGTGGGATTTAACAGAGTTTGAAGCGTGAGCAGGATTTACGCACGGACGATGATAGTGATCAGGATTTAAAGAGAGAAGTCAGACTGAGCATAATAGTGAATAAAAACAAGCAGGATTTAATGAGTGACACCTAAGAGGATTTAAATGTATAGTTGAAGCGAGCAGGATATAAATGTTTAATCAAAGCGAGAAGGATTTAAATGTGTAGTTAAAGCGAGAATTGAATGTGTAGTTAAAGAAAGCAGATTTTTATAATACTGTTAAAGCGAGGATTTAAATACTTAGTCTAAGAGAGCAGGTTATAATTGTATAGTTAAAGCGAGACGTATTTAAATATATATTTCAAGCGAGCAGGATTTAATGAGAAATCAATATGACGAACGGGATTTCAACAGAAACAGAAGACGAACATGATTTAAGGGGAGAAGTGAGAATTAGCATGATTTAAAAAAATAAAGCAAACTGTTTAAAGATACGGTAAAAGCGAGCAGGATTAAAGTAAAGATGATGAAAGCTACCAGGAGTTTAGGAGGCAAATGGAAGCATTGTTTTTTACTATTAAATTTCAGTACGAGATTATACACGATGTCAATTTTGTCACCGCCAGGCGTTTGGAAAAAGGAAATACGACCCTATTCCCATTCCACTGTTAGGAAATTGATATGTCGTTGCTCGAAATTTGGTCGATCACACGGGAAAAGATAAAGAACATGCGACATAGAATCGTATAGAATCTATACATCAGTTTGAGGAGGACTTCTGAAATGTCGCGTGGGCTACTTTCGGACTGGAGGGTAACCTCTCGATAGAATCGGAGGCTCCGGAGTAAGAGATGTCTTCGACAGAAGAAGAGCTCTTCAGGGAGACAGGCAGTGACAATTACCGAGTGTACTTACGGTAGGGAGCTCAAGTGGGACGTATAAACCTACACACACGCACACACACATACACAATGCACACACACGCACACAGTATATGTATATACGTGTATATATGTATTATATATAAATATATATGATTACAATAACTTTTGTACGTGATTCATTTATAACACATTACGACAGATGAAAAATATGAGACGGGGTGTAGGTCCTGACCGGTTTCGACTTTATTTCCAAGCCATTGTGACTTCTAAAACACGCACAGTGGCTTGAAATAAATAAACTGGCAGACCTACACCCTCTTTATTTTATCTGTGGTAATGTGTGATAAATATATATATGTGTGTATGTATATATATATATATATATATATATATATATGGAGAGAGGAGGGAGGGAGAGAGAGAGAGAGTCTTCTTTTGAATTGCAATGAGGATTACCTCATCGAGGCCTTCCCGTTGTCATGTACATGATCGTATACATTTTGACAGCGTTAACTGATAACACGTCTCTTTTCCTTTCTCTTCTTATCACTTTTCTCCACTCCAACGGTGATTCACTACTGTCAGCTAACAGTCAGGTACTTTTTCACTGCTTGGGAATGCAGGCGCATACTGAATTCTCAGGAAAAGCACCCATTTTTTCCTATTCTTCTCAAATTGGGGATCGAACGCTAGTCATTCAGTTGAGAGGAATCCGTCAGAACCGGCACAAAGTGTGTTCCTACTGTAATACAATTACGTGAATATATTCAAGTGTCATATGTAGTAAGGAAGCAAGGTTGCATCACATTACGAACACCGTTGAGATGCTTATATATATGAATATTTATAAAGATCTAAGATCATTTTTCCTATAAGGGTTGCTGAGTGATTGTAATTGGTGAGTAGTTTTGTGTGTGTGTGTGAGAGAGAGAGAGAGAGAGAGAGAGAGGGCATTTTGCCATTCATTCCGGCATGAATGTTGGTGAGTGGACAAGCTCGACACGTGACGTGTATTTTATTATTGAATAATGTACATATCGTTAATGTTTATGTCAATCATCGGTGCATTTATTGTTGTTCCTATAATTCCTTAGTAATCTCAGTTCCCCGTCAAGGCTTTCTATCAAGGCTGCTTATCAGTTTCGTCACGTTTCATATTGTGTCTGTAATGAAAGGTCTTGTTTTGGAGACAGTGTTCCTTTATGATTCCTTTCATAACGATTGACAGTAGTTCTCATTAGCTATCAAACATCCGGCAAGACCTACCTCTCTCTCTCTCTCTCTCTCTCTCTCTCTCTCTCTCTCTCTCTCTCTCTCTCTCTCTCTCTCTCTCTCTAAGAGGAACCGTCCTTGAGGTGGACGGTTTTGTGAATTGTTCCATTCAGTCTCTTGCTAGAATTTGGACGCCCTTCCTTCTATATTTACATATTTCTGCGACATCTGTCTCTTCTACAAAATAGTCTCTTCTCTACAAGTACCTCCTGACAGAATTTGGAATTTCTTCCTTCCTTCTGTATCCATATATTTCTACGTTGTTGCCTCTTCTCTACAGCTCACTAGTCTCCACGTTAAGAAATAAATTAAGAAATTAAAAGAACTGCATCCCTGAGACGATCTACGTAAGCGATGCAGCGCCTCCGTCAGTCGGAGATTACTCGTATCTCGCCCTAATATATTCTCATGTTTTATTCCTTGGTCTGCCTTTCTGATAATCCGGCAATTCTCATGTTTTATTCCTTGGTCTATCATTCTGATAATCCGGCAATGTTTTTAGCATGTGGTGTTGCAACCGCAATTACGGGATGTTGATGTTGCAACCGTTTTTATACGTACGAAAATGGAATTCACTCTTTGGTGAAAGCTTATCTTTTTGTCGGTTTAATCGTGAATCGCTTTTGGTATACTGTAATATGTTACGTACGAATAATGGTTCTATCGATGTTTATAAGGAGTCAGGTAATATCAGTCAGTTGTTATTATTATTATTATTATTATTATTATTATTATTATTATTATTATTATGAGTCAGGAAATATCAGTATACGACTACTACTGATACTACTGTAATTATTATTATTATTATTATTATTATTATTATTATTATTATTATTATTATTATTATTATTATTATTATTACATGTACAGTACACAAGTAAATAAGTCCTTGAGATCTTGAGAGCCGCCCGCCCGGTTATCGCGTTCGTCTCAAGGCTGGCGATGATGACGTTGATGAGTCACCAAAGGCAGGGCAGGTGAATTCATCCAAGATGAGTAATAAACGACTTGGGTGTGAGTGAGACGTTCCGAAAAGAGAGAGAGAGAGAGAGAGAGAGAGAGAGAGATTACGTGACTCATTATAATCGTGGATACAATAATAACAGTAATAATAATAATACTGATAGTAGTAGTAGACGGATATTCTCTGAGAGAGAGAGAGAGAGATATTACCTGACTCATTATAATCATCGATACAGTAATAATAATAAGAATAATAATAATAATAGATTGATATTTCCTGAGAGAGAGAGAGAGAGAGAGAGAGAGAGAGAGAGAGAGAGAGAGAGAGGGAGTTTGCCTGACTCATTATAATCATCGGTTCAGTAATAATAATAATAATAATAGATTGTTATTTCGAGAGAGAGAGAGAGAGAGAGAGAGAGAGAGAAAGGGCTACACTGGTGGTGCCTCAGGATATTAGGGCTCCTCGTGGAACTGCCAAGGTCGCTGGGGGTGGGGGATTTCAGGAGAGGGGGAGGTGTGGTAGGGTGAAGTCGGGTGGGGGTTTGTGTCCCACTGCATCTAGAGTTCTAGACAAAACAGGAAACTGTTTCGTAAAGATGGTTTGGTTTGTATGGCTGTTTGGTCTTTCTTTCCTCATTATATCATCTGTTTCTTTATTTGTTTCTCTCCTACTTACGTCTTATTTTTCCTTTTCCTTTCACTTCATTTCCTCTTCGCCCGACTACGGAAATGCAGAGTGGAAGCTTTTTATTTTCATGAGGAAACAGGGATTGGGGTTTAACTGGGTTTTTTTTATCTCTATTTGTTTACTGTGCGGTCGAGGAAATTCTATGGATAATCTTCCTTAGAAACCAAAAGAACAGTAAATAAATAAATAGATAAATAAAAAAAAAATGTACTCCCTGCTGCATTCTTGTTCATTTCCGTTCAAGATGGTAAAGGATCCCTGTTTCCCTTTTTCCCTTTTTTTTATTTTTTTTTTATTTTTAGGAAAAACTGAAGCTGACGAAATTATATTTTACCATTTCGTAATTACTGAGAAGATGGAGCGACTTGGCGTCGTTTTATTTTTGCTTTTATTTTTTTTATTATTTTTTTATTTGGAGAAGGAAGGGATGTGTTTATGCGTGGTCTGGTGGAGCCGAGGGAAGAAGCTGTTTAGATGTTTGTTTTTTCGTTTAATGTTAAATGAATCATTGGTTAGAGAGGGTTGTAGTTAATTTGTGTGGCCTCGCTTTGTTAGTATGTGTGTATATATATATATATATATATATATATATATATATATATATATATATATATATATATTTATATATATATACATATACTCTTTTATACATACGCACATACATACATATATATATATATATATATATATATATATATATATATATATATATATGTATGTATGTATGTATGTATGTGTGTACATTGTGTATAGAATTACGTAGTGGTCATGAACGTACAGGTTAATTCTATTTCGTAAAGCTGCGTAAAGCATTTCCGATTTGGTCACCAATTCTTGAAAGGGACAAAGAACCATGGATTATTTATTCATATATTTACTTAGTTCTGTAATAGAGTATTCTGTGTGCAGGCTTTGTGTATGCCAGGTAGCAGGGTATTGTAAATGGGCATAAGAGGAATGTGTGTGATGAAGAGAAGGGATGAGGACATTCTTCCCTTTCATATTTTCACTGACATGTACTGGGTACTGATCAATTAATAATCGTTCATTTAACCTCTCTCTCTCTCTCTCTCTCTCTCTCTCTCTCTCTCTCTCTCTCTCTCTCTCTCTCTCTCTCGTTGCTTGAGAGGAAGATTGTCTCGTCACATAACTTTTGAATCTCGCATGTTGTTAGATCCTACTTCGCAAATTATTTCTATTGTGTAATTCCCTCTGCCTTGTAGTTCGCTTTGTTTTATATCCGTTTAATGACTCACTTTAGTCACGGAAAGTGCAGCGTCCGGAAAACACCTCATATATACATTAGCTAACATTCTTATAATATTATTGTTACTATTGCAATACTTTTACCAGACCACTGAGCTGATATCAGCTTTCACAGAGCCGGTCCGAAGGATTTGTTTTTACTTTTATGTATTAAATTTTTTTATATATATATTGTCAATTAAATTAAAATTTTTCAAAAGTTTTGTAATTGGGTTAATTGCAAATGCTGAAGCTTCTGACGAAATTTTAAAGATCGATTCATTTCCAAGATTAATTGCAAAGTTGAAGCTTCTGACGAAATTTCATTGACCGATTTATTTCCAAAACTTGATTCGCTGCTGATTGTACTTAGGACATTCACACAGTAATTGTTTCATCATTATCACTACTTTACATCCAGAGCATTCCGGGTCAGGGTTATGTGGGTTATTCACTAAGTGTCCGTGTGTTAGGCGAAAATGCACTGTTCGGAGACGTGTCAGAATTACTTTGGTTCTCATGAACAGAATGCTCACCTTGCTGTTAGTGTTGTTTACTGCATTTCAATACGATCGTTTTCTTAAACGTGGAAGAAATGTCAATTCTTTTTCCTGGCTTATGTCTTTAACAGATGCTTACAAATCAGATGGACAATTATTGGCAATTGCCGCTGATTTAAAGTTAGAATCATAAATACATATGAATATATATATATATATATAATATATATATATATATATATATATATATGTATGTATGTATTTATATGCATATATATATATATATGTGTGTATATATACATATACATATAGACATACATACACACACACACACATATATATAAGCATATATGTCGACCATTTACAGTAAACTTAAACAGAAATCCATCAACTTGCATAGATTTTATACGTCTCCATAAACTTTAAATGTGGTTGTTAGCTCCTAGCCTTTTTCACCGTCCTGGCTGCGACCCGCCATTGTCAATCGACGACCCATGTAGGTACCTAAATCCACTGGTTAGATCAGCAAAGGCGCAAAGAATTACTCGGGAAGAAGAGAGATGTGTATGCATATTTCTTCGTTATAGGATCACTTACTACTAAGCAAACAATTAAGGCGTAAAGTAAATGCACCTTTCGAAAAGTGAGTTAAGTATTACGTTTAAGATACGATAAAGAATAGGTTTTGCCAATTATGGGTCAATCGTTTAGAGATTAGTGACTGTTTCAGTTTGACAATGACGTAACCTTTCCGCGTATTCTCGTGCTGTAGTCATGCGATCTCTTCACGCAAGTTGATTTTCCTCTTTCATTTTTATTTCCCCCATTCAATTTAATCCAATTGATTTCTCTCCTTTTATTTTTTATATTACCCACATTTATCATGAAGCATTAATCTTACTATATAATCTACTTTATTTTCCGTATTTAGTTTCAAGTCACATTTAACTGCGCTTACCTTTAGATATTAGTTGTTCGTATGTCTTTAATCACACAGATTTCCCTTTTTTAATTATAATATAACAGTTTTTCTCTTTTCTTCATTATTTTTGGTTAGATTAATTTTCCCACTTATTCAACGTATTGATTTTCCCATTTATCTTTTAAGAAGTTCATCCTCCCACTTTTATCTTTTAATACATTACTATCCCCCTCCTTTATTTTTAACACATCAATTCTCCCACTCATATTTTAGCACATTAATTTTCCCACTTTTATCTTTTCCCACATGAATGTTCCTTCTTTTCTTTCCACGAATGATGCAAAAAAGAAGGCCTTTTCTCCCTTTCCCAGCTCTCCCGGGCTCCAATCCTGCAAGGGGCGAGACTGGTACCCTACGATTTTTTTTTTTTTTTCATTCTTTACGACAGGAAATGCATGACTCATCAGATCCCAACGGATGCGTATATTTGAATCTGCGTCTTTGATCGGGAAGTCTTCATCGAGGAAAGTTGCGGGAAGCCACAAATTTCGTTTAACGTCGAATTTGCCATATCTTGGGAGATACCATCCAATTGGAATTATAATTAGCAAGTGCTTCTTCGCTGGCTAGAATTCGAACCGTGGCCTCAAGGTGTGAGTCATTCTCAAGGTATAGTGGATTCTATATTGAACAGTAAATATATATATATATATATATATATATATATATATATATATATATATATATACATACATACATACATACATGTATATATAAGCTATATATGTGTATATACATATATAGCCTATATATATGTGTATGTATATGTATATGTATATATATATATATATATATATATATATATATATATATATATTTTTTTTTTTTTTTTTTTTTTTATGTAGGAGTCTTCCACACGCCTTATAAAGAAAAAACTCTGAGCAGTCGGGCAACACGAAATGCAAAAATATAAACTCCCCTATACCCCCCCTGCAAATGGCATGTCAGTTGCAGAACTGTATGGAGAGAGAGAGAGAGAGAGAGAGAGAGAAGAGCCGCCTTCATAATTCCTCCTTGCTGACTGGGTTCGCCAGACAAATGCTTTGGAGTTAAGTAAGGCAAAGTTCTTATTTACTAACAACAGAAAAGAACCATTACAACTTAGGGTTAACTGGATAACTTCAGACGAGGTGCGGAAGTCAGTCGACAGAAAGGTTCTTCGTGACTGGGAAGAAGTTTGTGGCATTAGTCTGAATTATTGAGGTTGTTCTCTTTTCTGTGATAAAGGGATTTTTTTTTTATAGTGTGGGGCGAGGTTGGGTTCGCCTTCTTGTGCTGTGCATCTTATACAGTCTGCTTATTTGCGGGTTGTTTATACGTATATAAATTTAGATCTCTCTCTCTCTCTCTCTCTCTCTCTCTCTCTCTCTCTCTCTCTCTCTCTCTCTCTCTGAGGTTAGCTTTTGCCAAAAATTGTCCTCATTTAAGTATAAGTTCGGTCTCATGATGTCACGTCATTTTCCAAATAGAGATGAAATAAAAAAAACCAACAGCAAAATAAAATACTTGGAACTTCAGTGAAAATAATGAGATTTCTATAACGCTGGTAAAGAGAGTGTCTCAAATATTAACGCAAAGTAATACATTGGTGTTACCTTTGAAGGTGAACGAAAGACAACTGAACGTGTGGAACCACTTACTCAGTCTATGAAAAGGTAAGTTTAGAACACCAATAATCTTTTCTTTGATTCAAAGGAGCTTTTTTCAAAGGAAGTCTCCTAAAAGAGCTGTGGCACCGTCATGATGTCAGTATCAAAAAAGTCTATTTCAGTGTATAACAGGAAATGTAACTGACTATGCAAAGTAAAAAGAAAAAACATTTTCAAAGGAGTAGTATTGCAGTGCATAACAGAAAATGGAATTGGCTTTATGGAGAGTAAAAAATTTTAAAGGTTTAGAGGAGCTTTTTCGGTTGAAGTCTGTTAAATCAGTTGTGATACCGTCATGATGTCAGTATAAAACAAGGCTTATTACGATGTATAGCAGAAGGTGGAACTGAATTTATGCAAAGTACAAGAAAACATTTTCAAAGGTTTTGTTTTTTGTTGCAAGGCAAAAATAACTCTGTACAGAACAAAAGCAACTCAAGAGAAGCATCCTAGAAAATTATTATTATTATTATTATTATTATTATTATTATTATTATTATTATTATTATTATTATTATTATTATTATTTATTAATTATTATTATTAGTAGTAGTAGTAGTAGTAGTAGTAGTGGTAGTAGTAGTAGTAGTAGCAGCAGCAGGGATCCATTAATATCATTACTATTATTAGTGACGGTTCCTACGCCTCGATAAAAGCATTAATAGGATTCCGGCAGGATATAACGGAGTTACCCGGTCGGTAAAAAACGGCGTCGGTCCTAATGAGGAAATGAGATAGCTTGAACAGTTTTA
>NC_089791.1:49922882-49925382 GCF_040412425.1 Macrobrachium rosenbergii | reverse complement strand
ACCGTTCATTAGGTGATAGAGCGAAATTTCCTCCACATTCTGAAGCGAAAACGGATGATGATGATAATGAAAGCAATAATAATAGTAATTGGTGATGAAAATGATTTTCACATAACATTTCGTGCCAATAATAATAATAATAATAATGAAATGCTAATGATAATAATCGTAATTAATAATAATAATTGGCGATGAAAGTTATTTTCATGAAATGAATATCGTAGATAATAATAATAATAATAATAATAATAATAATAATAATAATAATAATAATAATGATAATAATAAGAAACCACAGTGATGTCTGTACATACATATATGTGTGTGTATATATATACAGTATATATATATATATATATATATATATATATATATATATATATATATATATATATATATAGAGCTTTTGAGAACTTGCTCGATTTGATGACAACAATAATAATAATAGTTATTGTTGTTATTATTATTATTATTATTATTGTTATTATTATTATTAACTTGTTATTCTGTATTGGCCCATCAAACTTGGAGACCTGCAAATTGTAATACTGTGTTTGTAAAAGATTAACACGAGTTCCTTGTAAAGCCTTGTTCTTGGTCTCTGTTCTGGAAGGCTGGTTCGAGTGGCGTAAAAGATTACTCCTGAGTAATTTAGTTCTCTTTTGTCTTGTCTATTTTATTTATTTATTTATTTATTTTATTTATTTGTCTTTGTTTCCCATATGTTTATCATGTTTTATTTTTTACCTACTCTCATGGGATTTTTTTTAACAGTAAATATTAAAAATTATGTTATTAGTCTGCCAGTGGGAACTCGAATCTGTCCTTCAAAGCAAGTACATTCGTTAATTTTTACGTTGTAATTCTTTCGGGTTGAGGAATTTCTCTCTCTTCTCTCTCTCTCTCTCTCTCTCTCTCTCTCTCTCTCTCTCTCTCTCTCTCTCTCTCTCATCCTTGGATTTCCTTCAATGCATGTAAAGACGTTATTTAATTTTACATGATTTTTGGGCTGAGAAATTCTCTCTCGCTCTCTCTCTCTAAGTCAATTTGAAATAAGCATTGTAGCCAGTTCTCAAGTAGCAAAACTTTTTGTTTATCCATAATTTCTTTTGTAAGTTTAACGAGGCAGCTTTTGTAGTTGAGAGAGAGAGAGAGAGAGAGATAGAGAGAGTGTGTGTGTTGTGAAGGAAAGCAGATAGAAAGGAATAAAGAATTGGGTCGAAAAGCACGGTGAATTATTAAGGCGTGATACACGAACTTCAATTTATTTTACTGTTCGTTTCTTTAAATTTCGTTCCTGATTGAGAATTATCTCCAGATATTTGTGTTTCGTTTTTTAGTAACTAAAAACCAAACAGGGTGAATGGATCATTTTCAAAAGAAAGTGAAAAGTGAATGATTCGCTGTGAGCTAACTAGAAAAAGTTCGTTTCTAAAAAGAAAAAATAACACGCATTCTTAAGGGTAAATCTTGTTAATTTCCTCGATACTGGCACCTGTTTGCAGGCGTATTATATTGGAGAGTCAGTCGTTGATCAAGGGCTGTTTTAAAAATATTTCCCTCAGTCAAGGAATATATATATAAGTTGACATTTCCCAAAGAAGAAAAAAACTCGAAAGGTCCTCTTGCAAAAAAAAAAAAAAAAATTAAAGTTCGTTTCCTAAGAAAATAAGTGAAAATGGGTGAAATTAAAGGCCTAATGACTAATGGTAGAAAATAAAAGTTATTGTCCAAACTATAAAAGGAAAACCAAATATTTTTTCAAACGAGGCCTTGGACGAATCCCAGACGCGACTTAATGTGAACGTGACAGTTACTCCAAACTTTGCCTGTTAGGGTTGAGGAGAAGGGCTGTGGGTGATGGGAGTGGTGTCCCCCAAGGAGATTGGTGTTCTCCCCGCCCTATTCCCCCACTCTTTCCATGTGTAAGTAGGGGAGGGGGGCCGGAGGGGACTTGGTGTAGGTTGACCCAGGTCCCTCTTGACCCCTTGGGTGCCTCTGGTGGAAGGGTGGGATCGAGGTTTGTGGTCTGTAGAAGGAGAAGAATAAAAAGAAGAAAGAGAAGAAGCAGAAGAAGGGGGAAAGCGAGGGGGAAGGATTCGTGAAATGTGATATTTATGGTAAGATTAGATTTTGTGGGGTTTCTCAAAAAAGAAAAAAACACTCGCATAGTATCGGCCATGACTGCAATAGTAGCTCACTTTACGATCGCATAGTGATTTCGTGACGGGAAAATAAGCTTCTCTCCATTTCATTCGTAAAGATCACATCTGTTGTTTTAAGTTAACTGTAGAAGATTGTCCCGGAATAGCTTTCAGTCATTATTATTGTTAAGTTTAAAATTTTTTATGAGACAATTTTCATGATTGGAAATCGAGTGTTTGTATGTACAGTTTTTTTTCGAAATTTTACTCTTCCAAGTGTCTGAAGTTTGGCCAAGTTACATATTTTAGACGTCGATGAAAATTGTGAAGCCAGTGTATGATACCAAAATTTAATC
>NC_089791.1:49915382-49917882 GCF_040412425.1 Macrobrachium rosenbergii | reverse complement strand
AACTTAGCCTACTTGCTTCTTTATAACTTCTTTCTGGTATTCTTGAACTGATGGGGAGTAGAAGCACAGTGTCCCTAATGTTTCTCTTTATTATTTTAATTTTTTATTCATACCGTTAAAATTGACGATAATATAAAAGAGAGTCAGGACGCCAAATCCTTATCCTACAGACCACACTTACCGTACCGAACCTCTGACTAAGCCATCTCTTTGTTGCTGTTATTATTATTATTATTATTATTATTATTTATTATTATTATTATCTCAAGAGTCACTTTAATGGTAAAGGCATCACAATGATGTCACACTAAATATATATATATATATATATATATATATATATATATATATATATATATATATATATAAAAAGAAAGCTTAAAAAGCTTTGAGAACTTGCTCGATTCTCCTTATCAGTATATTTTTAATATATAAGTTTAATAATATATATACATTATTATTATTATTATTATTATTATTATTATTATTATTATTATTATTATTATTAACTAAAAAGCCTATAATATTAAGAAATCAACGTTTTCCTTTCCGTTATGTCAACGCATCAAAGTAAAGAGAATAAACATAACGTTTAAAAGAGCTTCTCAGACACGCATCTTCTATTTCCTCTTACTACACTGAGCGGTTGCGTTTGTGTAGGTGTTTAGACCCTCACGAAAGGGTTTAGACAGAATTACCAGCTGGCCGAGGACGTTGAGACAGCGGCGCAAGTGCGTAGGAGGAAAGGTAATGGCTTGAGCATCTTCTCCTAAGACGAAACTGCGTCTCACGAGAACGTTTTACTTGAGTGCCGCCGTGCCGCACGCCATAAGTGACACCGCCTGACACCGAGGCCCCATTGTTGGTGCCAGAATGGAAGTTGTTGCAGATGATAGAGCTCGGATGACGCCGGGAAATTACCCTCTGTGACTTCTTTCAAATGGACACCATATTCTTTGGGAGCTTGAATTTCGTGTCAGTGGCCCCTGTGGTGGGCTTGTTCCATATGATTAGGGTTCATCTTCTTGATAATAATAATAGTAATAATGCTTCTCTCTCTTCTCTCTCTCTCTCTCTCTCTCTCTCTCTCTCTCTCTCTCTCTCTCTCTCTCTCATGTTCAGCATCATCTCGCTTCAATAAGATGATCGAAATTTATAGCTTATTGAATAATGTGCTTCCCGTAACACGCAGAACACAAATGGTACATGAAATCACATTATTCGTTTCCATTGTGTTAGACTGGAGGTCATGGTAACTGTCATCAGAGGAATTTCCATATGTTATTTATTGTAATCAGGAAGAAATGTGGGATAGCAAGGCCCGGGGTTATGGGAATGGGGGAATAGGAGGCATTGAGAGAATTCCAAAGCTCGTAGTAGTGGTAGGAACGTGTAGGTTATTGGTCTCCGAAGAATAATTATGGAATCCCGAAATGTTAAAAAAACAGAGTAGAACACGTTCTTTTTTATCTTTTTCCTGATATTATTCTGAATATATAGGCGTTAATTTCTAAGTTTACATAAACAAAACAAAACATTACTGGTATTTTCCACCTTCTGTGATGCCAGGTCATTATTTCAAACTTTATTAAACAGAAGCAAAGGTAATTACATTCTTGTTTATTTTTTTTCGTATTTCTTGACGTCACAGTAAAATTTTACAATTACACAAAAGCAAAAAAACAAATTTTGATTTCGTTCACTGCAGTATCGAGTTTCGTTCCCGGAATGACATTTACCCTGAAAGCAGCGCTTGATTGCGTTCTGTTCTGCCGAAAGTGCTTGCTTTGGACGGAAATGCCAATATTTCTTTGTGGTCACTTCTGTCTCGATTGATTATTTCACTGCAAAATTCTGTTACGATGGAACAGTTTTGGATGCTCTCCGCTGTTGTTAACAAGAAAAGTACTATATTCATAGTTGCCAGGAAATGGTCTTACATCCTCTCTCTCTCTCTCTCTCTCTCTCTCTCTCTCTCTCTCTCTCTCTCTCTCTCTCTCTCAATTGACTAGTTCATTGCAAAATTTTGTCACGGTGGAATGAAAAAATAAGTTTCCAGAATATGCTCTCTCTCTCTCTCTCTCTCTCTCTCTCTCTCTCTCTCTCTCTCTCTCTCTCTCTCTCTCTCTCTCTCTCTGCAAGCAGCTGCTGTCATCATTTCCCACAATAAGCATGAAATATTGCCCAACATCTTTGGTGTGAGGAAATGATGTGTGGAGAAGACTCACTATCCAGGTGACAAACTTCACACCTGGGTCAGTTTTTGTAATGTTCTCGGATTCCACACATTCCCCCGGGAAGCACATTGGGTTAAGCCACGGCCATGTGATCTCTGTATAGAATGTGCGAATGTGTTTGTTGTTCGGGATGCGTATAGAGCTTGAAATAGAGTTGTGCTTCTCGATTTTTTTTTTTTTTTTTTTGTAATTTTATGTGGAGGTGCTATGATGGATTGTGTTGACAGTTTTGATTGTTTAGCCCAAGTTAAAGATTTTAATTG
>NC_089791.1:49900382-49907882 GCF_040412425.1 Macrobrachium rosenbergii | reverse complement strand
TTGAAAGACATCAGAGAATATAGGACTTGAAATTGATATTCCAGAATTAGAGAAAGAAGCCGTAACTGATTGTAGCCTCTTGCGGACAATCTTGCTCTCTCGCCGATTTTTTTCCTTATAATGTTGGTATGGAATAGAACCAGTCACCCACATGAAAGAGAAATAAGAATGAGGTCAAAAATAAATAAGGAATAAGGAAGTATAAATAATGAAGTGTAATAGGAAATTAAACAGAATCTCGCCTGCCTTGTTAACCACCCGTAAGTTTTTAAAGAACAAGTATAGATTGCACAGTATTGTCGTCTGTTTATTTGTTTGTTTTAGTTTCTTGTCATTTTCTGCCTGACAGGTTACTTTACACGGTTTTTGTGCTCTCATCTTCATTTGGTCGTCTCTTTGCTTTTACAAGCAATTCCGTATTCAATCTGTGGTTTTACTTTTTATTTTCGTGGTTGGTCTTTCTTAGATATTTTTGCTACGTTTTAAAACTTCTCTCGTCATTTTCCGTCGACGTCATATGGTTTGTGTTACAAATATTTCCTTTGTGTAGATAGTTATTATGATGTTAATTATAGTAATAATAAATTATATTAATAATAATGTTTTACCTTCTCTTTCGTTCTATAATATTTTTTGTTTTCGTTTGTTCTTCCATCCTATTTATCTTTATATCTGTCTTTTCTTCTCGTATCAATCGTCAGTTTTTAATGTATTTCTTCTCCATCTCCTCCTCACCTTCCTTCTTAGTTCTTCCTGTTTTCCTTGTCTTATCTTCCTGAATTAACTGTCCCCTTCTCCTGTCTCCTTCATGACTTCTATTCAGCCTGTATCATCTTCTCTTCACTATCATTTCTTCCTGTATTCATTTTTATGTCTTTTTATATTCTTCGTGTTTTTTTCTTCTTCCTTCCTGTTTGTTGTCCTTAAGTCTTTTATCCCATTCTAATTTCTTGTTACTTTCCATCTCATTCCTTCCTGGTTCCCTTGTCTTGTCTTCCTGTATTACTAATCAGTTCTTCCTGTATCCCTTCTCCGTCTTCTCCTCGTCCCCTTCCTTCCTATTCGCTCTTACACTCGCCCGAATTCCTGAGTGCGTGGTACTGTGGCGCGGAAGTAGTCAGAACTGGCTCCCTCCAAGGTCATCCACTGGCACCCTCTCTGTTTGACTGCTCCTTCCGATTACCCAGCGAGAGAGTATGGTCGGCGTTATGAAAGCGAAAGAGAGTTGATAATTATAAGAATAATCTCCTCCTGTTTTCTGTTGCTGTTATGAGTTAGGCAAGTAAGAATTAAGAAGGTAGTGAAGACAGAGTTGATATAGCGATAATTTTCTCCCGTTTTCTGTTGCTGTTATGGATTAGGAAAGTAAGAGTTACGAAGGTAGTGAAGACTGAGTTGATATAACAGTCATTCCCTCCCGTTTTATGTTGTTGTTATGAGTTAAGAAAGTAAGAATTACGAGGTTAGTGAAGACAGAGTTGGTATAACAGTAATTTAATCGCGTTTTGTGTTGTTATAATTTAAGAAAGTTAGAATTACGAAGGTAGTGAAGATAATTTCCTCCCGTTTTCTGTTGTTGTTTTGAGTTAAGAAAGTTAAAATTGCGAAGGCAGTGACGAGGTATTTTCTGTCATATTTCTTCAGATAGTGAAAGATTTGTTGTAGTTACAACCTGATGGTAAAATGTTATAAAGTCTTGCTTATTATAGTTTTGCTTGTTTTGTGTTCCTCTTAGATAATTTAATCTGAAAGTTTGACTTTTTTATCTATTGTATATGAAAGTGTTTTCTTCTGCCACTCTTGAGTGTATGCGTAGGATATGTTGCAAACCGATTGGGCAGAGATCTTGTATTATAAGGAAGGAAGAACAAAAATACACCCGAGAGAACACTAGCATTCTTGTTTATGATAAAAAATCATTGCACGATTAACCTGGTTCGCAGTGTCTTGCTAGAATATTAATTCATACCTACGTACATTGGTGTATTCTGTCTGTAAGTCATCTTTTGAATAATAATAATAATAATAATAATAATAATAATAATAATAATAATATTCTCTTTATGATTGCTTTTGATTATCGATAAAAATTATTCCTAAACTTCCTTTCGTTTTTCCGACTATTTAGCCTTTACTTTACCGTCCTTTGTTGAGTGATTGATTAATCGAAAGTTATCTGGCATTGCATGAAACCGCAGATACACCTTTCAATTAGGAAACATCACCGAGGAAAACCAATTCTCAGAATGTCGAGGTGCTGGTACGAGAGAGAGAGAGAGAGAGAGAGAGAGAGAGAGAGAGAGAGAGAGAGAGAGAGAGAGAGAGAGAGAGAGAGAGAGAGTGCAAAAATCAGTTTTTCTAATGTTTGATGTAAGTTGTGGTTATTATAAATATATATATATATATATATATATATATATATATATATATATATATATATATATATATATGAATATAAAACCACAATGAAAAATGCAAAAAGTTTATAAATCCTGACCGGTGTCGGCTTTATTTCTAAGCCATCTTCAGAGGTATAAAGCCGACACCAGTCGGATTTATAACCTTCTTCGTTTTTCCCTGTGGCGTTAGATATATAAATTACGCGTCAAAGCGATTATAATCATACAAGCAAATATTAATAAATATATATATATATATATATATATATATATATATATATATGTATGTATATGTATATAAATGGAACTAATCAGCACGTGTTCACAGATATAAATTTCTCACTCACATCGGGATAGAATCCAGGAGTCTGAAATGAAAGGGCTAGGACCTGTGTGCATGGGTCAGTTGGTAGCACCCATGCCTTTCAATTGAGAATTTGAGAGATTTTGGTCCGATCCTGATGTTACTCAGACTATATATATATATATATATATATATATATATATATATATATATATATATATATATATATATATATATATATATATATATATATATATATATATATATATATATATGTGTGTGTGTGTGTGGCGAATGTTACGAAAAATAGGCCGTTTTCAAGGTTAAAAAAAGACATAAGCAACTTCTCACCTAAAAGTAAACTCGTACAGAAAAAAAATGTAAATACATAAACCAGATCTCAAACAGTAGCATCAACAAAGATGGGTTATTTAGTGCTTGTGCAACTACTTCAAAGTTTTATATCGTAATTATGCGCTTTGGTGTATGTTCTCGAATGGTTGATCCAAAGTTAAGTGTAGCTTAGTTTAACCAGACCACTTAGCTGATTAACAGCTCTCTTAGGGCTGGCCCGAAGGATTAGATTTATTTTACGTGGCTAAAAACTAATTGGTTACCTAGCAACGGGACCTACAATTTATTGTGGAAGCCGAACCACATTATAGCGAGAAATGAATTTCTATCACCAGAAATAAATTCCTCTAATTCTTCATTGGCCGGCCGGAGACTCGAACTTGGGCCTAGCGGAGTGCTAGCCGAGAACTCTACCGACTTGTCCAACGAGGAACTGGTTGGTCCAAAGAACTCTTCTGTTGTTGACAATTAAAGTCTTTTGATTAAATAAATGGAACCCAAACTCAAAATTCCAATTATCCTCTGTACCCTTCCACACCGTTTATCCGGTTATTACGAGATCATCTTCTCTGTCGTTTTCCTATTCAAAGCATCTCGTTCTGTTGCCTGTTGCTGATAGGCCGGTCTCACTTGCATCCGAAGATTTTAAATAACAATGTTTAAAATCTTTCGTTTACATTTTGTTTTGTATGTTATTTGTTTTGGGATTGTTTTTATAATCTTGAATGTACGAATTCTTTAGGTAAGCTGTTTCTTCTGTTATTTGTACGTTTTCTTTAACGTTGCATATGCAATGAGTCCCTAAACTTTGGTAAATATGATATACAATATATATAAAATATATATATAATATATTTATATATATATATATATATATTACATATATAAAAATATATATATATATATATATATATATATATATATATATATATATATATATATACACACAAGAAAGCGAGAGAGGTAGAGACAGAGAGAGATTCAACCAAGTTCACAGGGCATTTCAGTCCTTCGCCTTTAAGCAACCATTCCGACTATTTCCCTCAGTCGAACTACGAAGTACCTGTTACACAGGTATCCGCCCCGAGATAGGTAAGGCAGTAGCTGTCAGTCGCAGGCCGCATCCTTCTCCACCCCCACCCCCCCAACTGCTTGCTTTCTTTGCTGACTGTCACCCTTTAGCAATAATCAATTACTGGTCGGTGCGCGGCGCTGGAGTGCTCTGTCACCCACCCGTGAACTTTATATCAAGTTCATGTAGTCAGCGTGAATGTTTTAAATGTCGGGGAGGGTGGAAAAAAAAAGACCCCTGACCAAGAGCGTTTATCTCGTGTTTGAAATGCCCTTTGTAGGTTGGTGTAGTCAGTGTATTGTTTTAAATGTCGGGGAAGGTGGGGGAAAAAAAAAAAGGACGCCTAAGCAAGAAGGAATGAAGCATTTCGGTTTTTTCCATTCAAAATGGTCACCCCTACTTACTTTGCGAGACGTACTTTTGCTGCTTTGAAGATTTTACATAATGATCCACTGAAATATAATTGTTTATTTCAATTTGCAAGTAAAAAATAAAAAAAAAAAAGACGCCTAAGCAAGAATGTTTATCTGAGGTTGTAAGTGTCGTTTGTGTGGGTTGGTTTGATTCGTTTGGTTCTTGTTTGGGCGTATTGAAGTGGATGTGCCGGAATTTCTAAAGAATCGGGTATTTCGGTTGTGTTCATTCAGAATGTTCGCCCCCACTTACTTGGCGAGATGTAACTTTGCTGATATGAAGATTTTACTTAAGAATACACTGAAATATGACTTATTTCGTATTGAATTTGAATTCTGAATCATTATTACCAAAAAAATTATTCTGGCTCTTATGCTGTTTTGAAGAACTTACGTAAGAATCTACTGAAATATAATTGTTTATTTTATCTTGAAGTTGAATGTTGATTCATCATTAACGAAAAATTTATATTCTGGTTTAAAAGCAATGATAGACATTTTAGGTGGTATTATAGGGTCCTTGTTAATCAGATGTCGTCTCGGGATTTCCTCTCTGGGAAAGCCATCTGTCACGATGACAGCCTCTCCTTTGGCACCATAAAGACATTAGTGGTCCCCCCTCTCCCCCCCCATTCCGTCTCCCTCCTTCCCCTTCCCCTCTTTTTTTTTTTAAATAGAAACCGCACACATGAGGAAGAGCCAGAGAAAAAGGAAGTGGTGGACCAGTACTTTAAGAGGACCTAAGAAGAGTAAGAAGAAGAGGATGGTGAGATCGAAAAAAAGGAAAATCAAATATGAAAAGGATGATGATGTTGAAAAAGAGGAAATTCAAACATTTTGTTTCTTTGAAAAAGAGGAAATTCAAGCGTTTATTTTCTTTCCCTTCTTAGGAAGAAGAGGAGGAAGAGGATGGTGAGATTGAAAAAGAGGAAATTCAATCGTTTATTTTCTTTCCCTTCATAGGAAGAAGAGGAGGAAGAGGATGGTGATGTCGAAAAAGAGGAAATTCAGACATATATTTTCTTTCCTTTTAAAGGAAGAAGAGGAAGAGGGTGTTGATGTTGAAAAAGCGGAAATTCAAACATTTAGTTTCCTTACTTTTATAGGAAGAAGAAGAAGGGGAAGAGGACGGGGAGATTGAAAAAGAGGAAAATCAAACATACATTCTCTTTCATTTCATAGGATGACAAGATGAATGGGGAGACGCTGGTCATTGATAAGTGAGCTGAAATAATACTGAATAAATATATGTCAATGAAGTTTTTACAAACAAAACAAAAATTGAGATGGCAATATTCATGATATCAGTTTGTATCGGATAAAGGAGGAAGGTCACGTGAAGTTTTAATATCTTGTCTTGTCAAACAATAATCAAACACTTTACTGAGACTTACGACATACGAGAGAATTCCCGAGAGGGGGTTAAGGGGTCACAATGTGGGCCTGGGAGCCTATAGAGTCAACTTAGAGAGGATGAAGATTCTATTGAAACAGTTGACAATGTGACGAATAGAATTTGAATGAGTTCTCGTGAATAGGAAAGGTTAAAGCATCTGGAGTGTCTTTCAACTTTATTTTTGGAGAGAGAGAGAGAGAGAGAGTTGGAAACGTTAGGAAATAAGGATAAATAGCTTGGGATAGAAGAGATAACATTAGAAAACAATTTCTCGAAGAGAGAGAGAGAGTGAGAAGGAAACGATAGGAAACAAGGATAAATGGGCGTGGGAGAGAAGAGATAACATTAATAAACACATTCCTTAAAGAGAGAGAGAGAGAGAGAGAGAGAGAGAGAGAGAGAGAGCAGGTAACGTTAGGAAACAAGGATAAATGGGCTTGGGAGAGAAGAGATAACATTAGTAAACACATTTCCTCAAGAGAGAGAGAGAGAGAGAGAGAGAGAGAGAGAGAGAACAGGTAACGTTAGGAAATAAGGATAAATGGGCGTGGGAGCGAAGAGATAACATTAGTAAACACGTTTCTCAGAGAGAGAGAGAGAGAGAGAGAAGGGAACGTTAGGAAATAAGGATAAATAGGCGTGGGAGAGAAGAGATAACATTAGTAAATACGTTTCTCAAAAAGAGAGAGAGAGAGAGAGAGATTGTGTTCCATATGGCTCAGGCTGATAAGCTTGTGATGGTGGATGACGACTGATCCCAGAGCCGGTGAAACGGGAGGCTGTGGCCATCCTGTTCACAGATTCCTTTTCGATATTCCATCCCTTAGTACGCGAATTCCTAAGTATTAATTGCATATAATCTCTCTCTCTCTCTCTCTCTCTCTCTCTCTCTCTCTCTCTCTCTCTCTCTCTCTCTCTCTGTCGGGATTTATATTCACCTCGTACCCGCCTCTCCTGAAATTAAATGTATCCCAAAAAGGACAAACAATGTTTACTCATTCACACCGTGACCACCGTGTGCAAAATTGAATAAGAATCTTTCTTATTAATTCTACTCGATTTCTCGCAACATATTCTGTGTGTGTGTGTGTGTGTATTAATTTTACTTGCTGTGATTTGATTTCAGTCTTTGTCTAAACATTCCTGCTTGGGAAGTGCATGTGACTTGGTTATGAATGCACAGTAGAACCTTGTGGGAATCGTTTCTGAGGGGAGATGCCCTTGAATTGACTTACTTGAACTTAATGTAATCAGTAGTGTTATATCACGTCAGCTTTGTATCGCGTAAAAATGACCAAAATTGGCGTGTGCAGCCTCTTATCCCTAGAACTCTGATCGGATGGAAATCCTTTGCAGACAGTAGGAAGTGTGTTCATTATCACTACACTTCATGTATAGTTCAAAAGATCTTGCGCCTCTGGACAGTCCGTAATTATAGTAAGGTGTTTATGTAATTCAGCAAATACACTATTATAGTCTTGATATAAATATTGTATTTTATACAACCAAAATTATTCAACTTTGGAGACATTTCAATTCGAAGTCAGAGCTTTGTCTCCATT
>NC_089791.1:49895382-49897882 GCF_040412425.1 Macrobrachium rosenbergii | reverse complement strand
TGCTTTCTGTTGAATGTGATAAAAAAGGAAAGTAAAAAAAAAAATAAAACTTGGATTTCACGATAACATAACCCTCTTTGCGTTGCGCTGATACGTTGGTTGACATTATCCGAAATTAAATTTTTCATTTTCAGCTGATCAATTAAAGGGTGATATATACCTTAATTTATCATTCTCGGTTGGTGATGCTGCGAATAAATTCTCTTTTTTTTATTCAAGGTCTCAAATGCTTCCTTTTATTTAATTATATGACAAATTTCCGTGGTGTTAGTTTACAGTCACCTAATGCACGCTGCTATGCATGCGTGTCCACGTGTTTGTTTTTCCTTTATTATCTAACAGTTTCCACTGCATTAGTTTACAGTCACTTAATGCGCGTTGCTGTGCATGCGTGTCTTCGTGTTCTTTCAGTTTAACATTTATGAGTGAGTTGCCATTTTTTGTCCATATTGCTTCATTAAAATTACTCTCACCTTTCTGACAGCTCTCCTTCATATGCGTCAGGTTCCACGACCGTTCCGCTGTTCACAAAAAGCATATATTTATGTCTCTTATTTTCCTCGGATGTCCTTCTGCTATGGGAAATCCCTCCACTGTGACGAACAGAGAGAGAGAGAGAGAGAGAGAGAGAGAGAGAGAGAGAGAGAGAGAGAGGTTTGTCTCACATCGTTCCATTTCTCTTTGGAGAAATTTTGTAAATCTGTCACCTTTCTTTTTTTCAATCCCCATCATTATAAAGCAAACGTAATAGTTTCTATTTATAGAAAGTATACTTATACTTATGCAGTGTCAAAAATAACCCTGGAAATGACAGTGTCGATAGAACTACAACCATATAGTGAAAGAGAGAGAGAGAAACAAGTGCGGTTACGTGTTGAAAATCTGTTTATGCACGTGCTTGCGCGTGTGTATGAGGTAGGGAGACGGCAAATGAAGATGAATGGGGTTGATAACAACAGCGCTTGTCGCTCTTCTTTTGTTTCAAGCGTCAGAAGCTCCCTTCCGGCATTTGTCTGCTGTTCTGAGACTCTCTCTCTCTCTCTCTCTCTCTCTCTCTCTCTCTCTCTCTCTCTCTCTCTCTCTCTCTCTCTCTGGTGGTTGTAGGGTGAATGAAACCATAGGTGGGAGGAGCGGAAGTACAGCTGTTAATACAGAAATATAGAGCCTTTCCCACTTACCTACCACTTTCATGAAAAACTATATATTGTCTCTTGATACTGTTGTAATTGTTATTTTTATTCATCTTTTTCTTTTTATTATTATTAGAAGTGAGTAGATTCGTGAAGAAATCCAGAATGATGTCAGTGAATATATATTAGAAAAATATATATAAAACAAATGTTTTCGAGAATCGATCAGGTTATCGAAAGCTCTCGTATATATCTATCTATCTATCTATCTATCTATATATATATATGTGTGTGTATGTATATATATGTATATATTTGTATTTATATTATATACAGTATATATGCACGTATATATTATATATATAAAATGTTTTTGCTAGCACGCCCCTGACACGCTTCACAAGCAAAGCGGAACGGAGAGTTCTGCTGTGTAAACAGCTCTGTGCCACGTTGGGTGGGTTTACCCAAGGGTTTTCAATCAAACTGCCCAAGAATGAAATTTATGTTGTACGCGTGTATGCTCTGTTTTCTAAAAAATAGTTTGAGTATTCATGTTCGTTAGGTGATGTTTTGCAAATGTAATGTTGCTGATTTATGGCAGTGTGGACTTTTTTTCCCGTATGCAACAGTTGTGCAATGTCTTGCATTGTGAATTCTGGGTAACAAATATCTGAATTATCATTGAGTTTCAGTTAATTTTTAAATGTACAGCGTGAAGTTCGTATGTTAAATAATCCATTAAATTAAAGTTGTAGTTTTAGTAAGGTCATGAGACATTCTTGCAATGCGATTTCTGAGTAAGAAAATATTCATTTTTGTTTTTTTGACAGTTGAACGCGATTTCTGAATGACAAATCCAATCATTTTTTTGACAGTGAAATACGATTTCTGAGTGACAAATCCATTCATTTTTGTTTTTTGACAGTGGCGGAATATTATTATTTTTTTTTTTTTTTGACAGTTGAATGCGATTTCTGAGTGACAATTCCACTCATTTTTGTTTTTGACAGTTGAATACGATTTTTGAGTGACAGAGTATTTTTTTTTTTTTTTTTTGACAGTTGAACGCGATTTCTGAGTGATAAATCCATTCATTTTTGTCTTTCGACACTTGAATGCGATTTCTGAGTGACGGAATATTAATTTTTTTTTTTTTTTTGACAGATGAATGCGATTTCTTAGTTAAAAATTCATTCATGTTTGTTTTTGACAGTTGAATGCGATTTCTGAGTAACAAAAGATTCATTTTTGTTTTTTGATATTTGAATGCGATTTCTGAGTGACTAAACCATTCATTTTTGCTTTTTAATAGCTGATCCGTCGACAACGTGACGCACTCATATGTAAAAACTTAAACCTTAACATTACGT
>NC_089791.1:49640382-49892882 GCF_040412425.1 Macrobrachium rosenbergii | reverse complement strand
TATTGTACGTTGCTTCGGAATGTTGAGAAATTATTGATTTTTAGGCGTTTATGTTTCGATTGCTGTTGTCTGTACACGGTATTTATTCATTTTAGTGTTTTTACACTTGTCTTCATTGTTGTTGTTCCTCATATCTATCTGATTCGTATTTTGGAAGTTTGTTTCTTTATTTTTTTATGTCTTCTGTGCCATTGTCCAAAACTTGTTATTATAATTATTACTAATTTATGTGGCTGTGAACTGAATACTCATACTGAATGATATTAGTTCCTTGATTAAAGACACTTTTTTTTGTCAGTTAATTTGTGTATTTCCTAACCGATAAGGTATCAGTTATTATTATTATTATTATTATTATTATTATTATTATTATTATTATTATTACCACTTTCACTTTAAATAGTTCAGTCATGCTGTTTTGAACAGCAGTGCATTGCCCAACAGTGACTTCAACGCATCCCGAAGTAATGAGCGTCGAGTTTGTCCATTTACATACGGACTTAAGGGATGTGCCTAATGTTTTGAAAGCACTTGCACACTGGAAGTGTACTAGTGTTGTTTTCCACACACACACACACACATTATATATACATACACATACATACATGTGTGTGTGTTTGTGTAATATATGTGAGATAATTTTCTTATTGATTTGGTTTTTGCGGAACGGCGTCTCACCAACTAAGGTCATCGAATTGCGTAATCAAGACTGACCGTGGGATTTTCCTTGTATCAATGCTATTTTTGTCCACACACAAAGGGGCAGTGTAACAACGTACCGCGCGAATTAACTTTTTCACTTGATACAGACCATGGAAGTACATGTAGATTTTTATCTTAACAATTCTCATTTTAAAATATGTACTATTAAACGACTTGACAGTTTTATTCGTGTGAGCACCAGTCAACCACTTATAATAATGGACGTTATAATTTGGTTTGGAATATACAAAATATATATATATATATATATATATATATATATATATATATATATATATATATATATATATATATATATATATATACAAATATATATATATATATTATATATATATATATATATACATACATATATATATATATATATATATATATATAAATGTGTATATACATGCTTAAATATATATATATATATATATATATATATATATATATATATATATATATATATATATATATATATATATATCAAAGCAGGGACTTATTTTTATTCATTAAACGAATTCTTCAGGCAAAGTGTCGTAAAGAAACCTGTCTAAATAATGGCAAGTGTTGTTTGCGTAAACGGCATTTAATTATTGATCTTGTGAAATACTTTTTATTGTTATATAAATATTAATCAGATTTTCTAGAAGTTTCAGTAAAATGTTTAAAGAGAGAGAGAGAGAGAGAGAGAGAGAGAGAGAGAGAGAGAGAGAGAGATAACTATATTTTTTTTTCTGGTCCTCAAAGTTGTTTATATGATAAGCAATATATGAAAAAGAAAAAGAGAGAGAGAGAGAGAGAAGAGAAAAGACAGAGAGAGAGAGTGAAAAAGAGAGAGAGAGAGAGAGAGAGAGTGAAAAAGAAAGAGAGAGAGAGAGAGAGAGAGAGAGAGTGAATAGTAAAAAGAGAGAAAGAGAGAGAGAGTCACAGCCACATCGATCTCCTGGTCCGTAAAATGTCGTCTAAAGAAGAAAGAAAAATGCCGAACGCCAGGGAGCCAACGGTGAAAGAACTTGTTAGACAAACAAACCCAAAGAGTTGTTTGTCGTCCAAGCTGACATAAAGAAACTGGTAAAAGTCACATCAAGGTTCGAGTCGCTTTCTACCTCATCCATGAAGGAGGAGGAGGAGGAGGAGGAGGAGGAGGCGGCGGCACGGTCCGGAAGTCATGCAACCAGTGACGGGATTAAATAAGCCTTGTTGCTCGTAGGTCACTGACAGGAGAGAGAGAGAGAGAGAGAGAGAGAGAGAGAGAGAGGAGAGAGAGAGAGAGAACACCGATTGTTCTGTGTATTGAAAAGGAGAGAACAGTGACTTGTGAGAGTTTGTGTGTGTGTGTGTGTGTATGAGTGTGTATGCAAGAGAGAGAGATAACTAAGATGTTTTTTTCTGGCCCGCAGAGTTGTTTATATGACAAGCAACATATGAAAAAGAAAAAGAGAGAGAGAGTGAAAAAAAACATATATATATATATATATATAGAGAGAGAGAGAGAGAG
This sequence comes from Macrobrachium rosenbergii, assembly GCF_040412425.1. Taxonomy (NCBI): domain Eukaryota; kingdom Metazoa; phylum Arthropoda; class Malacostraca; order Decapoda; family Palaemonidae; genus Macrobrachium; species Macrobrachium rosenbergii. The sequence goes on along the minus strand of NC_089791.1, from coordinate 49,890,676 downwards.
AGAGAGAGAGAGAGAGAGAGAGAGAGAGAGAGAGAGAGAGAGAGAGAGAACACCGATTGTTCTGTGTATTGAAAAAGAGACAACACTGACTTCTGAGAGAGTGTGTGTGTGTGTGTGTGTGTAAAAGAGAGAGAGAGAGAGAGAGAAACACGGACTGTTGTTTTCTATAAGAGAAAGACAGGGAGAGAGTGTGTGCTAGAGAGAGAGAACACAGACTGTTTTGTGTGCGTGTATGTGAGAGAAGGAGAGAGAATTGTATCAATTTCTAGTTCGTTCAAACCCTATCATTGATGATGTTAGTTGTGCTTTTGTTTGCTTGTGTTTATATTGCATTTTCTGTTCGTTTTATAGATTTTTATAGTATTTAGTTAATTTATATATTCTTTATTTTCACTTTTGAGGTTATATTTATTTGTATATTTTGCCCCACTCAGTCCCATGAATGTATGCTTCAGTCGTTCATTGAAATATTCACTTATTTGCTTTACTACTTATTTACCCATTTTGTAACAGGAAGTCGTTATTCACAACAATGCAGACTTTTTTGCTGCATACCTTCTTAACGTTTAAACATTATTGCTACACACTTTGTTAACATTTTCTGTACCGACGTCACACTAACTGAAAAATAAAGGAAGTAAACATAATAGCTAGTGTATATTTTAAGGTCCTTGAAATTAATACTATTTTTGGGTGCAATATTTTTCTTGAGTCCATTGGGATTTCGGCCATTGAGGATATAAACATGTTCATTATTATTGTGTATTATGTATTATTATTATTGTGTATTATTATTATTATTATTATTATTATTATTATTATGTTAAAACGAAGGCAATGGAAACCATATTTTTATCATATCACTATTATCACAATTATTATTCAAAATGTTTAAGCTAAGGACATAAGCCTGTTATTATTATTATTATTATTATTATTATTATTATTATTATTATTATTATCAATCGACACATTATGAAAAGAAAAACAAAAATCTTGAAGAGGACGGTGATAAAAAAAAGAAATAAAATAGTATAAACAAAAAAAGAAAAACAGGTAAGTCTTCAGCCCCAGTGGATTTCTCATTGAACTTTCATCTCGGCGCCAAAGCAACACAGCCTATGGCGTAAGACGACCTTCAGAGATTTGTACACGCCAAGTGTAATATATGGCAGCTTCCGTCATTTGGGGGGTTTGGGGAGATGGGCGAAAAGGTTAAGTGTAAATTGAATTACAGTTAGCAGTAGAATACTTACAGTATAGAGTGAAGTTAATAATAATAACAGGCTTTCGATGTTCGTTGCTTAAAATATTTTGAATGATAATTGTGATGATGGTGATACAATTATACGATTTCCGTATTGTTTGCTTTAATAATAATAATAATAATAATAATAATAATAATAATAATAACAATAACAGGCTTTTGATGTCCTTAGCTTAAAACATTTTGAATGATAATTATGATGATGGTAAAAAATATTACGATATCCATATTCTTTGCTTTAACGTAATAATAATAATAATAATAATAATAATAATAATAATAATAATAATAATAATAATAATAATAATAATTACAGTTGTAATAAAATTATACATTTTACTGTACAACTTTCAGAAAATGACTACCAAGGGCAGGTATTACGACAGGAACTACTTGGTCACTGTTGCTCGCAGAAAAAGAGTTCTATTTCGTATACGATTCCGGGGGAAACTGCTATTACAAGAAACAGTCTTTTGCCAGCACGAGGTTTTAGGAATAACTTTTTTTTTTTATTAAATCTTCAGCTGAAACCGCCTATGGACAGAGTCGACAGACTGTAAACCCGAGAGGGCTCCAAAGGGAAATCAGACTGCAGAGAGAGAAACAAGTCACAGGGAAATACAATAAATAAATAGATGTGGGCGAATAGAACATAAAACCGATAAATCTACAATTCAGGAGACGTCAGCAGAAAGCAGGGATGAATTTGCTCCTCGGTGAAACATCTGGAGATCAGAAGATTTCACAACCGCACTAGGCAAACTATTCAGACTTTTATTAAAAGCCTCTTTAACAAAAGAAATTTAATAACTGTTCATAAAATTACGAGAAGCTGTTCACGAATGATAAAATTTCCTTGATTCCTACTCATGTAGGGATTACGAGTGGCATTATTAGCAGATTCTATATAGATCTTCCTGTAAGCAAGCTTCTCTCGGAAACCCATTATCTCTAACAAATGACTTGCATTAGTCGTCATACTAGAATCGTTTTGTCTTGTGGATAACTGTTCAGTCTCTTTGTGACTCAGTCTCCGAGTGTATGTAATATTAACAATAAAGATATTAACACAGTCGTCTCAGTATTATTATTATTATTATCAAAAACTACTCATAGTAGCATGAGTCTTCAAATGGAGAAACAAATCCCGAAACCTCTCTGTTTAGATTTATTTCTAAATATATTTGTACCCTCACAACTTGGGACTTGTTTCTCCATTATTATTATTATTATTATTATTATTATTAGTCTGACGCCCGCGTGGGGTCTCCTGATGTAATGAAGTATAAAAAAACCTAGACCCAAGAACCAGAATCAGGCGGATGCCGAGGCCTAGCAAGGCACAATGAAACAGGAAGCCTTTGGAGCCCATTTCGTAACCACCATCTTCATGAACCTCTTCCATGCTGTGACATCTCGGGTAGAGGAGGTTCTCATCCGCCTTGTTTCATCCGCCTGCCGATCATCCGCTCTGCGGAAATGATCAAGATAGATTAACTTCTCCGAGAAAGCATATAATCCAAACTGACAAGTCTTCCTTGAGTTACTCTCTACGAAGTCGCTCGACCATGTTTGGGGGCTGGTCTTGTGCTCTGGATGGGACAGGAAGAGAGAGAGAGAGAGAGAGAGAGAGAGAGAGAGAGATCAAAACAACGGAGCCAGAAGGGTGATGACACAGCTTCCACCACCTAGGGACCAGGAAGTCTTCTACTTCAGGAGAGTTGCTCGAGGAGCCTCAGAACTTGAATGGCGTGGTGAGCTTTTGACCTTGAGAGGATGCGGTCGATTTCCTTCTGCTTCTTTTCGTTTTACTTTGTAATTGGTGGAAGCAAACTTGGGAATAATTTATTCAATTTATTAATTAATCGAGTTTTTCCTATGATGAAATGAAATAAAACTGCAGAATTTTGACACGTACTTTTCAGTACATTCGTCTGATTAAATGATCAGCTTCAGTTCTGTGACCTATGAATTATTAAACCTCCCTCGTCCTTTCCCATAAGTAATAAAATTCAAATCTACAAGAGAAACACTTAAATGATGACAAATAATTGGGGAGAGAGAGAGAGAGAGAGAGAGAGAGAGAGAGAGAGAGAGAGAGAGAGAGAGAGAGAGATGAGGTTTAGGAAGAGGAGTGATGTTAACAAGTGACAGTTGTCTCGCTACTTGACTACCTCCTCCTCCTCCTCCTCCTCCTCCTCCTCCTCCTCCTCCTCCTCCTCCTCCTCCTCCTCCTCCTCCTCCTCCTCCTTACCAAATACAGACCAAAGGTCGCGACAGAGATATGCAAAGTGGACGTAATCTGTGCATCTGATCAGGAAGAGGAATAGACAATAGATAGGAAGTGACAAAACACTTTTGTGATTCAAGTAAAAACAGTGGAGCAAGTCATCCTCAAATTATCATTGGTGAACAGGAGGGACAGGTTTGATTTTATTTTGGCTTAATTTGTCGCAGAGGTTACTGCTCACACTATATATATATATATATATATATATATATATATATATATATTATATATATTATATATATATGTGTATATTATATATGTACATATATATATATATATATATAGTGACTTGTATTATATTGGATATTTCAAAAGATATTTATATATGTGTGTGTGTGCATATATATACACTTAGTGATATTTAAATCTCTATCTCTCTCTCTCAAAAGATATTTCTCCTCTCTCCTCTCTCTCTCTCTCTCTCTCTCTCTGAGCACTTTCATCTATCTTGAAACAAGACCTTCCTCACAGATTAGTAATTGTGGCACATGCTGTATTTAGTTACAGAATTTATTTATATTGCCATGAACATATAGAACGTTTTCACCTTGAATCTCCAACAGAAAAAGATATAGCCCTGCCGGCAATTGTGGGGGCTGGGGGTGAAGGGGGCCATTTGAGATTGAAGGCCCTTTTCTCGTAGTGTATAGAAATTTACCTATTGAGTGACATACTGAAAAACTTCTGTTTATGCCAGTGTGTGGTTAGCATCAAAATATATACAAAGGAACGCATCATCAAAATATGACTAACATTAGAATTGTGAGACTTTTCCTCCGTTATACCTTTCAAACCTTCGTACTGCCAGTTTCCCTTTCATCGCTGAATGATCTCATAGGTCCCAGCGCTTGGCATTTGGCCTGAATTCTAAGTTCCTGTCAGTTTCCCTTTCAACGCTGGGTGACCTCATAGGTCCCAGCGCTTGGCATTTGGCCTGAATTCTTTATTCCAGTTCCAATTCTATTTTCTACGAATACGGAAATACTTATCCATAAACATGCATGTCTAAAATATACAAACGGAGAAAGTTTAACATGCTTTAATTAAGTGACAATGATAAAGGGGATCGTATTAATTAAATGACAATAATAAAGGAGATCGTATTAATTAAATGACTGTAATAAAAGAGTTCGAATTAATTAAAAGGTAGTAATGAAGGAGATCGTATTAATTAAAGGACAGTAATAAAGGAATCGTATTAATTAAATGACGATAATAAAGGAAATCGTATTAATTAAATGATAATAATAAAGGATATTGCATTAATTAAATGATTTAATAATAAAGGAAATCGTATTAATTAAATGACATTAATAAAGGAGATCGTATTAATTAAATGACAATAATAAAGGAGATCGTATTAATTAAATGACAATAATAAAGGAGATCGTATTAATTAAATGATAATAATAAAGGATATTGCATTGATTAAATGACAATAATAAAGGAAATTAATTAATTAAATGACAGCAATAAAGGAGATCGCATTAATTAAATGACAGTAGTAAAGGAGGTCGCATTGATTAAATGACAATAATAAAGGAGATAGTGTTAAGTAAATGACAATAATAAAGGAGATCGTATTAATTAAATGATAATAATAAAGGATGTTGCATTAATTAAATGACAGTAATAAATGAAATCGTATTAATTAAATGACAGTAGTAAAGGAGATCGCATTAATTAAATGACAGCAATAAAGGAGGTCGTATTGATTAAATGACAATAATAAAGGAGATCGTATTAATTAAGTGACAGTAATAAAGGAGATCCTATTCGCAAAAGAGTCAGGCAGAGGACCAGGGGCGTAGCAGCAAGAAGGCCAAGGGAGGAAAAGATAGGTGGGGCCCGGGAGGAAATGATCGCGGCTTCCCCGAACGCACCACCAAGGTCACTTGGTCAAGACGTTTGCCCTAATCGGTGTTTTACCAGTTCCCTTTACAGCAGGAAGCCACGTGTCCCTTGTCAAAAAGTGTGCAAAATATTCTTAATTGTCTCGTGTGAATTTAATGTAAAAGGGAATAACTTTGCCTTGTTCTGTCATTTCTTGTAATGGCATCTTACCTGCTCACTCGGGCACCTTCTCTAGAGTAGCGCTGACGTCACTGACATCTCCTCAGAGGCTTGTTTCTCCTCCTCCTCAATCCCCCCCCCCCTCCGCCCTCTGCCATGCCCTTGCCCCTTGTACCTGCAGTACGCTCTTTTTTATTACTATAATCACCAGGTCTTACATCATGTTCCAAGCCCTCTTACTTGATCCTTTCCACCGGCTGAAATCGTCCCGGAGTTAGATCCTACAGGGGACTTCGAGTCCTTTAAGTGGGTTTGGTTTCATTATTTCTCCCATTTTTTACCCCTCTTAATATTCGTTAATTTTTTTTATTTAACTTTTATTTTGGGTGTTTACATTTAACTAATATGTTACATGAAGTTTAGTCTTCATGTTGAATTTTCCTCTTGTTTGATATAATAATTATCTGTTTTGCTCTGACTTCTTGATCGAAAGAATAAAGCTTATTCGTCTGTATGCAGAGTAGAAAGTCACGCTGTTTCATTCTGTGAGAGAGAGTGAGAGAGTTTGTCTCACATCGTTCCATTTTGCTTTGGAGAAATTTTGTAAATCTGTCACCTTTCTTTTTTTGAATCCCCATCATTATGAAGCAAACGTAATATTTTGTCCAAGAAAATGTCGTGCGTTCCCCTAGAAGTTATTTTCTGCTTTTCATTCAGGCACCCCGTGAAATTTCAATTGCGTGATTCGAATACACGTCGCATGGAATGGCCGGTTTGCTTCTTTTCAGCGGGCACATCTTTTTTATCCAGCGGAAATTGTCGACAATTGCCAACTTTCTCCCCCCGAGTATCGGAGAATGAGAACGTCTTTGTATTTCTCGAGGTTTTCTTTCTTGCAGTAAGTGACTTAATGCAAATGCAAATGACTGCATATCACTGACAGTTGTTACTGTTGCTGATTGTAAATTTATATCACTTATTATTATTATTATTACTATTATTATTATTATTATTATTATTATTATTATTATTATTATTATTCAGAAGATGAACCCTGTTCATATGGAACAAGCCTTACAGAGGCCAATGACTTGAAATTCAAGCTTCCAAAGATTAAGGTGTTCATTTGAAAGAATGAACACAAAGAAGAGGTCAGATATTATTATTATTATTATTATTATTATTATTATTATTATTATTATTATTATTATTATTATGGGGTCCACTGTATTAGCGTTATAACTATCCATAATATGTGTGCACGTGCTAACTTAACAATAACAGCAATATTTTAAGTAATCAACTACATTATACAGCCGTGCATTATCTTATCGAAGAATCTGTAATAGATACACTTGGAAGATCATCCCCCGTTCATTATCTGTGTAACTCACAGAAAAAAATGTAAAGTTACACATTCCGCATTGTATAGTAGGATCATCACATCATAGTTGGACCACAATCCTGTTACATGTAGACACTGACGTATTATTATTATAGTTCTTACCTCCATTCCAATGTCAGGTGCTTGGATCGAACTTTTATTTGGGGGGGGGGTAATTTTATTTTGTTACTCTCTGCTTCCTGTTCTTTTTCTTTCCTTTTTCATATTCTGCATTGTTTAATTTTCGTCCTCTTTCGATAATTGGTTTTTCTGTTGGTCTTCTTCCTGTTTGTTGTTTATTATCTTATTCTCGTTATTTGCGTCTGTTCTCTTCTTCCCTTTGGTGTCTTCCCTGTGCATTCGTGTTTGTTCTCTTGTTGAGTCATTTTCTCCTTCCACTTTGTTTGTTCTCCTATTCTCTAGTTATCCTCTTTATTCGCTTGTTTGTCCCGGTATTATCGTGTGTGTTACTTTGCTTGTTCGTGTCTTCTATTCCCTTAATTGATGTTTTCCTTCTATTCTCTTGTTATCCTTTTTTTTTCGTTTTGTCCCTCTATTATCTTTCGTTTTACCCGTTTTGTGTGTTTTCTACTCCCTTTGTTCATGTTTTCCTTCTCTGTTTTCTTGTTATCGTCTTTATTCGTATGTCTCCATATTTTATTTTGTTTTACCCTTCTTGTATGTGCCTTCTATTTCCTTTGTTCATGTTTACCGTATTAGTTTCTGCGTAATCTCGTACATGCGTTCGTGTTTACATGAAATTTCGTCTGCGCTAATCCCAACGTAAGTTGCTCACTTTCTCTTCCTTGCTTGCGTGTGCTAATGTTAGCGACCTTCCCAAGAACTCCCTTGTCTAGGGCTGGTCAAGCTGTAGCTGCCGTCCCTTCTGGCTGCTTCAGCTAAATAGGGATATCTTCCGGTGGAATCCACTAAACTCTCTCTCTCTCTCTCTCTCTCTCTCTCTCTCTCTCTCTCTCTCTCTCTCTCTCTCTCTCTCTCATGCTGAGTCTTCCTGATTTTTCATTTTTTGATTACGTCAGTTGCCGAAGCTTAGCCTATGTTTTGAATATTCACAGGTACATTATATGTAGACAAACTCCACTGTACGAGAGAGAGAGAGACATTGAAAGTAGTCAGTGATGGACACATTATAGATCTCAAGGATCATCGCGGAAAGCTTATAATAATTTACGACATGTCTTTATTTCCGGACGTGGCTGTGAAAAAATCTCTTACGACGATCCGCCTAAACTGAGTTAAATAGAGAAAGCTTCTCAATTAACGCAGAGGAGACAGACTGATTGATAGATAGAAAAGTTACAAACACATATATGTATACGTATATATATATATATATATATATATATATATATATATATATATATATATATATATACGTATACATATATATACATATATACTTATATGCATGTATACGTGTATATATATATATATATATATATATATATATATATATATATATATATGTATATATATATATATATATCTATATATATATATATATATATATATATATATATATATATATATATATATATATATATATCCCATGGTAAAGTAGTTACAAATCCTCATCTCTCAAGTCTTCTTTATGACGCCAGTTTTTAAATCAATCAATCAGTTGTTAGTGATCTTAAACTGGGGGCCACCTGTCTGTTCCCCCTTTCCTAAAATAACCATTTTGCCTATGTTGAATGTTAGTCGACTGTAGTGGGTTTCTGCGAGGTTGTAGAAGGTATGGAGCTCTCAAAGAAAGGAGAGAGAGAGAGGGAGAGAGAATGAAGGATTTCTTGCGGGATGCACCTGCGACATCAACCCTTCTTCCATTTGCGTAGGCGCCATAAAAACCTAACCGCGCAGATTTCCGATTCTCTGCTTTTGAGTGTCATTCCCTGGGTGTCATGTCGTGTCGTGTAAAAGGGCAACTGTTCCAAAAGGCCGTAATCTCTCTTGATTGCGACGGAATGGAGACGACGTCTTGGTCTTGATGACACTCTCTGAGTGTTATGTCGTGTGTTTTAGCTCGTGTTTTGATTACTCTTTTAGTCTGTCTGTTCTCTCATGTTATGTTGTTTATATATATATATATATATATATATATATATATATATATATATATATATATATATATATATATATATATATATATATATATATACATATATATATATATATATATATATATATATATATGTATATATGTATGTGTATATATATATATATATATATATATATATATATATATATATATATATATATATATATATATATATATATGTTTTATGTGTGAGTGTGTGTATATATATATGTGTACATATATAAATATAATATATAATATAAATATATATATAATATAGATATATATTATATATATATATATATATATATATATATATATATACATATATATATATCATACACGTATGTGTGTGTGTTTAGCACACCTGCAAGTGTCATGTATATATACATAGATACGTTAAGTTAATATCTGAAATATATATATATATATATATATATATATATATATATATATATATATATATATATATATATCATACACGTATGTGTGGTGTTATAAATGCAGTCGCGCGTCATGCATATACACAGATACGCAAGCACATTCGAATACACTCCCATTTGATTTCCCCAGACGCTGCTACAGCGTTCAGTTCAGACCCAGATTGGATGTCAGTTCGGTGTGCAATATCACCGCCACTTTAGAATGATTGTTTATCACTACTTTCAGCGGGGGGTTTCATGCGACCCGTAACCTATAATTTATGACAATAGAGCCCGATCGAAATTGATTGGACTTCAAGAATTGTCGTCAAATTTATTTCTGATGCTGATGTCGTTTGAAAGTCTTTGTGTCAGTTTGACCTTCCTTCGAAGGTTTATATAGGTTATACATATATAGTATATATATATATATATATATATATATATATATATATATATATATATTATATATATATATATGTGTGTGTGTGTGTGTGTGTGTGTGTGTGTGTTTATGTATGTATACATTTGTTCATATATTACTTCCTCTTTTCTGACGTGGAAATATCGATTTTTAATAGAACAATCTGCACATGAAAGTTACTTGAATGTCTTATAAGTTTTAATTTTAAATCGGGTTCTGATGTTACATTGTATAGATAGATTATAATATATATATATATATATATATATATATATATATATATATATATATATATATATATATATATTATATATATATATATATATATATATATATATATATTATATATATATATATATATATATATATATATATATATATATATATATTATATATATATATATATATATATATTAATGATATATATATATTATTTAATGATATATAATACAAGACCAGAGAAGATTTATTATGACAATTTCATTTTATTGTAATTTTATTGATTCTCATCCTTTTTCGGTTTTTCAGCCTGATGATGGGGGTTTTATACCTGGAAAGCTCATGCAATAAAGAATGTTCTTCCTGGTCTTGGCAATATTATTTATCATTAAGCTAAGATTTCCAAGTAGCCGCCCAATTACCGAGACTATATATATATATATAGGGAGAGAGAGAGGGAGAGAGAGAGGTGAAAATATATAAGTATAGTTGTGCAAGTTTCATAACATTACCTTTGTTTTCACGCATGCTGTACAAAGCCGCCTAATAATCAAATTCCCATCTCAAAGCAAAAATCGAATAAAATAAATTTTAAAAAGTTATTTTTCTACAGTATCTTCTCTGTTGGGCAAAACTGGAAATTTGTGGGTCCTAATTTACTGTAATTTGCTGTCACTAACACAGGTTTATTCCCCTCCCCTCCTTGCTTCAGAGCCTGAGATGATCTGTTTCACCCCCTCCTCCCCTCTCTCTCTCTCTCTCTCCTCTCTCTCTCTCTCTCTCTCTCTCTCCTTCCAGCATCTCTTCTCCCGTGCCCTTCTCCCCTCACTCCTGCATCTCCTCCCCTCTCGAAGAAAAGGAGGAGCGTGATAAGCACTGTTGAGTAATTACACGCTGGTTTCCCCCAAAGGCTTGGGTGGCACTGTTAAATAGACGGTTTTTCTTCTCCCTGTTTTACATAGCTTGCGTTCGCTCGTAGCTGTATCTAATGGATGCTCTTGCTCCGTACTCTTAAACAAGCACGGAATTGTGTGCATGCGTGTGTATTCACACTCACACACGCATGCACACATACACACTTCATCATTATATTTTTTTGTGTTTTACCTTGTAAACAGAATATTTTCTAAGATCGAAAACAAAATGGCATCGTTGGATGGAGTGGGATTCTAAGGAAAGTTCACGAAAACATTCCTGGGCCTCAGATGTGAAAAATGCATCAGGAAAATATTATTTAAAATGTGGTTCGGTGCTGTTGAAAGAATGGGAGACGTTGGGCGAATGGAGCCGGCCTATGAAGCTGTTGCTTAGGAAATAAACAGAGGAAGAAAAATTGCTTGAAAAGTATTTGATTGAAAGGAATGTCATTTGCAGATAGCCATGATATGCAAAATGGGGCCACTCATACCGTATTTCCAGTGTCTGGATCTACCAAGCTGCAGTGGCCGTTGCTTTAAAGAAATCTTCACGCATGATTTTGTTTAGTACCTATACTTGTTCTTAGATTAACCCGGCCTTACACCATCGTGAATTATAGCTCTTTTGGGCAGCGCGTAAGCAGACTGGCTATACGAAATTGCCTATGAGTAATTCTTTAGAAAGGGAAAAAAGTGGTAATTACCAAGTTCTACCCGTTAAACTGAAGTGATTGTCTAGCAGCAAGAGGGACCTCTGAATTCAGGAGACCCACCCAGTGTTTTGGGTCTTCGAGATCGAAAAGCAGAAAGAGGAGAATGTCATCCATTATTCATTTTCCCGTAACAGATGGAAATTGAAATCCGTCGCCACCTAATTTTGATGATGAAGTTAGCGGAGTTATGGCCGTGTCGATTTATTTATGACTATGTTTATTAGATCAGCCAGATGGATCTCTCTCTCTCTCTCTCTCTCTCTCTCTCTCTCTCTCTCTCTCTCGTGAAAAATGAATGAAACCTTTTGTTTTTCTATACTATCTTTTGTTTTTCTACTATCTTTTGTTTTTCTACTATCTTTTGTTTTTCTACTATCTTTTGTTTTTCTACTATCATGAACTGTAGACGTAATGTATTAAAACTTCCAGGAAGAGCGTAAAGAACTGTGATGTACACAATACATGAATGACACTGCGATAGAAATTCTCTCTCTCTCTCTCTCTCTCTCTCTCTCTCTCTCTCTCTCTCTCTCTCTCTCTCTCTCTCTCGCCGAGGAGAACCGATTTACTCCCGAAAATTATGCAAATTTTTCAACAAGGGAATGTTCTGGCGTGTTTATGATCACTGCCATACCTCAAAGGTCGGTCTGTTCGCTTAAACTTTTCACGACTTTCTCGGTCCAACCTTGCGCATAATTCAGCACGAAAAAAAAAAAGGAAAGGAAAGGTTTGTTATATCCCCGAAAGGAGAATGAATATTGTGTTGCTGCGTTAGGCTTTTTTTATTTCTCTGCTTATTTGTATTTTTATTTAGTTTTCAGTAGCTTGAAGTATATATATATATATATATATATATATATATATATATATATATATATATATATATATATATATATTATATATATATATATATATATATATATATATATGTGTGTGTGTGTGTGTGTGTATGCATATGTGTTATGTCTGTATGTGTGTACCTTTTACATAACCAGTGCCTGTTTTTCTGCAGGCATGCGCAGTATGTATTAATGTATGTACAAACTGTATGTATCCATGTACTATTACGCCTGTGTAGTTAAAGGCAAATCATATTGTAATCCAATGCCAATAATATCTTCGAAGCTGTCAACGTTGGCGGCAGTGTTATCATCCGGTTGGTTTTTCTTTGTTACTGGATGGTTCGTTTTGTCGTTGTATGGAGACTGGACAAAATTAATTTTGGAGGCAAAAAATTAATTTTGGAGACAAAAAATAAATTTTGGAATCTAAAAAAAAAAGAATTTTGGAGACTGAAAAAAAAATTTGGAGACTACAAAAATGAATTTTGGAGACTGAAAATAAATAAGGAAATTTGAAGTCTGGAAAAAATGGATTTTGGAGACTGAAAAAATGGATGTTGGAGACTGAAAAAATTCATTTTGGAGGCTGAAAAAATTATTTTTTGAGATTGAAAAAATGAGTTTAGGAAATTGAAAAAAAAAAAAACACGAATTTTGGAGGGGAAAAAATGAATATTGGAGGTTGAAAAAATGAATTTTGGATAGTGAAAAATAAAAAGAATTTTGGAGACTAAAAAAAAAAAAAAAGAATGTTTTGGAGGTACCAAAAATCAATTCCTTAGACATGATGTCACTTTCGAACAGACGACCAGACTTTTCACAAACATCTGCTTCATCAGAATTGTGCTATACTACCTATTGGTCAGTCCTTTCAACAGTCGATGTCTGGTGTTTTAAGCAAAAATTCGACATGAATCGACATTTGTGTCCATAGATCGACGACCTATATCAAAGAAACGTGCTTGCGCGGCTATGGGAACGTTAGCAGAGGAGAGGCTGTTCAGTGAGCGGTGACTTTGAAGAAAATTGAAGAGAGAGAGAGAGAATAATAATAATATCTTCTTATGGCGTTTACGGTTCTGACGCCAATTGAATAATTCGTAACTACTCACTATACAGTATTCCTCTAATCCTATGATTTTTGTTTAATACTCTTTAGTAAGTTTTAAGAATATTATATGGGTATATATATATATATATATATATATATATATATATATATATATATATATATATATATATATATATATATATATATATATATATATATATGTATGTATATATATATATACTGCATATGTCTTTAATAAATAATATATTTTGTCTTACTCTATAAAATAAGTTATGGAAAAACAGTTTGAATTACGATATTCTTAAGCAATCAGAGTAGCGTTATTATTGTTTTGCTTTAGTTCTGTAGGAATTCTTGATGTTTTGGACAGTAGAGTATCGATCTTTTTTTTCTCCTTCTCCTTCTCCTTCTTCTTCAGTGGTAGTTGCGGCTGGGAGGTAAGGTCGAAGCAATGATCTTCGGTAAATGAAAGTGAGAATTTTCTCACGTGGCATGAGAACTGGGGTAAAAGGAAAACGTAAAAAATAACCTTAGTAACGACTCTTGTGAATGTGATGTTGAGAGAGAGAGAGAGAGAGAGAGAGAGAACGGGTAGTGACTATGCTATTTTCGAGATGCTGCCTTGTTTATCATAACATGACGAAACTATTATTATGAATATTGTTGCTTCTTTTATCTAATGTTGTCTGTTACTTTCTCTTGTTGCGCGTTGAGAGATGTTCAGAGGCACAAGTAATCTTGACTCTCTCTCTCTCTCTCTCTCTCTCTCTCTCCTTTTGTCTTATGGTATATAATGAAGAGATCCTTTTGCAGTTACGTAATCTTCCGGGCACTGTATTTAATATAGTTTGTTTATACATATTCACACACACATATCTATACATACACTGTATATACATATATATACATACATACACACATGTATATATATATATATATATATATACATATATATATATATATATATATATATATATATACACACACACACACAAAATATGCAAATGGCGTTGAATCCTATTTTGTGCTGCAAATCTCACTTTGTAGAAATCTCAACCCTATTCTTGTGCTGCGTAGATAGTCTCTCTCTCTCTCTCTCTCTCTCTCTCTCTCTCTCTCTCTCTCTCTCTCTCTCTCTCTCTCTCTCAGAAGCCCTTTTACAGATCTTGAATGTCAGATGGGACATGGCGCTTTTTTTCCCCCTTGTCGCAAGCATCTTTTTCTCTGGCGATGTAGCCAAGTGCGTTCTGAAGAGAAGGACCTTACCATAATTGTGTGTGTTGTGTATATGTGTATATATATATATATATATATATATATATATATATATATATATATATATATATATATATATATATATATATATATATATATATATATATATATATATATATATATATATATACATATATATATACACACATACATATACGCAATTTTTTACACTTAGCCCTCCATCGTAGTTTTGACAAAAATGATTCTCTCTCAGTAAAGTTGTAAGAAGGCCACTTTTGTTTAATAACGTCACGTGGAAGAACTTGACTTGCATTTCACCCTTGTCAGAATAGAATGGGAGGAAAGGCAGACAGATTCAGCGCCGTAAGAAATCTACATGGGTATGACGAAAGACACACTTGCCTGGCGGCATGTTGTCGACAACAAAAGCACTATTGTTATGTTAGAGAAGCAGATGAGCCTCTCTCTCTCTCTCTCTCTCTCTCTCTCTCTCTCTCTACCTTGTTCCTTTCGCCGTAAAGGTTTCAAGACCAGTCCATCAACGCCCAATCATGTGCGAATTTGCCCTTGAGGGTTTCATTTCTCTTTGTGAAAATTTTAATCACGAATTAGATAGAGTTAGCTAAGGGATGGTTTCATTCCTCTTCGTCTTCTTCGTTTTAACGTGCTTTTTCCCATTTTTTATATAGGGTAAGCACGATGCCTTCTTTTGAAGGACTTTGATTTGGCGTTGCGGTAGGCCGTAGCCTCGATCAGCTGCCCTGCCTGACATCGCTTAGACCCCGGTAGCGAATGTGTACATGTATCGTACCAAATCCCCAGCCCCTTTCTCCTAGCAGCGAGGAGAACTGAGCGGTTAGGTCGACAGTTCGAGATGAGGTGTCTGCTATGTTTTTAGAAGATGTTGGAGGGGCTTTGTTCATGTGTGTATTAGTCTGTAACACCCATTTGCTTTCAGCAAACCTATCCGTTGATTACATGCATAATAGCTAAGGGATGGTTTCATTATTAACGGAAATTAGAAGTTTTACCAAATAAATGTTTTATTAGCATCAGTTTTACTATCGTATTTCTCGTTACAAAGTATATTTAATATTTTATTATTATCTGACGTACAACATTCGTTTCTGGACCATTGTAGGGTCAGGTAATTCAGTATGTATGTGAATACTTATGAACAAGTTTTGTATATGTATGCCCACATTATTGATGCATAGTTTATTAGGTAAAGACTGTAAGTTTTGTGTTATATATATATATATATATATATATATATATATATATATATATATATATATGCTAATTACATGTAATCTATTTCTTAGGTTCAATTAGTTATATAAGTGCACATAAATATGTTTGCAATGCATACATATTTACTCCCTACTGACGTAAAATTTATTGGTTAAAACAATTTGTCGATGTAGCCGATAGTTGCTATAAAATGTGAATAAAGATAGTAAACAGGTGTACGCAGACTTTCGAATAATCCATGGAACATCCGAGACCTCTTGGCAGATTCCATTTTAGTAAATATTGAAGAATCGAGTTTGCACTTTCCACGGTTGGGTCCTCCAATTAGAACAACTAACGGTTACTGAATAAGTAATGTGAGCCATCACGCAAAGATTACTTAATTCGTATGTAAACATGAACTGAAAGAGTTCGTCATTTGTTTTGGGATTATTTGAATGCAGTTTTGTTCGGAAATTGTGTGATTGGGAATCGTCAAGTATTAGAAAAAGTTGTGTATTTTCGTCGTCGAGGACCATTGGTGATATGACACCAGTTTGTCATTCTAAATTAATGATTCCCAAGTTCAGTATTATCTGAATCTTAAATTATTTTTAGCAAAAAAAAAAAACAGTACGAAACGATAGAACAGCTTCTGTTCTTCAAGAACAAACTTTGGCTAAGAACTATGAAGGTTTTTTCGGAACTTAATGCAGCTAAATATCACGTGAGAGGCTGTTTTTTTAGACCTTATATTTTATGCTGATTTTTTTTTCATTTCACGTGATTAACTTGTACCCGAGAGAGAGAGAGAGAGAGAGAGAGAGAGAGAGAGAGAGAGATTCTCGTAGACTTTGTCCAAATCTTAAGCTCTTTTTTTTAGTTTCAAATTTAGTCGTGAGTTTGATCCCAGACTTTTGGGTTCGATTCCCAGCCGGGCAGTCTGAACAGCTGACAAACTCCACGGGCACTAATAGGATCGGTCGAAAAAGTCAGTCAGTGAGTCCCGAAGTGAAATATGTAACATTCTCACAAGAATTGGTAGGCACACTTAGACTGAGCTTGAAAGAGCTGCATCGAACTTGTCAAACAAATTGTCATGTTGATTCTTTCACAAGAAAGATCACGGGGAGATATTTTGTAATAACGGTAGTGATGTCACTCACTTTCGCTAAGTATTGTAAGTTTATCAACATATCAGTATGGCTGAGACATGACTTACATGAAAGGAACCGTCTGTGTATAATATGAATCTCTTTCTCTCTCTCTCTCTCTCTCTCTCTCTCTCATTTGTTGTTTAAACATACACTGTATCTTTTAGTGACTTCATGATAGTAAATTACTTAATTTTAAATATTGAAAGTACATAATTCTCAGCTTTGAGTTTATCTGGCAGTGGAAAGCTGAATATAGTGACAGAAGTACAAATATATTTTAGAGTGAAACTTTTGTAAATATAAGAATTAGCAATCCATTTGCATTATATATATATATATATATATATATATATGTGTGTGTGTGTGTGTGTGTGTAATATATGTATATTACTTGAACAGAGGACCTCAATAATATGCAAGGTCTGCAAAAGAGGAGATTCTTTGTTTCCAAGCTAGAGGCTCATTCATTCTCCATCTTCAAGGAACCAAATAATTATTTGGTTCCTTGAAGATGAAGACAAATGGAGGATTATTGAAGTGCAGCTTTGAGGAGAGGATGAGGTTAGCAGGATATGCAGCGGGAATAATCAAGTCACTGTGGAATATTATTTTACTGCTGTTGCACATTGAAATAAGAATCTGTAAGTCTGTGATGAGACAAACACTGGTATATAGATGTGGTTATAATTACAGCTTAGTTGCGACAGATAGAATATTGGTAGATTTTAACAATAAGTCCTGAGAAGGATATTAGGAATTAAGTGGCACAACATTGTAACCAACAAGAGGATAAGACAAGCACATAAATCAGTATGCGAGTCTAGATGGAAGTAGGTGGGGAATATTTCCATGCAAGAAGGAGAGATGAGATGAAATGCAGGAAGTACCATGATCTGCTTTGAGAATACGTGAGAGTGGTATACAAAGTGAGAACACTGAAAACATGCAAGAAGGAATTATGAGCGGAATGTTATTATAACCAAAGGGAACTGGCACAGAACTTGTATAGCTACAATTCAGGGAAGCCCTGGCATCCCTGAGGTGTTGAATGAATTGATTAATTGACTATATATATACAATATATATATATTACAGTATATTGTATATGTATATGTATGTATATATTAGTAACTACAGTACAATAACTTTTATGATGTTCTTTTTTGTAATACTGTACTCTAAGAAACTTTTATTTTCGTCCTTTTTTCTCCCAGTGTTGACGTTGCTGCTGGTGTTGGGCGCGGTGACTTGCTCTCCGGTACCCAGCGATCTCCCTGCTCTCTCTGACAGCGCCCATATCGAAGTAACTCATGAAGTCCGCCATGTAACGTATGAAGTTAGTGAAGAAGTCAGTGAAGCAACTGCGTCATCACACATCCCCTCTGATGTACCACCTGAGGAGGATCCTCCCATTCCTACAGTGACCACTCCTCACACTGCCCTAGAAGAACAACACCCACAAGATGATGACATCTTAGAGGAAGGGCAGGTGTCTCATGAGTCTGAGGGCGAAACTTCACAGGAAACATCACCAGAACCTGAGGTCACTGTTGGTGAGGAAACAAAAAGTGAGGAGAAGGAAACAGAGGAAGAAACCGAAGTGATTGTTTCCGAGGACAAAGAATCAGACAGTGAAAATATTAGTGAAAGTGAAAACTCAAGTGTAGAAAGTAGTGAATTGGTACCTGAAAGTCATGTGTTTTTGTCCAGTGACAATGAAAACAAACAAGAAGACAGTGAGATAGCAGCAGAAGAAACTGAAGCAACCGTTTTAACACCATCAGCAAACCCAGCAGATGCAGTGCATTCAGAGCATATCAATGAAGAAAATACAGATTTAATTGAATCTCAACCCACCGAACCAGTCGAACCAGAGCCAACAAGTCCAGTTGAATCCGAACCCACAATCCCAGTTGAATCCGAACCCACCATCCCAGTTGAATCCGAACCCACACTCCCAGTTGAATCCGAACCCACAATCCCAGTTGAATCCGAACCCACAATCCCAGTTGAATCCGAACCCACAATCCCAGTTGAATCTGAACCTACTAATCCTGTTGAACCTGAACCCACAAGCCATGTTGAAAGTGAAGCTATAAATCCAGTTGAAACAGAGCATATAGACCCAGTTGGGGCTGAACTTTCAGATCATGCTGAACTTGAACCTACAAGTCCAGCGGAAGGTGAACCAACAAGCCAGGATGAAGCCGAAAGTCACATCGAAGCTGAACTTACAAGCAAAATTGTAGTGGAACCCACAGTTCCATTAGTTGATGAACATACAAGCTCTGATGAAGTAGAACACATAAGTCCGGTGGAAGGTGAAACTGCAAGCCAAGTTGAAGAAGAGGCAAAATTGGCTGGAAGCAAACTTACAGATGGGGCAGAAAACGATGAATCTGACTTAATTGTTAGTGATGAAGATCATCATGTTTCTGGGGCAGAAAACGATGAATCTGACTTAATTGTTAGTGATGAAGATCATCATGTTTCTGGTGGTGAAGTTTTTGAAGAAGTTCCATCTCAGAATTCACAAGAGGCAGCTGATGGCTCAGAATTCTTGGAAACTGAAAAAAGAACAGATGATATTGATTTACCAGTTCATAAAACTGCCCTGCAGGAGAGCTCCAATGAGGCTTCAGATGATGTTGTGGCTGCAGAAGGTGACACAACTCGAGAATCTCGGGTGTACATTGCGTATGAAGAACCATCTCATCACGAAAGTCCAAATGAGGATTCCACTGTACCTGAGCAGCAAGAAAGTCATGAAGAAAATGAATCGAAGCCTGTCAACAGTGGCTTAGAAAGCTTGAGCATGACTTCTCCCACTCCAGAATCTCTTCCAGATGATGTTCTTGATGTTGATGACTTGGAGAAGGAAGAAGCTCTTTCTGAAGAATACCCAGAATATCCAGAAGAAGCAGTTCTTCCTGATATTCCAGAACTGGATTCACAGGAAGAGAATTCCACCCTGACAGCTGATGCTGGAGAACCTGATGTTGTCCCAGATGTAGTCATCAACCCTCCCAGTTCAAGTGTTGCCCCAGTGCCGGGCGATGAGTTCACAGAAAGTTACAATGACCCTCTTGAAGAATCTGGAAATCTCCCAGATTTTGATGTAACTCATGAGCAACTACCGTCTAAAACTTATCCTCATCCCGAAGAGACTCAACTAATCCCTGAAAAGACACATGAACATACGTAAGTATGCTGTGATTGGAAAATGTTTTGCTGAAGCGAGTAGGCCTTAAGAATATTCATCTAGTCTTTCCGATTTTATTGACTGCTGTACAGTTTACAGTATAGAAGCAAGTATAGTATTCTAATAACTTTTGATTCTAGTTAAATAAATGTGATTTCAGCAGTTACAAAAACCAAAAGTAACCACTGGGTAAATCTTTCAAAGGATCTTGTGCATTTTTTATGTTAAGTTGTACAAAGCACAACAGTGTTGTATATAAAAGTGAGATACAGCGTAGAATTTGTCACATACCATGGGAGTACACCAGTGTGTATATTTAAAAATATCTAGCAAATTAATTACACAAATCTATTTATTAGTTATTTTCTTTGCCTGAAATAATGACTGACTTACAGAGGGGAATTGAGTGAAGGGGATTCAAGTGACCTAGCTGCAGGTGACCACATGTTGGAAGTCGATTCTGGTTCTCCACGAGTGTTGCTGCCACAGCAGGAACAGATCAGTGCAGCTGCCCCTTCAGCACTTACACCAGGATGTATTGTAGCTATCGTCTTTGGCGTTCTCATCTCCTTAGTTGTCATTCTTGGTAAGACATTCTACAAATTAGTTTCATGATTGAATTCATTTCAGTACCAGACCATTCTGGTATTTCCATTTCCATACTTTAAAAATACTGTACTCTTTTTTATTTTAACTCAGCTGTATAACATTTGGTGACTGACAATGTTTTTAACAGCAGATACTTTACTTATTGAATATAGATAAGGAATTCCAAAAAATCATTTTTCAACAGGTGTGGGTGGGTTTATGATTTGGCAGCGCCGCACACAGAACCGTCCCAAAGTCCTGGGTAATGACCAAGGCTATGCAGGCTCTGATTCTGGTGGCTACATCGATGACCAGGTGCGCGTCTCCTATGTCAACTCACAGACTGACACTCCTAAGGTACAGTCATTAGCAACATCTTGGGGCTCTTGATCAGTTTTCTGAGGATTTCATAGACTAGTGATCACAGACCTAAACAAAAATTCTGCTGCTCAGTGATTGGCTTAGAACCAGAATTACTGTCCATGTATCTTACTAATGACTGAGCATAAGAATGAAAAGATTTCATGCTGTGAGCACAATCTATGGATCTTGTCCTGACTGGAGCTCCAAGGGGCCATGGTTGGCTTGTTGCTACATATCCAGTGAAACATTTTAGCACCTGTGGTTCCCCTCAACACTTTCTTTGATAGGTTACTTCACAAATCTGCCACAAAACACAAGAGCTTACACTGACACATTGCATGAATGTATGTAGTAGTGCTGTAGTGTGTTTTTTGTTTCACAGAACTTTGTGGAATCATGAAAGTGTTCATAGTAATTAACATATACCTAAAAGAGAAAATGTTTAGCAGATCCATGGCAATCACTCATGATTTTTTTTATACAGGGATTGAGCATCCTTTCACTTTGAATTGTGTCTGCCATTGCTCTGCTGTAAGTGAGGATAAGGGGCAATGCTAGATTACATTAAAAGCATTAACTTTATGTAATACATTAGTTAAAATGTCATTGTAACCAGAATACACCCTAGAGTATTGTAGCTTAGTGTTATTCCTTTGTTTTTTGCAGGATTTTTTTTTCTTACTTTCAGCGGTACATCTTATGGAAGCTGTGCAGAGAAAGAATTTAAAAGTCTAAGTGGAAGATGAGAATATGTTTGAGCAGATAGTTACTGTATTAAGTTTTAATTTTCTTCACTTCTGAATTGTTAAAAATGTCCTTTTATAAGACTGTATTTCCTTATACTCATATAAAGGGTAATGCACCGCAGGGACCCCAGGGACAGCAGATTTTCATACGCCTCAAGACCCTGAAGCCTTCACTGCCTGCTAGTGCAGCAGGGATGCTGAAGTCTTTGCCCAACATGCCCAAGATAGCACCAATGAATATGCCCAATTTTAACCAGATCATCACTAAGCGTGAGTGGGAAGAGGCTGTTTCCCCTCATCCCACATGTAGAATTTCATGCATTCCTTGCCTCTTCTTCTCCTGTGCATAAACCCCAAAGTAACTTTGTGCTCTGTTAGTCTAACTCATATTTTATATTAATCCAGCTCTTGAGGATCTTGTAGGCTATGGTGTGAAAAAATCTGTTTTGAATATTGTTTGACTAGCTTTTAAGTGAAGGCTATCAATAGAAGTTTGTTGTGGTGCTGTATTTACTGTACTGTACTTCTTGCAGACACAATTCAAATTGTCTCATGGTATATACATGTAGTTAAAAATAGTACTCGAATTGCTTTAATGGTTGATGTTGTTCATGTAAATTGCGGTAGCATAGTATCATTAGATAGAGTAGAATAATATTTTTAGGGATTTTTTGCCAGTTTTTACCTTCGTATTAATTTAATAATATTTTACCACTAAACTAAGTTAACAGGTACAATAACTGTGTTATATATTCATATTTTACATACCCTCACGCAGGTATTGGCTGGGAAATAAGGTTTTCATTACAGAAACCTTTGCATTGCAGTTACCTTGCTGGTGATTAAAAATTGTGTCCAGTTATAGCTAATTTAAAAATAACACAGTGATATAATAGTTATGATGTTATGATAATGTTAGTAGTAATGATGATGATACTAAGTCCCATGCGAGACTTTTTAACACTACTGTTTTATCGTTAGTAATGACAGGACATTACTGGTGAAATGGATTAAAATTATTTTTAGTTTTATGCACTTTAAAGCTAGATTTACACATTCATTTATGTGTTTCTGAGCTGTTTGGTAGCTATTTTTTTTTTGAAGTTCTGTTCTTAGCTTACTGCAAGGATCAGTCCAGTCAGTGAGAAATTTTTGCATTCAGTTTTATGGTTTTGGAATATCATATTTTCGTGGAAAGGAGTTTCAGTACTCTGGAATTGAACACTCCTATACTTTGTTCTGAAATAGGTAACAAAGACCAGAAATTATAAATTATCAACACTGCAGTATTTTACTATACAGCAGCATTACTTTTCATACATAGATCTGGATTAAATAGATATACTGTACTGTATATTTTATCTGTCAGGAGTGAAAAAGAAATCAGATCCTTTTGGTCCATTGTATGAAGTCCAAAAATGTAGCCCAGTGCTAAAGTTAAACTTCTTCATGGTATACTTTAGAATAAAACAG
Source organism: Macrobrachium rosenbergii (assembly GCF_040412425.1). NCBI lineage: Eukaryota > Metazoa > Arthropoda > Malacostraca > Decapoda > Palaemonidae > Macrobrachium > Macrobrachium rosenbergii. The sequence goes on along the minus strand of NC_089791.1, from coordinate 49,867,017 downwards.
TGTAATTTTTATATTCATGATGTTGATGGAACAAGTTGCATATTGTAAATCTTGGTTATTAAATTTCTGTGTACAGTAGTTGTAATGCAAGTGGTCATCTGGATGGAAAACTTCAGTAATGCAGTATTAACGTTACTGCTGATACAGTATCAGTTCATCAGAAACATTTGAATTTCCAGTGATTAGATGCCAATTTCCACAAAACTAATGTTGTCACTTGTACATATTTTGGAATACAGATTTCTCAAGAATATAGAGTGAAGTAATCTTAATCCAGTTGCTTTTGAAATTTCCCATGTCCTCCATTTGGTAATAGTACAATATTTTTGGTAACTAAATAATGGCATTGTAGATGAGAAACTGATTTACTGCAGCATTAAATTTTTAACTTCAAAATATTCTACTGGAGCTGTTTTCCACCTCATTTTTTGGCTTTCAGTCTTCTGTTTATCTTAATTATGTTTTTATTTTTAAAATCCATTATTTTTATATATGAAACTTGAGTGTTTTATAATTATCAAATATATACAGTAGTATATAGTAATATGTACACACATATTAACCCCTCTCAGCTTCAGTTGTCTAGATATTTACAATAAAGTTCCTGTAAGGTTAGGCCTGGATATAATGTGCACAGTTTCATCATGTGCGATGATTTATAGGAACAGTAATGAAGACTTCAATTATCACATAGACAAAGAAACGAATTCCTTTGTTTAAGCAATTTTTGAGATTTTAACATGGAAATACAGTTCGTTGTGAATATTACCCATGGAAAGTTGGAAGTGTGCCTCACACGTGGTGGTGGTACTCCAACTTTACAGATTTTGTTTAGTTACGAACCTTCAGTTTCATCATAATAAGCCTTGGTATTTCACTCCCAAAATTAAATACTCTCCAATCAAGCCATAGAACCACTCAGCCTAAAAAAATTACCTCTTAGGAGTGGCTCAAACTGTAGTTTGGAAAAAGCAGAAAGTAAATAAATGTAGAAGGTCAAGAAATTTTACTAATGACTGTGTGTATATCTATATGTGTATGTAGCATATGTAATGAAATATTAAAATGCTTTATAAAAAGGGAGACATGATCATTGAAATACAATGTTGCTTAGTGCGTTTAACCCCCATAGAGTCACATTACAAATCTAACTATAAACTAGGCAGTTTTAACACCAGAAGTCACAACTTGCAAACATGAAAGTTCCTATATAAAGTTTCTAATTCTTATGATTCTGTGATTGCAGTGAGCGAATACATATTCATTTACACCTAAATCTCCCAGGACAATTCCAATGATGTAAGTAAAAACACAAAAACTGACTAGAACACCATAGACATAAGAGAGCTTCATTGCTACTAGCTTTCTTAGATGGTATGAAAATTAAATTGAAACTAAATAATGCACCCATTCCACAGCAGATCCCACAAATATGTTATCTACTAGCGTATTACTTTGTTAGTATATGCACTGTATTGCCCCCTCTTATCTTAAAATAGGAATAATGTAAGAAACAACACAGTTGTATGTTGTAAGAGGAGGTTTTTCTCTATACTGTAAAAAGAAAAGTTGATTTAGACCAGACCCATGAACACCAAACCCTACAGTTTCAGCAAAACATGTTAATGAGGTCACTCAAAAAATCTTAACAGTTACTGAAGAGTCCATTGTGAAATGGTCTGTAGAACAGCAGAAGTTCAGTTTAACTTTTGTTAATTATGTGCTTACATTTACTGTATATATTTATGTAATGTATATTGTATAAACATTTAATGTTTACTGTATGTAAAAAAATTATCTTTGTATCTAATGCCATCTAATTTTTACGTTTTAAATCATAGATTGTTTAAGCCACCATTTAACTTTTTTTTTTTGCACTGGGAATTCTCATTTATTTTGATTCGGAAATGTTTTCTCTTTAATTTCTTTTTCCTGGCTTTTCATATAATTTGTTTTGTACAGTATTTAACCAATTTATATTCAGTCCTCTTTTTTTTAATATAGTTGCCAAATCTGCTATAGAAATATGCAGAGAATCCTGCGACTCAACTGGATTGTACTGATGTTTAGCAGTAACTATGTCTTCATATATATAATTTTGATCCTTTGTCTTTCACAGGGGAGTCCGGAGGATCTAATCAGCCTGGACAATGATTCCTTTTTGAACAGCCTTGAGTCTATGACCATCCAGAACTTGTGGACAGACAACATACGGCATACGAAGTTGTAGCCGAAGCCTTGTGGTTGGAGTGCATTCTTTATTAATAATAACAAAAGTTGCTGACTGAAAAAACTTGGAGCAAAGAGAAGTGCATGGTGATGGCTTTGGCTGCTACCTTATCCAGGCATAATAAACCTTATGGTGCACACACACTTGTGACAACAGTGACAATTGCCACAATGTCCTGAGAAGCATGTTCATTTGTATTGTTAAGTGTCCTACCAGTATTTCTAACAAAATGAGAATTAATAAGTGTAATGCAAGTGGAACAAATGTCAACCATGAATTCCAGATTTGATATTCTGATGCCTCCTTTTGACTTATGTGATTACTCAACTGCTCTTCTTAATGAAATAATTTTTGTGTGTGAATTGACACATGAAGTTTTAAATTTGACATTCTAAATGTTAAGGCAGGCAGGTAAGACTAATTACAGTAGTACAATTAAATACGATTTTATTGACCTAAATTTCTTGGCATAGGTAATGCTTATAAGCAGACTAGACAAATGTATGCAAAGACAAATAGATAAATAGAACTGAAGGTTTGAAGACGAAACTGTATGCCAAGGGCATTTAAGGAAAAGACAGTCCAGTGTTTAAATGCTGTAATGTTCAGTGGTAGATTTTTCACTATCCAAGTTTTTCTGTAAATCTGAACAAAAGTTAGCTCACAAAAGTATTGCTTTCCTTGCCAACAGTCACTTCACATTCCCTCTGTCTTCCAGGGGTTAAGAATGGATTTTCAATAATGGTGTACTATTGTAGATGTAAATGATGGTTTGTGTTGATTAGAAGTCTGTTTTCTTGAGTACCCTGTACAGTATAGGATCATTAATATAAAGAACTGAGAAATTTATTAGTAAAGATCTAAGATACATAATCTTGATTATTTGTATAACATTAAACAGTTTAATGTCATGTCTCATTTCCCTGTATCTGCTAAGTACTGTATTTGAGTCTGCATTTACCTAAGATTTTTGCATAACGTTATCTTTCTTGAAATCCTTTTTTATGAAACAGTTGCCAAATTACATATATATATATATATATATATATATATATATATATATATATATATATATATATATATATATATATATATATATATATATATATATATATATATATATATATATATTATATATATATTATATATATATATATATATATTTCTGCAGTTTTTGCTGCACCAGTGAAAGTCTGATGTTTGGCAGGAGAGATTGTGATACAAATATAAATAGAAGTAGAGGTGTTAAACAAAGCTCTTTTCTTTAGTTTTTGCTTGGATTTTGTCTTGCATTTTTTCTTCTTTCAGTTATGTTTTAGGTAGGGCCATATTTTTTGTTTTCATGCTGCTTTGTGTCATTGCTACAGAAGTATTATGTTGTGGAGAAATCCTTGTCAAAATTACAGCAGCTGTTTGGAGTTATTTGTTTCACATACATTAACTCTTAGCAACTTGTATTTTGTTAGCTGTTAATTTTAGAATGTTCTATCCAATTTCTGTAAAGCTCTGTTTTCTTATTTTTCTCTCTCTCCTATTCTGATAGTTTAGGTTATAAGAGTGAGTGATATGTGTAGTACATAGGAACAAATGAGTACCTACCTAAATTATAATGTGGAAGGAAACAGTAAATAAATTAATATTAAGTATTATTGTAAACTGAAAAAAGCTTACTGAAAGCAAAATTATTCTTCCAGATAAAAGTACAGTATTTAAAACATGGAATATTATGTACAATGGGTTTGTTATTTAGAACATAATTTATCCAGTGAAATTGAAACGTGTGTGATTTGTAAGAGGAATGCTTGACTACCTTTGTAAATGTTGAGTCTGTGTAGTGAATATATTTTACCCAAGAATGCAGTTTCAAGAAATGCTACTCAATGCAATATATAGCTAGGCTATACCTGTTTAGGGTGCACCTCACATTCTTCAGGAAAACTCGTGGTACTAAAACTGCCAGCGCAAGGGTAGTCAGTTGTCAGACTTACGCTGTGTAGTAATATACAGTTTCTTATTCGTAGAGATCTTTATACAGTACAGCATATATACAGTAATATATATGAAGAATTTATTTATAGATATCAGATGTACAGTTTTAATGACGTTCAATTCCCTCATGTTAGCTGTAGCTGCTGTCGCTGTATATATACAATGCCATTTATTTTAAATGAAATGTTATAATCTTTGTATACAGGAATGTAAGAGCTTCTTTCATTATTATTGTAATTTTTTTAAAATTACAGCTTCAGTGGGAGGACATTTGGGATGTTACAGTTCCTCTCTAATCATTGAACTATGATACTGAGTGCTGCTTTTATAAGCAATGTATTGGGTATTTTAAAATTTCTTGCCATTCCAAGATGTAATTTTTAATTGCCCTTTTTTAATTCAATCTTTGGAAAATGTTTATAGTTATAGGAAACAAACTGTTAATTTGTGAGTGGCCCAAATGAAATTTTTGAATGATTTTGTAAAGGGCTTTTATTGATTGTATAGATATTGTGTCTTTCAAAATTTTCAAGCAGATCCTAATGATATATGGATTCTATCTGGTCCAAAATTTTAAGTAGGTCATTATTATGAATGAGATACAAAGCCAAGTTGATTTGCCTGAAGCCCTTCATAAATGGAGAATTACTGTCTTCTGTAATGTATTTTGTATATCAGCCATATCTTGCAATATAAGGGGCAGTATTTATTTCATTTTCATTTTATTTATTTCTTGAGACATTCATGATTAGCATAGTCAGCCTCTTTCATCCTTTTTCCCATTCTTCCCATAATCCCACACCACCCAAGAGTTATTGAGACCATTTTAAGAACAAATCTTAAATGATCTGAATTCAAAGTAGTGTCTGATATTGAGTGGTAAGTTGGTATAATTTATTGATTTGCATTGTAGTAATGGAAATTCACTTACAGTATTGTGTAGCAGAAATAAATATGAAAAGAAATATATATGAAGTCCTTTTGTTATTATGCTGTTGCTACAAAGGTTGTCTTTAAAAGAAAAACAGTTATCTATACACTGAAAGACCTCCTTAAAAATCTGTGTCAGTTCTTAGCAAATTTGCTGGAGAAATATCCATATACAAACAATTTCCTCTCAACTCACTCTTTGATTCCGACCCTTTTATAAAGATTTGCAGAGGCCATGATCCTGTCTGTCATTGCTGCTGCTATTATCCAAGACTTATCCCACTCAAAAGAATTGCTTCACTTCGGTGAGTACAAAAACCCCTGGGCTTCGACATGTGATATTTACCCGATCCGAATCCATCATGTGACATCTCGGAATATGAGAAACCTTTTCATGTGTATCATATTCATTCTTTTCATATTCATCATCATCTCTCATGAATTATAGTATGTCAGTAATAGTTTTATTCATTATCTTCATATCCATCCATTTCCAAAGACAAAATAGTTATATGTACAATATGTGTATGATATATATACTGTACATACAGTATATTTATACCTGTATATGGCATATGTATGTAAGTCTGTGTATTTATTATTATACACATGTACTACAGCAACAAATGTCCAATTCAGTGTAACTGGGAGTTGATTACTTTAATACATACACATATGAATACAAGATCAGATATGGATACCAATAATCAAATTAGGTCCCTGGAAATAATGCATTAATATTCTTTATGCATAAACTGTTTTAGGATAATCATGAAGGGAAAATACTAGCATCGCATTCATGTGTTAGTGAAGTACTGGAAAGAATTTATTGTTGTATACACTTTGCTATAACATGATTTGGTACCTATATAAAGTTCCTTTGTCACAGTTTAGATGGAAGTATTCGATACTGTATTTCTATATCCTGTTTTCGATGTCAAAACAATGTCCATTTTCAGACCAAAGATGTATAGTTTAGAAATGAAATTGAAAAATAAAATATTTGGCCTCATGGGCATTATGCTGTCTATCTGGTTTTATTAATCCTTATCATTTATAGACACGGTCTGTGTATGAAAGCAGTGAAATAGAGTAGCTGTTTATTAAAAAATCCAAGTTAACAAGTGCCAAGAAAATAAGATTAGGTTATACAGTTGATTATCATATACATTATATGTCACTTTAAATCAGAGCAGCAACAGGCAATACCATTCTAAAGTAATGTCCACAGACTTATTCTGTTGCAAAAGCACCTTCATAAAACAAACCATCTTTAAGGTTGGGTTCCTTGTAAAATGCAAGAAGAATTTTACATAGTCTTTTGATATTTCTAATAATCATTAAGTTAACCACTAATGTCAGCAATTGTTCTGAAAACTTACGAGGTAGAACTTAGATGTCAAGCGACAGATGTCAATGTCAAAAATTCTAGTTACTGCGGGCATGCAAGTTGTTACCCATTGTTAACAATGTTTTTCACGGGAAGTTTGTAGATATGGCATTGGTGGTGTGAGGTTCAAGAAATGTCAGAAGTGGAAGACTGATCCTTTATTATTTGTTGTTTCAGATTTAGCTGGCCTTGTGCCAGCACGGGCTCTTGCTCCTAGAGCAGCCCGTAAACCTTTATTATGTTGTTGTTTCAGATTTAGCTGGCCTTGTGCCAGCATGGGCTCTTGCTCCTAGAGCAGCCCGTAAAAACCTTTATTATTATTTTTTTTTATTAAGCTGGCCTTATGCCAGCACGGGCTCTTGCTCATAGACCAGCCTGTAAGTACCTTTATTATTCTCGACAGGTGTTTATAATGCGGAAAGCGGACGGAAAGGTAGCGGGCGACCTGAGGCGGCTCCATACAGAGGTTGTGTTTGTTAACAGGCATAAAAGGACATATAATGCGTTACAGAACATGTAAAAGGCAGAAATGTGTATCGGCGGACAGGCCATACAATGATGCTTACAATGAGATACATAAAGAATCTGAAATAATAACAGGCAACATATATGACGTGATTAATGTACATATGAAGAGCGAAACACAAGAATGGAGAGGCGATTTGACGCCCTTACAGTGGCGGAAAGCGAGAGTTACTTCATGTATGAGACCAATCACGGAGGTTAGAAAACTTCACCTGGTGGAGGTTATTGTCCACTTCAGAGGCAGCTGGAATTTGACTTACAACTTCTGAACATGAATTATGGCCATCTGCAGTTCACTCGAAATTAATTGCTGATCATAATATTACCAAAGTACCTTAGCAGGCATTATCACACTGTGGGAAAATCCGTCAGATGGTAAAGTACATCAGGATACCACCGCTGATGTTACCACCAAGATCTCATAAAGTCACAAGAAAACTATTGTAGGTTAAGTAAAATATACATTAGGTATTAAGTTGTTCCTTGCTTAGAAAAGAACTCACTTCATGAGAATGGTAAAAGCATATATCCAGATAATGCTTTGCAGTACTGTTGGTGTGCTCCAAACTTCGGTGCATTTTTGGAAGAAAGGACTGTTCTAACAGACAGACTTAGTGTGAAAAGCATCAGTAGACCTTCAGTCATATTTCTTCTCCGTGAAATTTATTTTGGTATCAAGAAATCTTGCTCAATTTACTGAGAATAAGATTTATTATTATAGTAAATAAATCTATGGCTATTCTGGCTACATTTCATCATGTTCTACTATAACTTCTATTAAGCATCATAAATACTGACTTCCAACACGTGAGATGTGGCCATTTAAGAGATCAATTCCCCTCACAGTCATTGCAGTTCTTGAGCTTTACAGAACTTCTTAAGAGGAAAAGCTTTCAACATTTTCAGCAAGTTAATGACTGGCAGGAGTTAGAAAACCACTGTCTATTCAAATAGACAACTTATTGGCGTGGACTCAAACCGTTCATAGTTCATTAACTTAATGAGTTCTTAAAATCACTACATCACCCACCCCAAGTCTCTAACAAGCTGCCACTCACCTTAGTAATAAAGTACTAAATAGTTACTGGGGCTATATTGTACGTAAGCAGTTAAGAAGCATAGGATAGCCCAAAGCAGAGTATTCTGAATGGATACACTACCTTTCGTAAGTTGTACTTGACTTTCTTCTTGGGTCTGGATAAATCAAGTGGAAATGAGTACCCTTCAGCAGAGTCCATAGTTTCCCTTTTGAAGTAAACAGAATAAACACAGCCATTTACAGCCTGAAAGTCTTCTGCTACATAAGCTGATGGATTAAGTTGAAGTCAATTGCTGCATTTGTCTCCAGCCTCATTTTCTCTTCTGAATCACGAGAGTGCAATTGGGCCATCTTGAAAATCAGTGACCAATATGCTTTCCCTCTATTAAATGTGTTTAATCAGTCAAAAATAAACTTCCTGACTTATGACAAAATATTATTGGTTGGAGGAAGAAGTTCTTTAAGGATTAATCTGATAAGTATTTACAACCAGAACATTAGTTGTTTGGATTCCAGCGAGCTCTCAAATGCCTACAAATGTTTCTTTCTACCTGATGGGGGCACGAAAGTCAGATACATGAAAACCTACATGAATTAAAGCGGATGTCCTAGCCTCTGCCTTTGGTGTCTAACCATTACAGATTGGATCATGAGAGGCATAAGCCGCATAATAATAGCGGTGGACGTTTGATCTGGCGTGCCTCAGGTGAGAATCTATATTTCGCGCCATGCAGTTTGAACAAATTTTTCTGGAAAAATGTTCAAATAACTTTAACGGCCCATAAGTGACTTACGGCAACACGAGCACAGACAGTAAACCCGACCCGGGCCCCGGCCGCCGCCGCCACCGCGCAGAGTCGCCATTTCAGCGCGTTTCGCGCTATATCTAGCGCGTTTCTGGACAGTCTAGCGCGTTTTTTCCCTATCTGGCGCGGCCGCGCTTTTTGACGCCTTTTAGACAAATATAGTGTTTTTCCAGCTGATAACATAAAATATGTTAAACTGATTGCTTTTCAGTCTTTTGCCCTACTGTATTGAAACAATTTCCGCATTATCATTGTTATATTATAGGAGACCGCTCTTTCTCTCTTTTCCCAAACTATGCTGTAGAGTCGTAGGCTACTGTAAGATAAAGTCAAAAGAATTGTTCTGTTAATGAGAGCACCCATCCTGAACAGATGGCGGTTGGAGGAGAAAGTCGAGAGCTTAACTCGGTGGGAGGAGAAGGCAAGGGATTACTTAGGTGTGGGATTAACAAAGCTTTTAGTCCGACTCAAAACATAATCTATCACACAAGATGCGACCCTAAAACAGCAGAAGCAGACATCATGTTATAGATACTTTTACTATTAACTTAGATTTTTCTCTTCAAATAAGAATTAAAGTTATGTATTATTTGCATGCAGGCATTAACACTTTATGCGCTTCTGTTTGTTATAAATTTCATTTCATTTAATCAATTGCTCTCTATCGACGAACAATTTCTTATCCACTCGATGCAGAAATATGATTAATTAAAAACCAGACTTTCAATTATTTTATTCATTATTCTGTTTAAGAAAATTTTTATCTGAATCTTAACTGAAAACTATAAATCTAAGTTTCTAATTTTCTTGGCATTTCAAAATATCCTAGCACCTTTTATAGCTCTGCTAAGAAAGGATTTAGCGCGTTTTGGAAGCTCCTGCAGCGCGTTTTCAAAATCAGAAATGGCAACCTGCCGCCACCACAGACTAACTTAGTGTAATGATGATACCTATCCTTCGATTGCAATAACTCTACGTCTTCTTATGGAAATTGTCCTGGAACCTGGAAGTTCAGTACATTCCCAAACAAAATCTTAGATTTTATTTGGTAACTCTACATTTTCTTATGGAAATTGTCCTGGAGCGGGGAGGTGTAGTAGATTCCTAAATAAAATCTTAGATTTTATTTGGGTATGTACTGTACCCCCCCGTAAAGAGAATATCACTTATGCCAAGGCCACGTGTATCTCGGTGGTCTTGCTTATGCTCGCTCAACCATGGTTCATAATCGCCATTTGCCCTATTAGCTTTAACCCTTTATTTTTATCTTTTTGGTAATTATTATGCAATGTATATTTAATATTTGTCAGTACAGAAACAGCTGAAAAGAATGGTGCGGTATTGTAGTAAGGGAGGCAGACTGTAGTTGTAGGTCCTTTTTGTGATACCGTAATCTGCCAATAGATGCAGAAAATAAAAAGAAAAACGAGCAAACGCATCTGTTGAAGGTGATCAAACTTATTTCACACTAATGAATATTTTCCCTCGAGGTAGCCAGGTCGATTTTCACCTATAATATTGACTCCCTACGTTCATGGCGAGGCCGCTTCCGGGTTTAATTTGGTTCAAACAGGTAGGCTAAACGTTTTCGAAAAGAACAAGATGTATCCAGAAATATTCTAGTTATTTTACAATTTATTTTTTCTAAAGTGTAAATCCGTAATAACTTAACAGAATAGTGGTAAACCATTAACAACACGAAAGCAATTCGTATTTCGCAGAACCAAACAGCTGACTTTTATTTATCGCAGTTTCTACGGGATCACTATTCAAAACCTTCGCATATTATTAAGGGAGTGAAATCGTGCCGAATTCCATTATAAGACCGTAGAAATTATGATTCTTGAGTTATACTTCGAGTTTATTAAGTCGTTTTTTCCATTTTTGTGAAAAGACACATATACTGTAGATGACCATATTAGGAAACACAAGAAACTATAGCCTGAGGCTAAAGGACTCTGTACGACCTATAGTTTCGTTACATGAGGCAATGATCGAACCGTTGCTGTGACTCACCGCAGGTAGAAAATGCCTTATTAAGAAATCTCCACACATTGTCTGTTCCCGTTGGCTGGTGGACAGAGTTTCCCGACTGTCAGTTGTAAGTTTCCAAGTTGTCAGTTGCGAGATACCTTTTGATAAGGTCTATATACCGGTAGGTTGTGATACGCCAAGTGGTTGGATGCCGCACGCTCAGGTGAGGACGATCTTATCTTAGGACTGAACGTATGTCATTGAGTAATAAAACATAAGTATTAATTGAGTAAATATGATGTATTTGTACAGTCGTAGTAATTGTCCAGAAGTAACTCAGCTGTATGGTCTTAGACCAGGATTGTGCGTTAAGTTGATTTGGTAAAGGTGCAGAAAAGCTGTACGTATTAGCTACGCTATTTCTTCTTGTCGCTGACGAATATACGCAGAAACCGGCGTATTAAACGTATCTATGGTCAGCTTAAAATGGATTGAAGACACGTTTAGGCCGTAAGCACATTTACATGCAAAATGGGCGCCGCGTTTAGTAGCAGCCCCTTGGGGATGTAGGGTATGCAAAACATAAAATACTGAAGGTAAATACCATAAACAAAACGTCTTACGTTGTTTTGGATGTTATGGCTTAAATGACATGGCCGAAACGACCAGGACTGGTCCTGATTTGGTTAGGGAATCTTATATTCCTCTGTCCCCTGGAACACCCCAACACTAACCTAATTGAAAAACTGCCCAAAGAAGTTTTGCTGTACCTACAACTTAGCCTAGGTATTGTGTTATTGTTCAAAGCAGAACATGTACACCACTGTTATGCACTATTGCTGTGTATTTCTCACCGAAGGCTATTCACACAGATAGTGGTGAGGTAGGCTATTCCTGTATCATGATATTGCTGAACCTTCTTAACTCATTGTTAACAGAATAACTACACTTAATATTGTGAACTTCCAATGTGCACAAGGCTATCTGTAACAAATTATGGTAAGAGAGCAATGTTTAAAGAACCCATGTTGGCAGCCAGGTCAGATGTGGATCCCTAGGTTAGGTTAGAATGTGTTCCTTTAAGTACCATGCCACACTATTTTTTATTCCCAAAGGCTAATAGGGATTCCACTTGCCAGATAGGACCAGGCATCCTTGGTTAAGAATGTAACTCCATAAGAATCATGGAAAATGTCTTCACAAAGGTTAAAGAGGGTCTTGGGTTCCAGGCCAGATGGAACCCAGTGTTCTAGATTAGGTTAGGATGTATCTCTGCAAGTACAATACTAATACCACTATTTTTTTTATTCAACTAAGGTTTAAAACCTGACCAAGAAGGACCCAGCATCCTAGCTAAGGTTAGGTTAAGCAGGAGCCTTGTATTTTACACTTTCTTTTATAAAATTCTAGGGATGTTTAGGTGTCCTCCCCACCCTCAGCAAGGTAAGGACCCAGCTATTTAGGTTAGGTAGGAATGAATCCTTGCAACTGACCTTGCAAAATTGTCATGCATTATAGATTATTTAGTTATTGTTACAGTTGGTATGCTTGAACAGTGTTTTTGCAAGTGATTGTTTTGATTTATGCACTTCTTATATTTCTGACTGGTGTATTGAGCTTGATTGTGGTTGTCCGCTCCCAAAAAACTCATTTCCCAGTGGGTCCCCTCACAATTGTTGGACATTAGCAGGAGGGGGAAACACAAGAATGAATGTTGTGTGCTGACAGTAAGGGGAAGAAGTGAATTAAACACAAGATAACTTTTTAGAAATATATATAGAGCCATTCATGGTTGCATGTTTAGCCATGGCCACAGATAATCTTGTTTTGTATATTATTTACACTCTACGGTACTGTGTACTCCATCATCCACATTATTTAGGATACTGTGCTTATGAACTGTGACACTATCTATGAGGACCACTAGCCATGGAATATAAAAATTGAGCCAGTCTCTTCTTAATCCTTGAAATTGACAAAGTAACCCCTAAAATGGACGATTTATTTTAACCAGATTAACTCTTAAAATTGACTTTTTATTTTAATGTAGATGATTATTTTTTCTGATTACTGTAGTTTGTGACTCATTGCAACTTACTTTCAGTGAAATGCCAGCTCTCAAAGATGTCATACCTCTTGAAAATATGTGTGTACAGAAAATCACACAGCATCTTGTTGATATTGTGCAACTCTCCTCAAGCAAAATAAAGGAGAATCAAGATGATAGTAGTTCAGAAAGTAAGATCCCAAAGGAATGTCAAGAAAATGGTAACGTCCAGAATGAAGCTGAATCGTCTGCATTGGAGATCAAGCCAAAAGCAGATAATATGGGTGAAAGTTGTGATCAACTTAATGATGAAAGTGAGTATTTTATTCATATTGGATTGTTGATTTGAAAAGACTTGTATATGTTTTTTGTGCTTTTAATTGTTGTATGTCAGTGGCAATGGAAGTCCTGAAATTCAGAAAGTTTTTCAAACAGTTCTCATGTTCATTTGAGGAACAAACCCATGACTGAAAGTGCTGGCAGAGATGAAGTTAGAGTAGTTTATTATACTGTAAATGTTTGAAATAGTTGTTAGGTGGCAATAAGGTCTTATCTATTGGACATTTGTATTTACCAGTAGTCTAGGTCTGTCATTCATCCATGCTACAGGTATTCCTTTATTTTTTCATTTTTGTTTTCATCCTTTTCAACTCTGCCCAACCCATTTGTCCACAAGGCATTGCTTCTTCAAAGACCTGCCCATCTATCACAACACAGTTCACCACTTCTGTCTCATTCTCAATTTTGCTTGTACAGTAATACACTTCAAGTACTTTGAATACCTTCTATCACAAATACCAAACAAAAAATTAAAATTACAGGGAAAGATTTAAAAATCAAAAACAGTATCAGAAATATAAAAATATTTTGTACTTGCAATAATCAGTGCCCAGCCCAAGGAAAGTAGTCTTTTTTTCACTTTCCCCCTCCCATTAGTTTAATGAGGAAAGATTAGGCATGTCTTTGTGCATCAGCAATACTTTTGGCAAATTTTCCTTCATTGCTTCACTTCACAAAGTCAGATGCCCTTCAGTAACCATTCTCTTACTCACTTTCTTCAATTTATCAGCCATGCCTGTTAGCCCAACCAACATGACATCAATGCTGACTACAGGATACTAAATAAACTTGAATGGATACACTTAGTTACATATTCACTTGAAAAATCCTCAGGTACTCAGTACTCACATGAATGCTTGCAACACATTACAGTATGTCATTCAAGGGTTACTCCTACCATTGATTAGATATGCAAGTTTCTTTTTTGCTTATCCCATTAATCAGTATTGTAGATGTACAAGATGTTTACTTACATGCTGTAGTTTTGATCATCTTAGTTTTGGTTAGACTGATAGATATACAGGTCATAAGGATGCATTTAGTGAAGTGACAAACTGCTGCTTGATCACTTCAGGAACTATTACAGGTACAACTACAATTTTTATTCTTCATCTCAGGACTTGAAACATACAAAAAAGAGCTTATAAGTCTGCTGACTTCGCATTCAGATGTGTCTCTACATGACAAGCTGTTTTCTTCTTTTGTATCGAAATGCAGCGACTATTACATTGCCAAGAAAAAATTACGACCTTTTATTCAAGAGTTAGTCCCCAGGTTTCTCAATTCATCCCTGAGGGAACTGGATTTTGGAAAGTCAAGAATGTTCTCAGAAGCTGAAATGTGTCAGGTAAACATTTTCGTTAATTTTGAGATGCTATATAGTGTTCCCTTCACATTTTTTTTTTTTTTTTAATCTTGTGTATGGTTTTTTGATGCACACAACCAATAATAGATTTTAAATATTGCAACATGTTCATGAAAGTTTTGTCAATCTTCAGCATTTTTACTTTTTAAATTTTTATGGTACTGTAATTTATTAGATAAGATGTAGTATCTTGAAAAATGTGCATAGTATCTTTAAGAAAATACCCTTCAGGCCAGCCCTGTTAGAGTTTTTTCTTCCAGGTAGTACACTTTATTAACATGTTTGTTTTGTTCTTCATCAAATACAAAGGAATGGAGAAAAGGGAGTTCCTCAGAGCTGCTTTATGGTCCATTGTTAACAGCAGAATCTGAGGAAGAGTTGGTGGAAACATTTCAAAGGTAGAATGTAGAGAAGAGGACTGAAATTAAATGCAAGCATAACAGAGCATATGGTGACTAGAATAGGAGCAAAGAAAAAGTAGAGTTATAAAAGTGTCCATATGCTTGCTGTGGTTAATGTTTGAGGATGTATTGTGCACAGAATGCTGTCAGATGAGGTGCTCAGGATTTACAAAGTAAACATGGAGCAAGATATTTTTTGAAGTCTGAAATGTCATACAAGAGAAGAAGAGGATCTGAGAACACTTGTGATACAAATGAAGGGTTTGGAAGTGGTATAAAATTTTAGTTACATTCAGGACATTGGACTGTGAAGCTGGAGTTGAGAAGGCAGTATGAAAGAGGGTAGCTGTATCATAGATTAAATGGAGAGAGGTAGGTAGACTACTAGTCAAGATAAGTACCCCATTAATAGAAAGAACAAAGATTTATGATGGGTACATAAGGCCTTTGCTACTTGAAGCAGAAACAGACACTGACAAGGAAAATGGAGATTTTGAAAAGGTGGGACATTAGAGTATTAAGATGGTGGGGGGTCACATTAAGAATGAGGAAACGGCGGTGATGTGATGTCCAGTGGATAAAAAAAAAAAAAATCAGATCTCAAAGATTGAGGGAGTTTGAACATGTGATGACATGGGATTGAGAATAGAAGTGGATATGAAAGGAGCAGGACAAAACCTAGTAGGAAATCATGGGAAAATGGAATGATGAAAGGGTACAAGATAGAAGACAGCAAACTAGAATTCATCGTACATCTAACCCCATGAAAGGATAGGATGTAAAAAGTTTATGATGATGGTTGTTTGTTTCCCTTGTGAGGTACAGAATTTTAGTGATAAGCATTACTTTACAAAGGCATTAGCTTGGATGCACAAGCAGCTTAGGTTTCTACATGTTCTTTTTCTTGAACTGAAGTCTTTGTAGGTGTTTCCTCCTCTTTCCAAGCTCTTTTAGTAAATATTTGTAATGCAAAGGTCTAGTTCCATGACAAAGGAAATCACTACCAGCTGTAACTGAAAGATTTAGCAGAATTTTGTAGCAAGAAGACAAAATTATGAGGCTGGAAATTGTGAAATTGATAGTGAAATGTATTTTTTATATAAGTAACTTACCAAGTAATTACATAGCTATAGTTTCCATTCAAATGGCAGCTTAGGTTCAAAATTTCACTTGTAGTGCCTAATATAGTTTGTGTAGCCTAGGTGATCAGCCCGTCCCACTAACGGAAAATTGGAACGACCTAGCAGACAATCCTCATTTGTTTCCTGCTGTCCATGGTGGCAACACCTGGTCTGGCAGCAGTTTTATTCATTTTCCAGTTATTGCATATATTGTAGCCTTCAAGCTGAAATCTTTCAGGATGAATTTATTTATTTATTTTTTTTTTTTTCTACATTGATTCAGAGCCATCAACAAGCCGCCAGTAAACAACTCCATTTGCATTTATGGTTTGTTTACTGGTTAGGCTACTGGCAGTGCCAGTAATAGTTTTGCCTTAAAAGTAATTCTTGGATGTTACGACATTCCATTGTAAAAGTAAATTGTTGTATGTTATGCCCTTTTATTAGGCCATAACTTTTGCAGTTTATGGATTGTTTACCAGCTGTAAACTACTAGCGAGCTGCCAATAATGGCTTGGCCCCAGAAGCAATTCTCGGATGTTACGATATTCCATTATAAAAGTAATTTGGTGTATGTTACCCCTTTTTCATTAGACTATAACTTCTGCAAATTATGAATTGTTTATTGACCATAGGCTACTGACGAGACGCCGATAATAGTTTTGCTTTAAAAATAATTTCAGATGTTACAACATTCCATTATAAACTTTTCATTAGGCCATAACTTTTGCAATTTGTTATTTGTTTATCGGCCATAGGGTTAGTGCAGGCCGCCGATAATTTCCTTGAAAGTAATTCTTGGGTGTTATATCATTCCATTAAGCGTTTAACTTTTGCAATTATGATTTATTTACCAGACCCATGCTTATTGTAAGCCTCCAGTAAATAAATTTTTTGCCATAACCATCACACCTTCCTTTGCAGAAGAATTGAGAAGTGTTAAGGCAGAAAGTTGTAAGGAGAGAATTGGCTGCTGTGTTGTTTGCTATCAGTATTTGCAAGAGATGTTCTTGACAGCCAAGAACTAGCTCTGTATTTGCTTCGGTGGTACATTTTTTTGGTACCACACAGATTTCATCCTGGCACCAGCTCATTCTACGAGCGCCCAGAAGCACCCGCATCCCCTGAGCTGCGCTTTTTCCCGAGCTCCTAGTTCCCTGGCACCAATCTCGGGTGCCAGCTTCGACCCTCAGCACCCACTCTCATGCGCTCAGCGCCAGCGGTGGCCACCCTGGCACCAATTCTCTCCTACTAGTCCTCTTGTCCACTGGCTCCCTTGCTTCCTCTCCATACCTTTGCCAGTCTTGTGTCTTTGTTAACAAATGTTAACCTTGTAATAGTGAAGTGTAGTGCAGTGGAAGAGGTGGCTACTCGTCCTCTGATGCTCCTAGACAAAGGTCCCTGTCAAACTCTCGTAAACCTGGGAGGAGGCATACTGGAAGTCCAAGGGAGGTCGGAGGGTTCCACACGGGTAGTCACCCCCTCAGTCAAGCCTGTTGCGGTCCCAGGTATCGACAGACAGCCACTGGAAAGGTGTCTTGCTGGATGTGTGGTGGAGGAGGTGGCTGTCTGGCCCTATCGGATCTCCTAAACCCAGTCCCTGTCAGACTCCCTTAAACCTGGGAGGAGGCACACTCTTGGTCCATGGGAGTCTGAAAGGGTTTTGCCCCCGGACAGTTGCCCCTCAGTCGAGCCTGCTGTCCGCAGCTCTTGACGATCAGCCATTGAAAAGGTGTCCATAGTGATGTGCATTCATTGTCCTAGTGGTATGGATCCCAGTGCAGATACAGATCCCAGTGTGGACAAGAGGCACCGTTGATTTGTTTTGGGATCCCAGTGTCTCAGACCCGTGCGATCCTAGTGCCCAGCAGGCACCCAGTATTGTGTGAGCGCCCAGCGGGTGCCCAGTAGTGTCCAAGCACCCAGCAGGCAGCCAGCAGTGTCTGAGCACCCAGCGGGCGCCCAGTAGTGTCCGAGCACCCAGCAGGCGTTCATTAGTGTCTGAGCGCCCAGCAGGGGCATAGTAGTGTTTTGAGTGCCCAGCAGTGTCCAAGCGCCCATCTGTATCGTAGTGTCCAGTGGCCTTCCCTCCCATTGTGCAGTGTTCAAGCTCCTATGTTTGCACATTCTCCTGTGTCCGAGCTTCCACCAGTGTCTGCTCGTCCTTCTGTCCATTTGGCACCAGCTGTCAGTCACCTAACACCATACTTGGGACACCAGGCACCACCTCTTCGGTTTGCTACATCAGTTCATCCACTCGTTCCATCGTTGGGCCTGTTACACCATCCATTGAGCATCTAGTGTCAGGGTGTCCAGTGTCAGAGCACCCAGTGCCGGAGGCTCGGCCCTCTTTTAGTTCTTGGTGCCTGTTTTTCCTGAGAGCACACTGCTGTTCTTTCTTGAGCGCCAGTCTAGTGGCCGGCACCAGTCCCCATTCGCCAGGCGCCAATTCTTCTTATCGTACTTCCACCTTGGAGCGACATACAGCCCGCTCACTAGCTTGCTGTAGAAGCTCCCTCACTTTCTTCTTTTCCAAACAGGAGCTCTGGGCTAAGCACACACACTCCCAAGTGTTTACTAAGAGTCATCGCCTCTGATTGTTTCCGTGTCCTGTCATGTGCAGACACAGACAATTATGGTTTTTAGAATTTTCCATTCCTAGAAGGAGATATCTGGTGCTCTCTTCCACTATGAGAGTCACACAGTTGCACGGACCATTGCTCCCAAACGACGCCATTCCGACACCAGTTTCGAAGTACTCAACACTGTTTTCTTGTACTCGGCTCCTGATGATTTCTTGTACTCAGCTCCTGATGATGAGCTGCACGACCACATTTCCTCTTTTCTGTCTCTCAGACATTAGATGAAGTTCAAGGAGACGATCCTAACAAGTTCTATCATCCATTCTCCAGGACGTTTGGATGGGAGCTTGGATATGCAGGAAGCATTCTTCCTTATCCCCATCGGGACTCCAGAGAGCTTTTTAGTTCCATCTTTCAGGACAGGGCTTCCCAATCGGGAGTCTGTGCTTCGGCCTCTCTGTGACACTTCGGACCCTCTCCCGAGTCTTAGCTCTTCCTGCATTTGACTTCCCCTTTTGTCTGGGCTTTACCTCAGTTTTTACATGTCGACTGACTTCTTCATTTCCTTCGAAGAAAAGGGGCTTGAAGGCTCTTGACAGCAATCTTACTGGGAGAGGGAAACACAGTCAGACACCTTTGTGTTGTTTCTTAGCCCAGGTTTTTTAGTCGGACCAGTGGGAGCTGTGCAAGGGAATCCCTTCTGCTGAGCCTAGTTCTAGTCTTCTTCTCAGCACCTCAGATCTAGGTCAAGGGAGCCCCCTTGAGGAACCAGGAAGATTTCCGGACTTGGTCCCCAAGAAGAACAGAACCTTCACTTCTACTTTGAAGAGCTAAAACGATTCTCTTACGGCTCGTCCCTAGCTCACATCTAGACTGTGGTAGTCCATTTGGATAAGACCTCACCCCTAATGCTTCTACTTAAGCAGAGAAGCTGGGTCCAGCATTCCCTCTCAATCAAACAGCAGAGTTCTTCCTCTATTGACAGATCAGTCAAGTCTTCTAGTCACTCGATTTATTCAGGGAACTAAGCTATTGAGCATGACAGTCCCATCATGGCCTTTCAGCTTTGTCAAAAGTTTATTTTAGTCCCAACCTTGACCTGTTTGCCACTTCAAGGAACCTTTGCTTACTTCCAGTTATAGCATGGCAACAGGCACCATGCTATAGCCGATCCTTCTCAGGCCTCCTCGCCAGTCCGCCTTCAACATGGTCGAGAAAGCACTAAAGAGTCTCAGGCTCAATTTCTGGTTACACTCTAGTCCCGCTCTGGCCCATGTAATGGTTCCCGAACCTACTACAATTGTTGAAGGACTCTCCAAGTGCCTTCCCCCGAATTATGTCTTCTCAGACAACCTAGCTTCAGAGATACCACCACAGGCACCAGACTGTCCAGAGGATTGTCTTTCGAAGAGTCTTCAAGATATGTTGCAGAGGCTATGACAGGATTCAGAAGTCACCCCTTCCTCCATCTACCAGACTTAGTGGTCGTCTTCCAAAGCTGGTGTCATGGACTATGAGAGGTCGTTGAGAAGAAGGTGAAAGATCCAGGTCTCTGTGCTTAAACCAGAAGCCAGAGAGAAGCATAGATCGGTACTTCTTCAGGGAAGAAGTACCGATCTGTGCTTATCTCTGGTTTCTGGTTTAAGCACAGACCTGGATCTTTCATCATCTTCTCAACGACCTCTCATAGCCTTTACACGCCCAGCTAGGAGGCAATAGATGCGGTTTGCTCGTTTTCCTTTGAATTTTAGCCAAGAACGAGGATCCATCCAAGACCTGGATCCGTTTTTTCTCCCTTAGAGCTTAACGGGCATCCTTGGCTTCCAAGAGTTCCATCCAACTCCCGAATTCCTAACTCGCCTGGCATCCAGCTTGCCTGGCACCAGCTACAGCCTGCCGCCAGTGCATGCTCCAAGCACCCAGGAGTGCTCCCCAACTCTGAGGGAAAAGATTGAGCTCTTTGTCTAATTGGAGCTCTTAGGTTTTACCTGAGCAGGACATGATAATCAAGAGGGCTTTACTTATCCTTTGATGTTCTGTCAAGAACCCCCTCGCCCTCTGACTAAGATCTCATTGTCCTTCATCCTAAAGGGATTTTATTTCCGAAGTTCTCCCAGATTCAGGAGAACATTTTGCCGTTTTTAGTGAAAGCTAAGGACATCAGAGCAGTCTCTACTTCCTTAGCTTTCAGGCACAATGTGTCCCTTACTTCCATTCTGCATTGACGTACTGGAAATATAATTGTCCTCCGCGTCTCACTATCTTAGGAAGTGAAACCCGAGCTACTATAGCCGATTCACTTAAGGTAGATTCTTGGGCCTACGAGACGTTTGTTTGGCGGCCTCTGATTAGCTGGTACTGGGAGGTATGCAGCTCGCTCACTGTTTCATTTTAACATCTGTCGCTCAGAAAACTTGAAATATCTTTATATTTCTTCATTTATCTCACGTTTTACACAAGATAGGAAAGTTTTGGTCATACCATAGGATTCGGTATTAATTGTACAACTAAATCATGATTTCCTGAAATCAGTAAGATAAACCACAAAGGAATTACGAGTAAAAGTGCAGAGAAAAGCATTTCATTCTTTATACCTGTTTTTACATATCGTCGGATTTTGCATCATTGATGCGATCAAGATAAAATAAAACTTGTGTTTTCATACAACAAATTCACCCTGAATACGCTGGTGCTTTCAGATTTTAGATGAGTGTGATATGTGAAGAGAAAATGAAGAATATGTCTTATTATGTTGCATCCGTTCTTGACTCAGTTTGGCAGTAGAAACCGAGAGACTGTGATCTGCAAAGCCGAGGCGCCGTTGATAGTTGCCAATTAGCAATATGAGAAGTTAACGGTTTCGACAATATTTACAGTATTGTTATGTCATTACATTTTCTGTAAATAAAGGCATAGAATTCCCATTATGAATGTCGAACTTTTTCACTCCAGTATCATATAATTATGTCCATATGTCTGGACACTGATAAGAAAAAATTAATAATCATATGGATGCATCTGGATGTGTTGGCTTCAATTTAGGCTAGGTGAGAAATTTACATACTGTAGGCTACATGATAAATAACAGGCCTGCACAATTATCAAATATAACATGCATATAGAGGAATAAACGTTCTGGTGTAAGAGCAGCTCAAACAAGTTCTGAAAAAGACAGAATTTTATATTTGTTACATCGCCAATAGATTTTATGTAAGAAATAAAAAGATGTATTTTCGTTTATTGAATGAACATATAAAAACCATCAGCTTTTCGTGCTATTGACCAGAGAAGCAAGCGGCCATAATAATGAAATCATAATTTCTGGGTTTTCCCACCTGTGTCACCCGGTGAAATAACCATTCAGTACTTATTTCTAGGTAAATCCATTGCTAATTATACCAGAGAAAAGCTAAATGCCAAGCTGGAGTTTCTACCCCCAGTGCGAGCTCCATGAAATGGAGTCGTGTATGTGAAAGGGTGAGATTGTCACAATCACAGGTCTCCGCCCTGTAGACATTCCCGATGTCAAAAGCCCTACCGAGTGAGGTTCCAATACAATGCCCGCACCACTCGCGAACCGTCAACACACCAGCGCCACCTACATTCCATTTTAGCACGCATCGCTTCTTGTTGGAATTTTCCTGGGTGCGCTTATTTTGTGCCTTATTTTTGATATTATGGCTTCATCTCAAGATTCTTCATCTCCTAAGTTGAGTACCATCTCTGTATTTTATTTTAGGCGGTTGAGGCTCTTATTTCCCCTCTAATTTTGTAATTAGGGGATTTATAACGCCTGCCTCGACCGCCTTCCTCCCGGCCTCATGTGACCTTCAGTCTCGGCACGGGTTTTTATCTGGGCTTGGGCCCCTGCCTTTATTTATGTTTTTGTGCCTTATGTTTATCCAGCATATTCATAGTGGCTTAATTCATTATTTAATTCTGTTACCCTTCCCTGGGGATGTGCGGGTCTTTGTCGCTAGGCTACGAAGTTTCCCCTCAGGCCTATCCGCTCTTAACCAGTTTTATATGTGTTTTATTTTGGACCCTCACCTCCTCCAGCTCGTGGGTTTATTATTTGAGATGGTACAGTTATGCTTATTAGGTTTATTTTATGCCTTGCGCACAGATGCTTTAGATATTTACAGATTATGTTCATTGTTTATTTTTAGTGAAGGTCGGCCATTTTCCCTCCGCGCCATATCACGTTGGGTTTGGTTCTCCCTTCTACATGTGTCTTTTATTATTTGATTTATTTCTTTTACACCTTAGTGAGGTTAACTATTTAGGCTAGTCTGTTAGATACGTTTCCTCCTGAGCTACCTCCCTGACCGCAAGGTTGTGTTAGGTTAGCCTAGGTTAGGCTATTAGCGATCTGTTCCTTCCTTGGAAGAGAAGGTTAGTGTGTAGGAGGCCTCATGGTTGGCACTTCTCTTGGTTGTTGTTTGCTTGGAGGTGTTTGGCCATGCTTCTCCCCTCTCCCTATTTCGGCCTTCCGCTTGGGCTACTGAGTCCTAGTAAGGTTAAGCTGGAATAGCGAGGGTCTCTTACGAGCCTACCCTTGTCCGGACCACACCTTCGGGACAGTTTCCAGCTTCATGTGTATCCCCCCCTCCTACCACCTTCCCCTGCCTCCCTGCTCTTTTCCCCTTGGTTCGTTTTCACATATTTTGTTAACTTACCAAGGTTTGAGAGCTTTTGCCCTGATCCTTACGTTAATAGCCTACACCCTTCCTCCGCATTGATTGTTCCCTCACCTTCTACACAGGATTTCCGACCTTACCCGGTCGGCACCCTGTCGAGAACTTGTGTGGTGTACGGGGTGCCTCCCCACTCCTGACCACCATCCCTTTTACCTTTCCTTGCGCACTTTGGCCTTTGAGGGTCCCCTATCCTCTCTTCTCTCGTTAGTCGCTCAGACATGTTCGACCTCTCGAGAGAGAAGGGGTGGGACTCATGACGTCCGGGAGTGCTCACTCACCCCTGGCCGCCTCTACTGGTCCCCATCCCTTGGCCTGTCCCTCCCTCCCTAGCCAGTGTGTTGTTTTCCCCAGCCAGGTGTTGTTCTCAGACCGCCGCCTCGCTGGGGAAAAATTTTTGTGCATGTAGCCAGTTAGAGTTTTCCACCTGACTGTCTTCTGTCTCATTTTCACATGTCACTGACGTTATCCTCCGTTCTATCTATTCATTTAGAACTTGTCCCTTTCCCAAGTATCTATCTTTCGTTGACTAGTCTAATTTTGCATTTTCCGCTAGTAGTCGGGCTTTCTGCTGTTTCATTTCTTATACCGCCCGATGGGTATGGTGTATGGTCAGTCGGTGCTCACACACCTCCTCCGCCGTCACTATATCAGGGTAACATGATTCCCCGCCACAAGCGGAAACTTTTACCGCTTAATCATAAGTTAACCGCTCACCGTATATGTATTGTTGTTTTTAATTTTGTTGACGATGTTTTAACGGACCTTCTGTTTCTCCGGATTAACTCCGCGTCCTTTGTTTTGTATTATTTTATTGATCATGTATGGTCTAGTAGACCTCTTTTCATTCCGTATGTTCGGTGGGGTCTATCTGGTCCTTTTACATGCCCAGTCAATCTATTATCCTAAGACGCTGCCCGCACCCTACTCCGCGACCTTTATCAGCATACTCATGTACTCGCCCATTTACAGTTGGTTCGTTGTCAGGAGCAGGGGTGCACGGCAGTCCTCCAGCAGGCGAGCAGACATGAGGTCTGCAGGTCCCACTCTGGGTGCGCTGGCCCACATGGGGGGGACCTGGTCATCTGGCACCCTGGTGGCTGTGAGGTGTGCTACACTCTCTATGAGCTGGAATGTTCTGGATGAATCGGTAAGTTAGATTTTCCTTTCCGATTCATGCTTTCTTTTGAGTTTTGTCTCTTATGGATAATTGGAAGATATTAGTCTTCTAGAGATTTGGTTAGTTGACATTCTCCTCTTCTTTCAGATTGACCGCAGCTCGTGGACTCTTCGCTTTGACCCTTAAGTCCTGGGTCAGCGGGGCTTCGGGAGGAACGCCGGGGCAGGGAAACCCTACGCTCTTTCCAAGGACATCTGCAGCGCTTTCTTCCTCGCACCTGGATCTCAGCCAGTTGGGATGAGGTAGCCGCCTTTTGATCGCTGGGATCCGGGAGATGACTCAACCTCCCAGGAAGACGCAGCCGCACGCGGAGAGGTCACCGAAGACGCTATGCTCTTAATTTGAACTTGGAGCCCATGAACGTGGACCTGATCTCCAAGCAGGTAAGGGGGTAAGTGAGGCAGGTGATCTCTTTAGTTCTCCTTCTTCTGCTTCCTCTTCAGGGATTCAGAATCCTTCTGCCTTATGGACGGTGCAAGGTCTACCGTCCCTAAGGTCAAATCTATCAAGAAAAGACCTTAAAAACCCAGAAAGTCCGGCCTCCGGGTTCCTCGGCGCCACGGGCTCCTAGTCCTGTGCCGTCCACGAGCAAGGCCTCTACTTCTGGTAAGGGTTCACGGACAAACACAGCAAGGAGGTTCCACCCTCCTTCCTTGATGCAGAAACATTTGCCGAGCTTCTTATGCAGAAGCTCAACAAGAGAGTTGACGACAAGCTGTCGCAACTCTCCTCTCAGCTTTCATCATCTAATGCTTCCGTGCTTTCCCCTGTCAGCAGGTTAAGTCCCAAGGGAACTTAATCTTGGGGTTCATGAGCGGAGCGGAGCGGCCACCAGACCCTTCTCCATCCCGGACACCTCCAGCCTTCCTCCTTCGATAAGGGGAACCCTTGGCGACTGACCCTTTATGCTCCTCAGCATGAAGGTACCCTGACAATTGAGGGCCTAGGCATCGCAGGCTGGAGGAACTTGAATTCTTCCCTCCCGGTCTGAACCTCCTTATCCCGGTTTTGCCAGGCTTACAGAGGAGGCGTGGATCTGTTCTGACAAGGTCCCAAAGGAGACGGTCATCTTCCCCGAGGGACCAAGCTCAGTCGCCTCTGATGAACATTAACGGAGTGGCAAGCAGAGAACACCAAACTCACCCCGCCAAGGGTGCCTTTACAATGTTCTCTTTGGGAGAAATTCTCCTACCCCTTGCACTTCAAAAGTGGCTTCCTCACTAGTCAAGCGTGCATGGAGGGTAAACCCTTCCTCATCTCCGGGAGACAGATCCCACCTCTCTTGTCTCTCCCCGGAGATTCTGAGTTTTAAGAGGGAGCCCGGCCACTTTCACAGTGACTGGCTCGACCCTGACTGCGCCTCTCTAACTTGTTCAGCGAGCAACTCCCTAAGATCCCGGATTCGCTCCTGAAGGCTGAAGCTGAGACTAAGGACAGGCTTAGCAGGTCTTTAAACTCTCTGACTTTGGCAGAGGCAACGCCAGTGGTCTACAGAGAAGACGTTTTTGTTTCAGGTCCTGACAAAATCTCTCTTGGCGAAGTTTTCAACAGGACCTTTACGACTTTATCACGCCCGGATGAACCGCCGGAAGCACATCTTTTCGCAGCTTCCATCCGTCATGAGCCTAACAGGCTTATGAAGAGTTCCATCTGGGGAGCTAATCTCTTCCTCAAGAAGAGGTTGATGCAGTCCTAGCTGAAGCAACTAGGCCAATCAGAGTCTCCGCCTCCCGTTGGGGCCTGCCTTACAAGCGAAACAGTCTAAACGGAGCCCGCCGACCCCATCCTAAGTCCGGTAAGAAGTTCAAAAGTTTAAACGGCTCCCTGCTCAGACTGTCTTGCAGGCTGTCCAGGTCCCCGCACACTCAGCCTCAGCCTCAATATGTGCTGGTTCAACCAGCTCCTCAGTCTCTCGCTGCCCCCTCGTATGTATCTTCCCCGGCTTTCAATGCTTCATATGAAAGCCAGGGGGCATTTCGGTCTATCCAGAATGCAAGGGGAACTAGGGCCAGAGGATACTACAGAGGCAGGGGAGCACCTCGCTCCTCCTCCCAAGGAAGGGGAGGCAGAGGCTCCAGAGGAGGCAGACCATCTCCCGCCCAGTGAGATATCTCAGGTAGGCGGGAGGTTGTACCATTTTCGGGACCAGTGGAACTTCAGTCCCTGGGCCCAGAGCATAGTCTCCAAAGGACTGGGGTGGAGTTGGTGCAGAGGTCCTCCCCCCCTAGTCAGGTTCCATCAATCACCGTCCAAGGCTCTGAAGGACTTCGTGAAAGATCTATTACAAAAAAGGGCAATAAAGAAAGCGAGACACTTGAAATTCCAAGGCAGACTGTTCAGTGTTCCAAAGAAAGGTTCCAGTCAACATAGAGTAATTCTAGATTTGTCCCGTCTAAATTCTTACATTCAATGCGACAAGTTTTGAATGCTTATAATCTCGCAGGTTCGGACCCTACTGCCCCGTGGAGCAGAACCACCTCTATAGATCTTTCAGACGCTTACTATCACGTCCCCGATTGTGAAGGTTCTCTCCTCATCTGGGGTTCAGACTGGGAAATCAAGCATACTGTTCAGAGTCATGCCATTCGGTCTCAACATAGCCCTCAGAATCTTCACCAAACTGGCAGATACGGTAGTTCAGCAACCACGGTCTCAAGGGATCATGCTGGCCGCATACCTGGACGATTGGATCATTTGGGCATCCAACGCCAACGAATCGCCGGAAAGCAACAGCCATAGTAATTGGCTTTCTGGAATCTCTAGGCTTTCAAATAAACAGGAGAAATCCTGCCTAGTACCGGAGAGTCGCTTTTAATGGTTAGGGATCCAGGGGACCTATGTTCACACAAACTATCTCTTCCTCCCAAACGGAGAGAAATAGCCAAGGCAACCAGACAGTTCCTCAGAAACAAGAAAGCTTTCCCCGGCGTACCCAAGAAAGAGTTCTTAGGTTCTCTTCAGTTTGCTTCGGTAACGGATCTTTACTGAAATCCAAACTGAAGGATATAAACAGGTATGGCGGAGCCGAGCCAACGTCAGGTTCAGAGACAAGGTGTCTCTAATTCCGCCAATTTTGAAAGAGACTCTGGCCTTGGACAACAGTCAAGAGCTTATCGAATTCAGTACCGCTTCAATTTCCCCTCCGGCACTAGTGATTCACACAGACGCTTCTCTAAGCGGGTGGGGAGGATACTCAACACAAGAAAGTTCAGGGACTTGGTCTACTGTGTTCCGCCAGTTCCATAGGTCACTGTGTTCCGCCAGTTCCATATCAATGTCCTGGAAGCCATGGCAGTCTTTCTAACCTTGAAGAAGCTACGTCCAAACAGTCTGATCCATATAAGACTGGTCTTGGACAGTGCAGTGGTGGTACATTGTATAAACAGAGGGGGTTCAAAGTCGAGCCGGATCAACCAGGTTATGATAGCAATATTTTCCTAGCAAACAAACACAAGTGGCATCTGTCTGCTACTCATCTAGCAGAGTCCGGAATGTCATTGCAGATTCCTATCCAGGGCAACTCCGCTGGAGTCGGAATGGTCCCTGACAAAACTTCATTCAATTGGATTTGCAGTCAAGTTCCGGTCTCAGGTAGATCTTTGCAACAGAATGCAACCACAAACTTCCCTGTTATGTGGCTCCCAACCTGGACCTCTAGCACACTCACAGATGCAATGTCAATAGATTGGAACAAGTGGCAGAGGATCTATCTGTTTCTCCAGTAAATTTGTTGTTTAAAGTCCTTCACAAGCTCAGGACATTCAAGGGCCAGGTAGCTCTGGTGGCTCCCAATTGGCCAAGAGCAACTGGTTTCCCGCTTCTACTAGAGCTGAAACCTGGTGCATACAAATTCCCAACCCAAAACTGACACAAATAGTACAAACTCAGACTGTGTCAGCTTCCTCAAGAATTCAGAATGCCCTAGCTTTGTGGATTTCATGAAGTTTGCAGCTCAGAAAGATGCTAATATTGACCCTATTAACACTTTGTTTAGAATCAGACAAAAGGGAATCTACTCTCAGACAGTATGACTCAGCAGTTAAGAAATTAGCACTCTTCCTAAAAGAATCTGAAGCAACCATAATGACCATTAACCTAGCAATTTAATTTTTAGGTCTTTATTTGAAAAAAGGTCTTGCCTCGAGTACCATTACTACAGCCAAATCAGCTTTGAAAAAGATATTTTTACACGGGTTCAATATTAACTTAATGGACTCTTATTTTTCTTCAATCCCTAAAGCCTGTGCCCGTTTGAGACCAGTAAACCAATCCACACACGGTTTCCTGGTTCTTAAATGATGTCCTTAAATTAGCCTCAGAAACTGATAATCAATCTTGTTCATTCCAAAGTTTATTGAGGAAGACCTTGTTTTTAATTAGTTTAGCTTCAGGTGCTAGAATTTCTGAGCTGTCTGCCCTGTCTAGAGAGCCCAATCATATCGATTTTCTTCCATCAGGTGAAGTGTTGCTAGCCCCTCACCTAAATTCCTAGCTAAGAATGAAGATCTGAGATAGATGGTCTCCCTGGAAGGTCGTCCCCCTCCCACAAGACCTATCCTATGCCCGGTCTTTACTCTAAAGGCTTATTTAGACAGGACTCCTCGCAAATAACTTCTGGGCCTCTTTTATAAGGGAAGGTGGGGGGAACTATTTCTATGAAGGCCATCAGACAACAGATCTTATATTTTATTAAACAAGCAAACCCAGACTCAGTTCTGAAGGTTCATGACATTAGAGCGGTGGCCACCTCCACTAATTATTTCCATCACATGAATTTTGAGGATCTTACAAAAATATACAGGGTGGAAGTCTCCCCTGGTTTTCAAACGCCACTATTTGAAATCCCTAGAAGCTCTAAATTAATCACAGTGGCGGCAGGAAGCATTGTTCCTTCCTCTATTTAACTCCTTTTCTTTATATTCGGTCACTTTCCTCCCTCCTACCTGCCTCACTTATTCCCTTTCCATCACCTCCGGTCAGGCACTTCACAGCCTGTCTCCTGACCATGTTGCAATTTTGTATTTGTCCCCTGTTTGTAACTTTTAAGTATGTTTTATGTCTTGTTTTGTTTATTTGTCTTGCAGGACATAGTTCCCACCTTACTATAGTTTATGTATTGGAATATCTATTTTGTTACTTGGATAATTAAAAGTTCTTGTGGAATTATAGTTTTATTTCTTTCCATTTCAAGTTTCTTTAGTTTTTCAGGGTGGTATTTTATTTTCTCTGTTATTATTTCACCGGGTGACACAGGTCGGAAAACCCAGAAAAAGGATTTTGACAAAGGAAAATCTATTTCTGGGGAGAGACCTGTGTCACCCGTGACCCACATCATCTTCTTCCTTTTCCCTTGATAAAAATACCATTCCTAGGTGGTGGGTGCTAACATGGAATGTAGGTGGCGCTGGTGTGTTGTTTGTCCACGGGTGGTGCGTGGGTTTGTATCGCACTCACTCGGTAGGACTTTTTGACATTGGGAATGTCTACAGGGGAGACCTGTGATTGTGACATCTCACCTTTTCACATACACGACTCCATTCATGGAGCTCGCACTGGGGTAGTAACTCCAGCTTGGCATTTAGCTTTTCTCTGGTATATTTAGCAATGGATTTACCTAGAAATAAGTGCTGAATGGTTATTTCACCGGGTGACACAGGTCTCTCCCTAGAAATAGATTTTTCCTTTGTCAAAATCCTTTTATTTAGCCTGTTATTTATCATGTAGCCTACAGTATGCAAATTTCTCATCTAGACTAAATTGAAGCCAACACATCCAGATGCATCCATATGATTATTCATTTTTTCTTATCAGACAATTATGATATTGCAGTGAAAAGGTTCGACAATCATAATGTGAATTTCTGCATTTATGTACAGAAAATGAAATGAAATGCACGGTAAATATTGTCGAAACTGCAAACTTCCCATATCGCTAATTGGCAACTGTCAACGGCACCTCAAAGCTCTCGCTGTTTGCAGATCACCGTCTCTCGGCAACATAATACGACATATTCTTCATTTTCTCTTCACATATCACACGCATCTAAAATCTGAAAGCACCAGCGTATTCAGGGTGAATTTATTGTGTGAAAACACAAGTTTTATTTTATCTTGATCGCATCAGTGATGCAAAATCCGACGATATGGAAAACAGGTATGAAGAATGAAATGCAGTCTCTTCACTTTTACTCATTGTAATATTTGTGTTTTATCTTACTGGTTTCAGGAAATCACGTTTTAGTTGTACAATTAATACCGAATCCTATGGTATGATCAGAACTTTCCTATCTTGTGTAAAACGTGAGATAAATGAAGAAATATAAACAAATTGCAAGTTTTCTGAGCTACAGACTTTAAAATGAAACTGTGAGCGAGCTGCATGCCTCCCAGTACCAGCCAATCAGAGGCTGCCAAACAAACGTCTCGTAGGCCCAAGAATCTACCTTAAGTGAATCGGCTATAGCTCTGCTGCACCCAGCTCTCCTGGTGCCAGCTACAGTCTGTCACCATCTATAGAGCTTCCAGAACCTTGAGCTGCTAGCTCTCCTGGTGCCAACTACAAGTCTGGTCCCCAATGATGGAGCTCCCAGTGCCCAGAGCTTCGGGCTCCCCTAGTGCTCAGCTTGCTGGGTACCAACTTTAGAGCTTACAGTGTCCACGAACTCCCAGCAGCTCAACTGGTGCCTAGTTTACCTGGCTCCCAGGTCGCCTGGCACCAGCTACAGTCTGGCACCAGCGACATTTATACCAATCCTCAAGCTTCCATGACTCGCCTGGCTCCAATTCCAGACTGGGGCCAGCTAAAAAGCATTTAAAATTCTGCAGCACCACAGGATAGTGACTGGCATGGTATGGCAGGAGGAAGCATAGGATTTCTCCTTAGCTGCATAACTTTCACTGATGCTTTTGTATCCACCGGAGTACTTCTTCACTACAAAGCTCCCATTTAAGTAGGAGCGACCCTTGGCTTTACCACCACGCCACTACAGGTTAAGTTGAGCAACAACCAGTTGCAGTTTTATACTGTAGGCCCCTTGACTGGTAGGGAATGACAAGCATTGTATTCAATGCTAGCAACTTTTCTATTTCAGACTCATTACATGACGTAATGTTTTGGAGTAGAATACTATGTCCATGTATCCCACCTCCTGTCAGTGTGGGATTCAGCTATGTAATTACTTGGTAAGTTACTTATATAAAAATGACATTTTTATAATAAAGTTTTATATTACTTACCAAGTAATTACAGAATCGGAGCCCACTCCTCCCCTCTGATGGACATAAGGCATAAAACGAATGAGGATTGTCTGCTAGGACGCTTCAATATTCCGTCAGTGGGACGGGCTGATCACCACACAAACTATATTGAAGTGCTACCAGCAAAATTTTGAATCTAAGCTGCCATTGAGTGGAAACTATAGCTATGTAATTACTTGGTAAGTATATATAAAACTTTATTTTATTATAAAAATGTAATTTTTGTAACTTGTCTACTACCATTAATATTTGCTGTACTATATTATATTTTAGGAATCCCAGATATTCTTAGTCAGATTGATTCCTACTAAGGTTGAAAGGAGCTTTTACCTTTGGCTGGAAGTTTAACATTTATTTTATTTCAGTTTACAGTATTTAAATGTTAAAGTCTGTAAAATGAAGCTTGTTTCCAGTTCACTCATAATGCCCACATATCTTTCTTTAATATAACTCCAAGTTTTATATATATAGCTTATCCTTCCCCTGTGGGGTGAGTTGGAAATTAATGATATATGCCATTCAGTTGGTTTTGGCTTTCCAAAAACATAATGGACGGCCTCTGTGTCTCTGAAAAGATGAAATATAGAAGAAAGAATAAATTTAACAAACTGCTGAATACTTAGACATTTGTTTTAATTTAAAATTTTAATTTTTATATAAGCAACTTACCAAGTAATTACATAGCTATAAGTTCCTATTAACCTGCAGCTAAAATTTTTGAAATTCGCAGTAGTGCTGCTTTTGTTTTGGTTAGGCAACTAACCCCGCCCACTTTCGGGGCAAGAGAGGAACTAGCTCAGCAAAAGAGCTTATTATGTTTATGATGGCTGTACAACAGTGATTACTAGCAGCAAAGTTTTGGAGTTCTTTATCTTCTCAGTTGGTCGTATTTACAACAATTGGTGAAGTATTTTCTGTATGGTAGCCTTTTGGGTATATTTAGACAGCGTCAGGTTCTTTTCAGATCGAACTTGCCTATTTTGACTATTATATTACTGATTTTAGACAACCTAGGCTTTGTTGATTTTAGACTTGTCGGCGATGTTCGATTCTAGTTCCCAGAGTTTTAGGTATTGCAGCAAAGGCTGTAATACTAGATTAACTAAAGCCTGTTATGACCCGCACACACTCTGCACATCTTGTAGGGGTCATATTTGTTCGCCAGACTTGACTTGTAATGAATGTGAGCATTGGGATGTCAAAATTTGGAAAACTTTGAATAGTCATTTGTCAAAGTTAGACAGAGAAAAAGAGGAAAGTTGCTTCTAGAGCCAATAGTAAAAAGACATTAGCTAGTCACGTTCCTGCTAAGTCTGTGACTGATAACGTTTCTGAATCTTTTAATCCACCTAATCCCAGTTTGCAATCTGTTCCACCATCTCCTCACCCCAGCTCCCTTACTCTTGATCCCAATCCTGACCCCATTGCCAGCCTTGAGTCGAGAGTTAACCAGAAATTAGAATTATTAGTGAATACAATAGAACAGATAGGTGCTCCAGTGAAGGTCCTTATGGACAAGTGCAGTATGAAAAATGTTGGTGAAGTGTCAGTGGAGGAGGTGGCTGTTTGTCCCGCTGATTCTCCTAGGCAAAGGTCCCTGGCAAACTCCTCTAAACCTGGGAGGAGCCAAACTGGAGCCCAAAGGAGGTCAGTGGGGTCTGCCCTCAGTTGGACCTGCTGCCGCTTCCCAGGTCATGACAGAGCGCCACTGGAAAGGCATCTCGATGGAAGTGAGTTGTCTGTCGTCTAGTCTTTCTAGCTCAAGTGAATCTAGTCCCAGGCGCCACCGGTGTTTTAAAGACGAATCTCTTCCTTTAAAAAGACGTGCTACTGAAGTGTCTCATTCCCCTGTGGTGCCTGTGAAAAAGTCCAAATAACCTTCTCAAGTTGAACCGTCTTGCAGCTTTTGGGACAATCCTGAACGCTTCTCCCAGGATCACCCGCCATTGGAGGGACAGTTGTCGACAGTTACACAAGTAGTCCCCTCTCGCAAGCTCTCTTCTTTGGCTAGGAACTTGGCTGAGCGCCCATCACTTGCTTCACAGTGTTCTCCTGGACTTAAGAAAGTAGATGAGCACCCATTAGCGCCCAAGCTCCCAGCTCCTGTTACCCTAGTTGATGCTGGGCTCCCGCATGCTTCTCAGCACCCTTGAGCTAGCACCAGCTCACTCAGCAATTCCTGAGTCTGTAGCTTCCGTGATGAGGCTGTTGGCGCCGATAACCAAAACTCTGCAATTTTTTAGCTTATCGTTGCCCGACACTGGAGATCTGTGCCTCTGTTAGGTATGTATTGGCGCCGATAAGCAGAAATTGGCGATTGTCGGTGCCAAAAATCACTGATTTTCGTTGTTAGACAAGCACCATAAAACCGGATCACCGATAACCGGGGAACTGCCTGTAGAGAATATCTTGGGTTTAATCAAGAAGCTACCTTCGACACCGCAACCTCTTGCAGAGTTGTCTCCCATTTCTTCAGAGGAGTAAGAAGAAGTGGACCCAGTCGCCCCTAATTTTTTCTCGCCTGCAGCTCCGGCTTCCCAGCGTCACCATATTTGATGGACAACCAAACTGTTAATTCTATGAGACCCCCGAAGATGGAACTGCCATCCTCTGCTAAGAAGGCTTTGCATGAAGTGGAAAGCTGGCTCTCAGGGAAGAGGGAGCAGGGAAGAGCCTCCCTTAGTTGCCCTCCATCTAGGCTCTCACAGAAGAGATATTTGTGTTGTGCAACTGGAGAGGGCCCCATCCCTGGAAGCTTCTGCCTCTTCCAGGGAGTTTTCTCTGGTTTATTAAACTCTTCCCAAAGGTCTGCCTTCAATACTGCGAAGATCCTGTTCTTGACATCAGAGCTGGACCACTTGATCAAACACCTCTTTAAAGTATTCAAGGTACTTAGTTTTTTAGATTGGGCAGTAGGTGCCCTAGTTCCCAAGACTAAGGATTGTCCTCATGTCCTGGAGGACTACGCTTCTGATTTTATGGGTGTTATCTCTTGCCTCGACAAGGATATGAGGGATGGCTCTCGGAGCTGTCTTCCCTATTTGTGATGAACATTTTAAAGAAAAGGGAGCTTTGGTGTTCCCATACCACAAAAGGAATGACCCTTTTGCAGAAGTCCACTCTACTCTATTCCCCATTAGATAAGCAACACCTGTTCCCACAGGCTACAGTTCTTCAGATTGCTTCTGATCTTCAGAAGAAATCGACTCAGGACCTGGTTCAATGTGCGAGGCACCCTAAAGAAACTGCTTCCACCTCTAGGACAGTTCATCCTCAGCCCTTTTGTGGTAGGGGCAGACAAAGAGGCTTTCCCAGACTGTGCGCGAATGCCAGTTTTGCCTCTCGGGCGATCAAGAAGTCCGCCACCAGTAAGGCTCCTCCGCTTTTGGGAACGTTAGGAAGCAAGAGGAGCTGAAACCTGGGTTGTGGAAGTTTTGAGGGAAGGATACTCCATTCCATTCTTACGGAAGCTTCCTTTAACCAGCATGCCTGTCATATTGATGGCCTACTCTGTAGGCTCCGAGGGGGGGAAATCCCCTCTCCCAAGAAGTATCATCCCTCCTCGAGAAAGAAACCATCGAAGTGGTCGGGGATACCAGCTCTCTGGGATTCTAGAATTGGTTGTTTGTAGTCCCCAAGGCTTCAAGAGGCCTGCAGCCAGTCCTGGATGCAAATGCCCTGAATTTGTATGTCCAGAAAACCAAATTTAAAATGGAAATGAGCCAATCCATCTTAGCAGCCATTTGTCAAGGGGACTGGGTGATTTCAATAGACTTGAGGGACGCACACTTCCATGTTCCAGTTCATCAAGACTTGAGGAAGTTTATAAGGTTTGTTTTCAAGAACAGGGTGTATCAGTTCAGAGCCAGAGCCCTTTGCTTCGGCCAAGCCACTGCTCCCCAGGTTTTCATGCGAGTCTTAGCTCCCAAAGTGAAATGGTTACATCTGATGGGGGTAAACATTTCACTCTATCTAGACGATTGGCTTCTTCGTTCTCGATCGAAGGAGGTATGTACGGAGGACCTTCAAAAGGCCCTTCTTCTAGCCCAAGAATTGGGCCTTTTAATAAATTTTCAAGTCTCAACTGACTCCTTCTCAGGAGATAGTATATTTGGGGATGGGGATAAACTCTCTGACTTTTGGGATTTTCTCTCCCCCCAAAGGATAGAACCCTGCCTTCAGAAAGTTGACAAATTCCTTTCCCTTCAGTCTTGCTCTGCGAACAGCTGGATGAGCTTCCTAGGGACCCTCTCGTCCATAGAGCAATTCGTATCTCTAGGAAGACTACACATGAGAAACTTCCAATTTTATATAAGAGTCAATTAAAACAGAAAGAAGTTTCCGGACACTTTCATTTTCCCAGTAACTCGGGAAATCAGACAGGACCTGCAATTTTATATACGAGTCAGTTGAAACAGAAAGAAGTTTCCGGACACTTTCGTTTTCCCAATAACTGGGAAAATCAGACAGGGCCTGATGTGGTGGAACTCAAGAGACAGACTGTCTCAAGGGAAATTGCTCCTTCCTCTGAGCCCCAACCTAGTGTTTTATTCAGACGCTTCAGACCTAGGCTGGGGAGCTCTCCTGGGAGACAGGGAGGTCTCTGGGATTTGGATTCCAGAACAGAGCACATGGCATATAAACATGAATAGAAGTGTTTTGAAAGACAGTGACAGTCCATTTGGACAGTACCACGGCACTGTCGTACATCAAGAAGCAAGA
Organism: Macrobrachium rosenbergii; assembly: GCF_040412425.1. Taxonomy (NCBI): domain Eukaryota; kingdom Metazoa; phylum Arthropoda; class Malacostraca; order Decapoda; family Palaemonidae; genus Macrobrachium; species Macrobrachium rosenbergii. The sequence goes on along the minus strand of NC_089791.1, from coordinate 49,830,423 downwards.
GGGACACTCTTTTACTCTTTGCAAGGCAGCAAGAACTCTTCTCTTATGGGTGGATCAAAACCAGACAAAGATCCTAACCAGATTTATTCAAGGAAAGTTAAATGTTTTAGCGGACGAACTAAGCCACCAAAAGCAAGTTCACCCCACAGAGTGGACTCTAGGCCCATTAGTGTGTCTAAAACTTTGGAAACTGGGGAAAGCCAGTTCTGGATCTGTTCGCAACTGTGAAGAACAGTCATCTTCCTCTGTATTGTTCGCCAGCCCTGGATCCATGAGCACTGGCAATGGATGCAGTGTTCGTCGACTGGTCGGACAAAGATCTTTATGCCTTCCCTCCATTCAAGATGGTAAGGGAAGTCATCAGTAAGTTCTGGCATCACCAGAATGTAACCTTGACTCTAGTAGCACCATTTTGATCAGCCCAGAAGTGGTTTCCGGACTTGCTAGAGCTTCTGGCAGACATTCCGAGGCTGTTGCCTCAGAAACCAAATTTACTCAAACAACCACATTTCAGACGGTTCCACCAAGGACTGTCCACTCTGGCCCTGACGCATTCAGACTGTCAGGAAACTTTGCTAATTGAAAGGAGTGTGTTGCAGACGCTATGGCTCAATGTAGACGCTAATCCTCGAGCAGTGTATATCAGGCCAAGTGGACAGTCTTCCATTCATGGTGCCGAAGACATAACATCTTGTCTTCTAAGACAACTGTAGCGGAGGTTGGAGATTTCCTGCTTTATTTAAGACCATCTAGAGGACTGTCTTCCTCAACCATTAAGGGCTACAGAGCAATGTTGAGCTTAGTACTTAGGCACAGGGGAGTAGATATCTTCTCTAATAAGGATCTGTCCGATTTCATAAAGTCATTTGATACGACAAAACAAAAGGAGGAAAAATTAGTAGCCTGGAACGTGGATGTGGTCCTAAAGTGGTCGTCGGGTCTCCATTTTGAACCTCTTAAGTTCAATCTCTTTGAGAGATCTCACAAGGAAGACTGTTTCTGGTAGCTTTAGCTACAGCTTAGTGTGTTAGTGAGCTACACACATTAGATAAGAGAATTGGTTTCTCTCAGGGTAATGCAATTTGTTCATTTACCCTTGGATTTTTAGCAAAAAGACAAGACCCCCTTCCAGTTCTTGGCCACGTTCTTTTTCTATTAAGAGTCTGGTAGATATCTTAGGGCCTTAAGAGGGGGAGAGGACCCTTTGCCCTGTAAGGGCACTGAAGTACTATTTGCAAAGTACTGAGAAGATTCTTGGTGCATCGAGCAACCTTTGGTGCTCAATAAAGAATCCTTCGCCTCCACTCTCAAGCCCTGGCATTTTTTCTTAAGGATCTTATTCTGAGGCTCACTCACAGTTTAAGAAGGATGACTTGCCATTAGTGAAAGTGAAAGCGCATGAAGTCAGAGCTGTAGCCACATCCATGGCTTTCAAACATAATTTATCACTTTCCTCAATTTTCCAGACAATGTATTGGAAGTGCAAGTCAATATTTGCTTCTCATTACTTGAGCGAAGTTAAACTATATGAAAATTGCCGTATCTTGGGTCCATTTTCGGTTGCTGGCATGATGTTGGGAGAGGGAGTGTAGGAAGTATCCCTTCCATACTTTTTATCTTCGCCTTGAAATGAGGATGTCAAGCCATAGGGGAGCCGGGGGTTACTATGTACATGGAGTGCCTACAACTTTGTCTTTCTGTGTTTGGGTAGCGGTTTTTAATTTATGGTTTAGACGACTACGTTGTTTACTCTGGTTGTTTTTTTATGTATATGGTATTGAGCCTAGGACAGAGGCAACATTTTAATTCTTTGTCTGCAATCAGAAAACTCCTTCACAGTAAAGAATCCCACTAAAGTAGCAGGCGCTCCCTGGCTATACCGCCACGCTGCTACTGGTTGAGATGAGCGCCAACCAGAGTCAGTATTCTCCAGTAGCAGCTGTCTCACCAGGTAAGGAACCAGCAAGCATTTTACCAGTGCTAGTGTTTTTTTTTTCTATTCTTATTTCATTACAGTTATTAATCTGTTAGAATAGATAGGGCCATGCGTCCCACCTCCTTCAATGTGGGATTCAGCTATGTAATTACTTGGTAAGTTGCTTTTATAAAAATAACATTTGTTCATGACACTTACCTGACAGATATATATATAGCTGTATTCTCCGAAAGGGACCGACAGAAATTCAAAAACTTACGGCACACGTGGATGGGCCAGGTGGTTAGTACCCATTCCCGCCGCTGGGAGGCGGGTATCAGGAACCATTCCCATTTTCTATTCAGATTTTCTCTGTCGCGGTATTGTCAACACCTGTTGTCAATACCTCCCGTTGATTTCGTAAACTTTTCCACTGAGTTTTCTGATTGTCTTTTGGTTTTTTGACTTTGGCTTTGTGGATAGGCATACGCTTCTTTGGACTGATTTGATTTTGGTTTTGGCTATTTCTTGAACAAGATGTCTGGTTCTAGTTCTGCTAGTTTCAGGGTGTGTGTTGTGAGGAGTGTAAGGTGAAGGCTACCGAAAGCTTCGGTAGACCCACAGTATGCATGAGATGTAGAGGGCATGTCTGTATGTTGGATGATCGCTGCAAGGAGTGTGAATCGTTGCCTGATTCTGATTGGAAGGCTTACGATTCTTACGTTCTTCAGCCAGAGCGTGACCGTGTAAAGGAGGTCTTCCTCCAGGAGTGTGTCTGTTGGTGGGAGTCAGGGTATTAATTTATCTCCTGTTAATCCTACTAATGCTTCTCCTTTCCTGTATAGTCGCCTTCTAACCCTGTGATTGCGTCTGCGGAAGGTAATGCCCTTTGCGCAGATTTTGAGCTCCATTCGTACTTTGGAGTCTAAGGTGATGGCGATCGAAAAGTGCAGTGAAGTGTAGTGATCCCCCAGTGTTGTGGAGGGGCGTCAGATCGGCCCTATAATGCCTCTAGGCCTGACCTCTGCCAAACTCCCAGGACTCAGGGAATGGGCATGTCGAAAGTCGCAAGAGGGTTACGGGACCCCCATCGATCTGGCATCCCTTCGCAGGCCTTGTTGACGTCTCCCAGGCTGCCAAGGATCGTGCTCGCGCCACGGATCCCAAGTGATTGCTCTCGTCCTCCGGCGCCCTCTCCACGTGAAGGGGTCGCGTTCTCGGTTGGACTCTCGTCCGCTCAAGAGGAGCGTTGAAGAGGACGCTTCTTCTCCTCTTTCTCGTGCTTTGGAATCTTCTCCCCGACTGGCTGCGCGATTTGCCGCCGCAGAAGAGGACCAGGACTTTTTCGGAGGAGGACGTTGCCGAACGCCCCAGCCGCCCCAAGAAGAGAGCTCTTGTCGCCTCTTGGTAGAAGGAGGAGGACGTCTCCCTTCCCCCTCTTCTTCTCATATGAGCAGCCCTTCTCCTGAGAGGGCTTCCTCTCCTTCGAAGCGTCTTATCCAGGATATGCAGCGGCAGTTAGCTTCCCTTCGCTGCTAAGGAGACGGAGCCTCGTGAGGCGCCGTAAGGATTTGACGCTGCCAGTTAAGAGATCTAAGAGGTCTCCTCTCCTGCTCTTCGCTCGTCTCTCTCTCCCGCGGTTTCTCGTAGTCGCCCTCATCGCTCTTCGGATCATCAGCTCTCCTTGCCCCGCCGCGACGCCGCTGGTTGATCAGGACGCCTCTTGCAGCTTGGCTTGCCGCTAGTAAGAGTTCGCGCTAAGACGCTCTTCTTGACACTCCTCTTGCTTTCGCTCGTTTTGACGCGCTCGCAGGACGCTCCCAGGACGCTTCTCTTCATTCCCGATCTCTGCACGACGCTCTTCAGAACTCGTCAAGAAGCTCGTCGGGTCGCCGTCAGACTCGTCAGACGCCGGCAGCTTGTGAGACAGGACGCTCTTCAGGACGCTCAGCTGCTTGTGAAGCAGGACGCCGCAGGATGCTTCTGTACGAGTTGTTCGGACTTTTCTGCTGCTTCTTCCCACGAGAAGAGGTCTCTGGGCCGAATTGGACCCAAAGGTCTTAGTCTCCCTCTAGCCCGGAAGACTCTCCTGTCGCCTCCTGTCGAAGAGGGTGGTTTGTCTCAGGAGTCGGACTCTGCAGAACAGGAGCAGCCCCTCTGTCGTCTTTCTCCGACTACCGGGTTTTGGCTAGTATGCTTAAGGAACTTTTTCCAGATAAATTTCAGCCTACTGCTCCTCTTTCCTCCTTCGCAGTTAGCTTCCTCAAGGTGAGGAAATCGCCCCGGCTTCCTGCAAATGAAGACTTCTCTGGCTACTAGAAAGCTCTCAAGAGAGTCAACTCTTGATGGAAGATAGGAAGTCTCAAGGAAAATCTTCCTTCGCTCTACCCCCGTCTAGATTGTGCGGGAAAGCTGGAATGTGGTATGAGACGGGAGAGGAAATTGGCTCAAGAGTTCCTTCTTCCTCTCAAGGCTTAACTTTATGAGCCTCGTTGATGCTTCAAGGAGGTCTCTCCTTTCTTCGGCGAAAGTGTCCTGGACTCTTTCTGAGACCAACCACCATCTGAAAGGCCTTTTCAAGTCTATGGAGGTTTTTAACTTTCTGGACTGGTGCTTGGGGGCCTTGGACTTAAGGACTCGTAGTCCAGATTCTATTTCTCTGGGGGAGCTGTCCAGTGTACTGTCTTGCATGGACAAGGCCGTCAGGGATGGCGCAGATGAACTGGCTTGCATTTTGGTACAACCTCCTAAAGAAGGGGGCTTTGTACTGCAATTTTGCTGCCAAGTCGGTTTCTCCTGTTCAGAGGGCTGAGTTACTTTTTGCCCCTCTGTCTAGCCATCTCTTCCCCTAGCCGCTTGTCAAGGATCTCGCTCCAGCCTTAAGGAGAAGGCTACTCAGGATCTCCTTGCTCAGTCTTCCAGACGTCCTAGTGTCCCTTCCACGTCATCGCAAGGACTTCCCTCGAAGAGACAGAAGCCCTTTCGTGGGAGATCTTCCTCCTCTAGACCCTTTTCGCGAGGAAGAGGTCTCTCCAGAGGCGGAGCCCCTTCTTCCCAAAGGGGCAAGAAGTGACTTTCTCCACCTCCAGACACCAGTAGGAACCAGGCTTCTCCTGTTTTCGGAAGCCTGAAAGTAAGAGGGGCGGATTCCTGGTCCTCAATGTAATCAAGAAAGGTTACAGGATCCCGTTCTCGAAAACCCCCTGTCCTCAACTCCCAGAGATCTGCCTTCTTACCGTCCGAGAAGCAACAGATCCTTTTTAGATCTGCTGGAAGAAATGATCGAGAAGAGGGCCATAGAGCGAGTCCTGGATCTGGAGTCTCCAGGTTTTTACAATCGTCTCTTCCTAGTTCCAAAACAGTCAGGGGTGGAGACCAGTCCTGACGTCAGCAGACTGAACAATTTTGTCGTCAAAGAAAAGTTCAAAATGGAAACGCCCCAGTCTGTTATCAATGCGCTGCGACCAGGCGATTGGATGGTCTCTCGACCTCCAGGACGCTTATTTTCATGTCCCCATTCATCCTCAGTCGAAAGTATTTGAGATTTGTCCTGGGGGAAGTGTACCAGTTCAGAGCTCTCTGTTTCGGACTGAGTACAGCTCCTATGGTGTTCACAGTCCTGATGAGGAACGTTGTCGGTGGCTTCATTTTGCGGGGTATAAGGATCTCGCTCTATCTGGACGACTGGCTCATCCGAGCCACATCGGAACAAAGGTGTCTGGAGGACTTACATTCAACTTTGAGCTGACAAAGTCCTGGGACTTCTTGTGAATTTAGAGAAGTCGCATCTGATCCTCTCAGTCCATTCTTTATCTGGGGATTCAGATGGATTCAGTGGTTTTTCGAGCCTTTCCATCCCAGGAACATCAGCAGCACTGCTTCGTAAAAGTTTCAGCCTTCCTGGGGAAAGAAACATGCTCGGTGAGGGAATGGATGAGTCTGCTGGGGACCATTTCATCACTAGAGAAGTTTGTTTCCCTGGGGAGGTTGCATCTCAGACCCCTACAGTTCTTTCTTGGACAACTGGAAGAACAAGGAGGATTTGGAGAGTCTCTCAGGATCTCTCTCTCTGTCAGGACCATCTTCGCTGGTGGCTCGATCCCTTAAAGTTGGCAGAAGGGGTCTCTCTATCTTCAGAACCCCGACCTAGTGTTGTTTTCCCACGCGTCCATGTCGGGATGGGAGCAACACTGGGGAGGAAGTGTCAGGCACCTGGAAAGGGGGAACAGGTGTCCTGGCACATCAATCTAAAAGAACTGAAAGCGATTTTCTTGGCTCTTCAGTTCTTTGAAGATCAAGTTGCAGGCCGGGTAATTCAAGTCAACTCAGACAACACCCACGGCCTGGCGTATTCCTCAAGAAACAGGAGGTACTCATTCTCGGTCCCTGTTCTTGACCGCCAAGGAGATCCTGCTGTGGGCACATTCTCTCGGGTGACAATTCTCACTCGTTTGTAGCAGGGGTCGAGAATGTACGCATGGACCTTCTCAGTCGGGCAGCATCAGCTTCTGCCAACAGAATGGACTCTGAACGCAGAAGTGTGTCAGGAACTTTGAAGCTTTGGGGACGTCCTGGTGGACATTTTTGCTACTTCAAGGACCACAAGGCTGCCCCCTTTACTGCTCTCCCGTTCTCGACCGGGAGCCCTAGCAGTAGATGCCTTTCTCTGGGACTGGAAGGGTCTAGATCTGTATGCCTTTCCCCCATTCAAGATTCTGGGGGAAGTCGTCATGAAGTTTGTAGCTTCAGAAGGGACGAGAATGACTTTAATCGCCCCCTTTTGGCCTTCAGCGGAGTGGTTCACAGAGGTCATATCTCTCTTGGTGGATTTTCCAAGAACGCTTCCTTTGAGAACAGATCTTCTCAAACAACCCCACTTCGAGAGGTACCACAAAAACCTTCCCGCTCTGAGTCTGACTGCATACAGACTATCGAGAAGTTGCTCAGAGCGAGAGGTTTTTCTAAACCAGTGGCTAAGGCGATCGCCAACGCCAGAGAGCCTCTTCCAGCGCAGTGTACCAGTCTAAGTGGATCATTTTTAGGAAGTGGTGCAAACTTAAGGGAATTTCTCTACCACAACCTCTGTGTCCCAGATAGCGGACTTCCTTTTTTATTTGAGAAAGGATTTAAAGCTGGCAGTCCCTACCATCAAAGGCTATAGGAGTATGCTGTCAACGGTCTTTAGGCATAGAGGCCTTGACTTTATCGGACAATAAAGACCTTCATGATCTTCTTAGGTCTTTTGAGACGTCTAAGGTAGCCTCCCTAAGTTACCTTCGTGGAATTTAGATGTCGTTCTAAAATTCCTGATGTCCAAGAGATTTGAACCTTACATTCTGCTTCCTTCAAAGATGTAACCAAGAAAGCTATTTTCCTAACTGCTCTGGCGACGACGTAAGAGAGTTAGTGAACTTTGCGATCAGCAAGATTATAGGTTTCAGAGGCCCTGATGCTGTCTGTTCTCTGAGCCTATGTTTCTTGCCAAGAATGAAAACCGTCTTCCCCTTGGCCCAGGTCTTCTGAAATTAAGGGCTTGACGAACATCACTGGACAAGAACCTGAGAGAACCCTGTCCTGTCAGGGCTCTGAAATTTTATTTACAGAGGACCCAGGATTGTAGAGGTCCTTCTAGCAATCTTTGGTGCTCGGTTAAGAGGCCTGATATACCTCTCTCGAAGAATGCCCTGGCGTTCTTTTTACGAAGTACCATCATAGACGCCCATTCCAGTGTGCTAGACGAGGATTTGAGAACTTTGAAGGTCAAGGCTCACGAAGTGAGAGCCATTGCTACCTCAGTGGCCTTCCAGAAAACCAGTCTCTCAATGACATTCTGGTGCCACTTTTTGGCGAAGCAATTCTGTCTTTGCTTCTCATTATCTCACAGAAGTGAAAACGTCCTATGAGAATTGCTGTGCGCTGGGGCCTTACGTTTTCCATAAATACGATCTTGGGAACAGAAAGCGACTCTCATCCTCTCTTTAGTTTTGTTTTTGTGTGTTTTTAAATATTTTATGTGTTGTTTTTATGGTTGTTGGGTCTCCACCAGTGGTGGTCACCCCAGTCCTTAGTTTATGTTAATCTTTCTTGACGTAACTAGGCCTGGTCAGGTGGTTGTTTAGTTTGTCGCTTGCCTCACAGTAAGGTCATATGGTCTAGTCACATTGTGGTCTCGCCCTCGTTGACAGATCATCTAGATTTCACCAGCTTTATAGGTCTCTACCGCTGGAGTTCTCTAGTAAAGCAGAAGCAGACTTGGGTGACAGTAATCACGAAGTCAGCAATGCTAACAGGTAAGGAACCAAAGGCCAATCGCCTACATATGTTTGTTTCCTAAATCCTATTCTGTCTCTTCCCACCTCCAATGGTGGGATTCAGCTATATATATATCTGTCAGGTAAGTGTCATGAACAAAATGATATTTTTATGATAAAATAAAGTTTGTTCATACTTACCTGGCAGATATATATAATCATAGTACCCGCCCTCCTCCCTCAGGAGACAGTAGTTCTAGTTTCTAGAAAATCTGAATAGAAAATGGGAATGGTTCCTGATACCGCCCTCCCAGCGATGGAATGGGTACTAACCACCTGGCCCATCTGCATGTGCCATAAGTTTTTGAATTTCTGTCGGTCCCTTTCGAGAATACAGCTATATATATATCTGCCAGGTAAGTATGAACAAACTTTATTTTATCATAAAAATATCATTTTCTATAATAAGATAAAGTTTTATATATACTTACCAAGTACTGTAATTACATGATCAAAGCCTTCCCTCCTCCCCTCACGTGGACAGGAAGGCATAAACATATTGAGCTCTTTTGCTAAGCTAGTTTCTCTCTTACCCCAAAAGTGGGCGGGGTTAGTCGCCTAACCAAAACAAAAGTAGCACTACTGTGAATTTCAAAAATTCAAGCTGCCAGTTAATAGAAACTTATAACTATGTAATTTACTTGGTAAATATATATATAAAACTATTTTATTATAAAAATGTCAATTTTCACATGAATATAAAGTGAAGATAATAAAGGATGATTCATATTCCAGGCATGTCTTTTCATTTATAGTCATTGCAGGCAATATCTTTATAGTTTTTGATGGTAAAATCTGGAAAGTGACTGAAAAAACAGTGTAGAATCAGCCAGATTAGTGAAAAGTCTGAAAAGAATTCTATGACCACAGAAATTTACTATTATATCCTGCTCTAACCAGATCCAGAGCCATTGATTAAAGGTAGCAGAGCACCACCTGACATGAAAATGTTTATGTGTGAATAGTAACTTTTTATGAGAAGTACTTTCCAAACATGAGAGAAAATGCAAAAAAATAAATATACATAAAACAGCTCTGGGACAGTAGTATTTTCTTCCTTATCTCCCTTCCTATAGTTATCATTCTTTTATGTAATGAAGTACTGAGGTAATACTATTTATTTTTAGTTGTAAATATTGTACCATTGTTTTAGAATTTTTTAAATTTTTTATATTTATATGAAATAAGTCAATCTTGATTGATTTGTAGTTATTCTTATTGCAGATAATTTTTGACCATCTGGAAAATGCATCTCGACTACAAACTTTAGATATTGGGAGATCTTGTTATTGGAGAATTGGTGTATTTGAAAATTTAAGCTCAAAACTTAAAAGTCTTCCAGAACTGACTGTTTTGAAAATTCAGTATATTTGTACTCCAGAAATGATAACTGGATTAGCAGATGCTTGTCCAAACATTTTGGAATTAAATCTCAAAGGATCTGAAAGGATAACAGATGAGGATTGTAGTGAAATAGCAAAATGTGTCAGTTTGAAGTGCTTAGACATTACTGGAACAAGAATTACTGGAAAGGGATGCTGGAAAATCATTGATTCTATCAAGGTTTTGTCATGGTTACAACACTGTGCCTTTAATTGTAATTCTGATGCACTCCTCTTTGAATCCAGAGCTCAGTTATTTGATTGTATCAAGCAGCAGGTTAATCGCCAAAATGAACCTGTCGAAATGGTTGGTTCTCCAGGATTGATAAATGTATTCAATCTGAAAAACTTCTGGCTCTTTAATCCTCGTACAGAAGATATGTTTTCAATGCTTCTGTGTCCACATTTGGAATTTTTACGGATGGATTTTATCTTTCAAGATTTGATTGAAGAGCCTGATGTCGAAGTTATATCTCAGATCCCAATGGTAAGTAGAAACATTTCTTATTTTATCATTGGATGTTAAGATTTTGTGTTCTTGTGAGTTACAAAGCATATCCAATATCTCATGTCTAGAAAGTAATGAAGTGTTAGTAAGCTGGTAACACTGTACCTCCCTTGGTATGTGAGACCCACTTCTCTCTTTTACTGAGCATTCTTTTCTTGATCTTATGTAAGGTGGTCACAGTATATGAAGCCTGTCATCTGCTCCGTTTTCTCAATAGAATTGTCTGCAGACGAGGATTATAAGTTATTTCCATCAAACACATATGGACTGACCCTGAAATTTGACAGGATTAGGTTCCCTACCTTTTTACCTATTGTCAGAATGGGTGGAAATTATTACTGAATACAGTGTACTGTATTGTACACATATGGTCACTTAATGTCCAGGATATATTCTTGCCCCTAAAAACATTAAGCAGATGACATATACAGCATAGTACTATACAAAACAAGCTTGTCATGAATTACCATACCAACACTTTACTTTGGCTGACTGATGGCGCAGATGATATATACAGCATAATACTATACAAAATAAGCTTGTCATGAATTACCATACGAACACTACTTGGGCTGACTGATGGGCCAAGATGTTCTGTGAAAAATAGTTTAGAGAATAAGAGAGCAGGCAGGCATGGTACTAGAACATGTGATGGTCACTTGTCTTTATTGGATTCAGTTGAAGTAAGCTGTAACTCTGAAACGCTTGAGTACATGAGAGTACAGTACAGTATTTGTTTTTTGTTGATGGTGAATGTTTATTCATATGCAAGTTGATAGTGGTAATTATGTAGTGAGTGATCATTTTCTTTGATTTTGATGTGTTCCTTGTAGAAATACACAAGTTTTTGGTATTATTGCTGTGCACGTTATGGCACAGAAGTTAGAATATGAAGCCTGATATTAAGTTCATTTGTGCCCAGGCATTATTCAGTGGATAAGTTTATAATAATTTTGTGATTTAAATTCGATAAGTTCTGCATCTGCATGTGCTTAGTGATTACTTCAATTATTCCATGGGTTACTTTCTTAGGAAACTTCCCCTGACCCTTGGTGTCAGCAGTTCTGTTGTAAACACGTTCCTGAGTTATCTAGATGAAATTTTGATCTTGCTTGGTTCCTAGAGAAAAAAGTGGGAACAGAATACAGGTAACTACAGTTCTGTTGCTTGCTACAGGCTTAGCATTTTCCTTAAATGTTAATATATATCTCCCAGGATCCAAAGAAGGATGAGGAGTCTTGAAGATGACTTGCAAGTCTTCCTTGAAACTGCTGATTAATTGCTGGTATAGTATCTGCATTAAAATACTCCACCTCACCATAGACTCCAACAGGTTATTTGCTATAAGAAGTGGGCACTTCATATCTTTTGATCCTACCTTTGATCATTAGTAATAACAGTTGTTTTTCAGGTTGTCTTTGCTTTTAGGGTACCAGCTGATTATCTCTTTGTATGCAGTGATTAAATGCTAAAGACGTACTGCTCATGTTTCAAGGCTGGAAAGAATATTGTAAATGAATCATGCTCTGCAGCTCAGATATTTCATTTGCCTTCATGTCTAGGTTCTTTATCATATATCCGTAACTCCTTCAAGCATTAGCCAGGATTGTTAAAGAAGAACTTGATATGAGTGAGGTAAATTATATGCAAAGTTGTTGCTGATACCAGGAATCCTTAAGCATGACTAAGAGCCTAATCAGAACTGTGAGTAAAGTAACATCTGACTGTACAAAAATGAATGGCATTCAGTAGTTCCATTTGCTGTTCACTTTCAGATACATAAAGCTCTTTAAAACTGTTCATTTGTTAAACATGTAAGATATAATCGGCAATTTCAAGGAAGACTTGCAGGTCATCTTCAAGAATGCTCATCCTCCTTCAGATCCTGGGAAAAATATATTAACATTTAAGGAAAATGCTAAGCCTGTAGCAAGTAACAGAACTGTAGTTATGCTGTTCCCACTTTTTTTTCTCAAGGAACCAAGCAAGCTCAAAGAGGGGTTATGATCAAATATGTAGGTGATCGAATCCTTTGACATCATCTAATAGATATATGAAATTCTTAGGTAGATTCTATGACAGGCAGTCCTGCAAAAAAGTAAAAGCTTCAGTTTAGTAAAGACATATTCATCTAGGAAAGAGGCTGGTTGTGGGCATGCAAGGTAAAGGTTTTGAAATGGTCGTGACTCAGTACACTATTCCCACCATTCATAAAACCAATCCAAAAGCCTTTATCCTTGGTGGCATCTAAGGTTGTAGGTATAGCACAGTTCATAATTTTCTATGGTGGTTCCCCTTCATCCAAGAAATTCAGAGAGAAAACCCTTAAACCTTTCTGCACTGAACTACCACAGTTACTGAGAGACTGAAATTACCACTGTTCACCAAGAGAGAGATCCTTCAAGAAATTTATTGCCATAGCAAAAACTTAGGCTCTTAGCAAACTGTGGGATTTTAATATGAACTTTACATCTGTCAGCTTATTCCTCTTTTTGACCTCATAAAGAGTGAGTTGCATGCATGGCACTGTGATTCCTTGTGGTAACTCATCGGGAACAGCAACTTTGTACTTAATGATGGGCTAGCTTAAAAGCTAGATCTCGGTGCTAGGCTGTTGTGTATACCATGTCACCAAGTATATCCATGGCTTGGTATGTCATTGTAATTAGTCTCATACATGATTCTGAATGTAAAGAGTAAGAGTATTTCCTCAGCAATTGTTTACTTTTTCTCGTCCAGTCACCACTGATGTAATAGTCTTTGCTACAGTTAAGTGAATGCGTTCATTGTACATTGAAAAGTACAGTTATTTGTTTATTAAAGATTACCCTTGTTTTGTGAACATGTAATGAAATTGAAGTATAGGTATTGCAAATTGTTGTAATGTGATGTATGAAATTAATGGCATTCATCATTTCCAGATCAACAAGCTTCAAGCTAATCTGTATGACCGCTGTGTTGTGGATTTGGTGTCCCAAATGATTGAGGGATGTGGGTGTAAACTAACTACTCTTGATCTCCATTTAGCAGATGATTATTTTTATGCTGCTCAGGTTTGTATATGGCAGGTAATTTATAAATAATTCGCATAAAATATTTGAAAACTTAAAGTGATCAGATAAATGTTTTTTTCACAAAGATGGCAGAGTAAGGTCAATTTCGGATCTGGTTTTTGTTTAAGGAGACACTGATGCTTTGTGTAAACTTGTATTCACTTATTTAGGGATAAACTGAATTTAAGATACAAGTCTTTTAGAAGTGAATTTGTGGGTTTGAATTATGATATCTCAAAGATACACCTATAATATTGATAAGAGAAAGATTCTGGTTTTTTCATACTCAGCAGACTTGGATGCAAGAGTATATACAGAAATGGGTAGGAATTACACTGGAGGCATTGAAGAACACTAAATTATAGACTATCCATTCAGGTATTCTCTCATGGTCAGATGTGATAAAAGACAACATAGGATGGAAAGGAGTCAGGTAGATAAGTTATGGAAAGCTAAAGCTTCAGCAAAAACATATTTAGAAAAAGTAGACTGAAAACATCAGTACTGATAGAGTATAAGAAAAGTAAGTGCGAGAACAGAACTGTGAGGAACATCCATAGAAATGTTGATGGTAGCAGATTGTCATCTAGCCAGACACTGTTATGGATCCAGGTCCCATGAGAAACATTCAAGTAAGGAATTTTTGCTGTAACCTGAAGTGAAAAGAACTTGCAGAGCCGCATGTGTCTTTGTCTTGCAGCGTTTCACTTGGAAATATAAAAATAAAAGGCCTTCATATTTTGGTACAAGTCTTTTTATTTTGTGAACAGTATCAGTGTAGGGTTACCCAATTAATCATTAAATTAGCTTGGCTATAATTGGTTAAAGCACAACAGGGGAAACAATATTTGGATAAGGAACTTAAAACTTAAAGTCAGCATCAAATCTGAGTGCACATTTATACAGATTAGATATATCATTTCATGCAGGGGTGCATTTGCAAAATGTCAGCAGCATGCTTTCATCAGATGGGTCTTTAAAAGTGAAATTGAAATGCATGCTATTCTCATCAACTGATACCATTCTGTGAGGAATATTTGAATGCAGTATGGAAGAATAGTGCATTTACTTCAAAATAAATTAACTATTATATTTGGGTATGATCTCAGCACTTTGTCAAATTTGCTAAAACGTTCTCTTAAGGGAAATGCTAGGCAAATTTAAAATCTTCATAATGATGGATATGTATGACTGTCTCAGCATCTTAAGTTTACCTCAAAAAGTACAAATGTCTGCCATCCTCTTCTATCAGCTTTGAACATGATACAGGCCAATCTATTTGTATCTTGCAGGTTCATAATGTGGTGGCTCGCTGCTGTCCAAACTTAGTAAATCTAAGTTTTTCAGGAGATTATAAAGTGAGTGTCAAAGAATAGTTTTTACTTAATAGTTTACACTATAATATAAATAAGTATACTTAGTATTACCAGATTACTTTTTCATTTACACATGTGTACACTAATGAATATTTTTCATAACTTGAATAAATTTATGAATAATAAATCTTCATTGTGTAAGACTGTGGTGCCCTTGAGCAATGTTTTCTTTTGAAAAGCCAGATGACAAGTGTAGTAATAGCTGAACTGAAAAACCAAGAGAAGAAAATTGTCAATTTGGCTTGCCAGACAGAAAAATTAATTTGTCTATGGTCCTGTAACATCCATAAGTTTTCATTTATGAATGGGATAAAATAAATTATTTTAGTAAGGGTTCTATCAAATCTCATAAACTTGCAACAAGGACAAGGCAGGGGAACACAGCTCATATTGGCTTAACCATTGCTGAGTAAATTCCAAGCAAACACAATAAAATAAATTAAAATGTCAAGGTATTTTAGTTGAAAAGAACAAATTGCCAGTAACCTTCAGTAACTAGATAATCTCACATTCACCTGTATCTTCTTTTAAGAATCTACCTATTTTATTCCAAAAGGATTCTTTAGTAATGGATTTGTGTGTTTATTTAATTCTAAAATAACCGAGACATAGCCTATGTACACATTTAAATCAAACGCAAGATATTTGTGTTTTCAAATAGTAAGGATATTTTTCTGCATACACATTTGGAGGATTTGGAGGGGGGTCAAAATCTCTCTGCACTAGAACACTCACCCATAACTGACTGAGCAAAAATGCTTAGCAGTAATTTTCTTTGGTTGCTCCTTGTAACATCATTCTTCAAGCTACCTTAATGAATTTGTTTTTTATTTTAAAGCTGAAATGTTGAACCTTAATCATGACATGTTTAAAAATGCCAGAAGACAAAAGAAAAAATCACGATAAATAGAAGAGAGATCCCATTTATGTTTACTCTTTACAGAAGTATGATAAATTGTTATTACAATGAATGTAATATAAAATTCATTACTATTTTAGCCTTGTATGATATCGCAGAATGCATTAATATTTAATTGAGTGACATAAGATTGCCTCTGGAATAACAGTTTGTCAGTTTTTAAATGACTTTTGCATTGATAAATAATTCAATTGTGTTTGTGCCACATTACAACAAAACTATAAACTAGTGCAACAAAACTCACATGCCTACCACACAAAAGTTAGCTGATTGAAGAAAGTTGCAGTATCATGTATTTTTTTAATTTGCCAATATTACAAATACTAATATATATATAATATTTGTAATATTGGCAAATTAACATATATGCATTATTTGCTGAAAATCCGCCCACTCACGGTATTTTTCACTGAGAAAAATTCACTAATTAAAGTATTTGCATCTCATTTTCATGACTAAATGCACTTTTTGTGATAAAACTATTAAAATACTCAGGTAGTGCTCAAGTTACGATATTTCACTTAACGATAATTAGATTTTGCAATGAGGTAAGCAATGAATACTGATCCAACAATATTTATTTATAAAATATAAAATATTTTTAAATTTTGCACGGCCACAGGCAGCAGCGTACAGGCAGCAAGAGAGACCAAATTACAATAGACCAGCTTCTTTTCCTCCAACTCGTTATCCCAACTTCTAGTTAAAAAAGTAACAGAGAATGATAAAAGTATTGTTAGCAACATTATACTCTTGCGTAAATGCGTGCGGCCATAGACAACCGACCAAGAAAGTGTTGTTTTGTTTATCACCGAATTGGATAACAACAGCCCTTTTGCTAGTATTTCAACCATCGTATGGTAATACACAGTTACCGTAGGTTATACTACAAATGAGTTAATTAGAATAGGACTGATATATTTTTACATTATACCCTTATTCGGTATGGATAAAAGGTTGGCAAGGAAATATACTGCTAAATTTAAGCTGCAAGGTGTAGCTGAAGCTGAGAAAACAATGTTCAAGCTGCTGATGACTATAAATTTTATGCATCGGCAACATGGATGAAATGCGACCGTAATTAAAATTGGAGACAAAGTATTTTAATCAAAACTACTGGGCATGAAAGAACACGTACTGCTGTTTTACCGATAAACAATAAATAATTAAAAGCCGTGTTATGATGAAATCAAGTGAAAATAGGGAATGGAATCGATTTTTACATAAATGCCTTTAAGCAGTAGCGTCATCTCGCGAAAAAAATAGCTAAATTAATTTCACAACGAGATGTATTTAGAAGTTATATTTCAACTTAAAACACTTGCGTACCAGTATAACAAAAATAACCTTGCCATATAAATAAAGTATCTAGGAATTAATTTAAACACTAGAAGGAAGAAAAGCGCTCTGAACTGAGTTAAACATGGCGAAATAAACACCATGTAAACGATTTCCAAACCAAAACATTGATCGCTATGATTGCAATTTAGAATACAAAAGCAATATAAGAATATATACAATATTAAGTAAGTAAGTATATCTTAGTTTAACCAGACCACTGAGCTGATTAACAGCTCTCCTAGGGCTGGCCCGTAGGATTAGATTTATTTTTTTTATGTGGCTAAGAACCAATTGGTTACCTAGCAACGGGCCCTACAGCTTATTGTGGAATCCGAACCACATTATGGCAAGAAATTAATTTCTATCACCAGAAACAAATTTGTCTTGTTCTTCACTAGCCGCTCGGAGATTCGAACTCGCGACCTTCAGAGTGGTAGCTGAGAACGGAACCCGCTCACCCAGCAAAGAACTATATACAATATTATTGGATACAGTGAATTAAGGCATAAAATTTCAAAAGATTTATGGAAAAGATGCATATTCGTTATGTTGTTGTTTGTACAATACAATATGTGAAAAAAAAGAGTACAGTATAATGTAGGCTACGCTACCTTATATTTAACGGATTTTGACATAGGAAAAATCTATTTTTGGGTGAGGTAGCTGTGTCGTCCTGATGAAAGGTTCCCTTAGGCAGCTTTCTACAGTACAAATACTGCTAAATGTACCAGAGAAAAAAACAAAAGGGTCTGTGGAGTTCCAACCCCCACTGCGACTATCCAATACGGATATCGTGTATGTAACAGGGACGTATGCAAGCATAGCCACAGCTATCTTACCCCGCGTAGATTTAACCTCGTCTGCTAGGAACGGGTAACGTTACATCGCCTGTGTCTCCCAATATCAGTGTGCGCAGCTAGCGACGGACCTACGTCATTCCCTCAAGCCGGACTAGTTGCTTGGGGAGAATCCGTCACTGAGCAATCAGTGGGGAAGGCCTAACTGTAACGGGCAGGTTCATCAGGACGACACAGCTACCTCACCCAAAAATAGAGTTTTCCTACATCAAAATCCGATTTTGGGCTCGGGCTGTGTCGTCCTGATGAAAGTGTACCAGAGAAATTTGCATTGCTCAGAAGACTAAATCTGACCATACCAGGAACACCATCCTGAGAATGACTATTCCCATCAGGGGAGTGATATGAAAAATCAATCCAACCAAGACAACCTCCATGAAATGCATGTCTGTGAGCGGTTTGACCATACTAGAACCTCAGGCAAAGCCGAAGGTGAAAGTCTATGAACCGACCAAGAGTGGGTAGAGTGAACTCCTTATACATAAAAGGACGAGGTGAAGGACAGACCATCTCGAGGGTAAAGAAGGGAGACTTGGGCCCTTTTAACCATTAAATTAGATAACACTCAAGGTGGTGAGCAATACAATTATAATAGGGATAATTAATTGGTACACAACAGCAGGACATGCAGGAAGAAAACACCAAATGACATTTATAGGATTTTATTACAATATTCAATATTAAATTTAACATTCATGACAATAACACTTGTCAGCCAAAAATCACTTAAAGTAACCATTATTGACCAAACTTGGCCAGGCAAATTACCAAACTATTAATATAAAGGGGATAATAGTATAGAATATGGCAATGGAATGAGAGATGAGCATTGTTAAGACTGGGGGGAAATTACCTTCCCCGCAGTGACAAGATGGTGCTTAACTTCTTGGATCTACTTACAGTAGTGCCTGAAGAAAACCTTAGGGGACTTCCAGCCTGTATAGCCCGTAAGGTCCTCAAAATCCATGTGTTGGAAGAAATTGATTGAAGAAGCAACTTTCCTAACCTCATGACCCGCAGGCACACTGTCTGGGTCTGCTGTCTTAATGAAGTAAAGTATCTTGGATCTTACGCTGTCCTTGGAGATGTTGGCACCTGTAGTACGACAAAAGAGTTGGCCCCCTTTCCAAGCCGCCATGGCCTGGAGGTAGGCCTGAATACAGGATACAGGGCATAAAGTGGTGTCTTGTGGAAGTGACAGGATCTGCCAGGGACCCCAGCGTTTGGTAGGGAGCTCATTCTTTGCGAGGAACGAAGGATCTGGATAAAGGGTAGCTTCCCCAGAATCCGAAACCTGGACGTGGCCAGGATCACGAGAAAGGGCCACTATCTCAGAAACGCAAGCACCGGAAGCCATTGCAAGCAGAAACAAGGTCTTCCTTGTCAACAACTCCAGGTCTACTGCATGATGAGAGGAGAAGATGAAGCCATGATCCAAATAAGAGAAAAAGCAGCAAAATAACAGGAGGGAGTTACAGGGAATGAAACTAGTCGGCTGCTAAAAGGGAATGACGTAGGTCTGTCGCTAGCTACGCACACTGATATCGGGAGACATAGGCGATGTAACGGCTCCCCAATATCAATCGTTACCCCTTCCTAGCGACGAGGTTAACTCTATGCCGGGTAAGATAGCTGTGGCTATGCTTGCATACGTCCCTGTTACATACACGATATCTGTATTGGATAGTCGCAGTGGGGGTTGGAACTCCACAAACCCTTTTGTTTTTTTCTCTGGTGCATTTAGCAGTATTTGTACTGTAGAAAGCTGCCTAAGGGAACCTTTCATCAGGACGACAGCCCGAGCCCAAAAATACGGTATACTATAGTGTAGGCTAAGCTAATTCTTGTTTGTTATTCAATTTCTCTTTGTATTGAATTATCATGTCATTCTGCATGAACCTCCAGAATTAGCTGATATTAATAATTATACCAGGTATGTATAGAGTATACTTTATAGTGTAGGGTAGGCTACCATATATGTATACATGGTACTGAATACCCTAGTGTAGGCTAGGCTATATTCGAGATATGTTTTTTTCCAACAAACAATGGGTTTTTTCGGAACCTAACCCCATCGTAAGTAGGATAATACCTGTATAAGCGTCTTTAGTGTTTTTTTGTGTTTGAACTATCAAAATAGGCAGTTCGAAGTGTTTTTAGAAGGATTCTAAGTATTCGCGGGTTCTAGCTATTCGCGTGGGTGGGGGGGGGGGGATTGTGGTACGCATCCCCAGAAGTACGGGGGGTTTACTGTATATATATATATATATATTATCTTTGCATTGTACAGTAGTTAAATAAATACAAGGTTTCCACTGATACGTAACTTTAATGGATTTTCTCCCAGGAATGCAGGAGAAACACCAATAAAATATGCAACACATGGCTCAGACTTTGAGCTCCACTAAGAGGTTGCAGTATATGAAAAATGTAAAACTTATTCGTTTTTAAAGATTTGCTCAACAAAAGAAACAGTATACTTTACATATCTCATTTCTTGTTGAGCCACGCAAATGAATGATAAATGAGGTTTCTAAACATATGGTAGGTAAATTACTTGCATAAAATAGACACACAACAAAAAAATGCATGTATAAAATGATAGTTTTCTGCATACTCACCATAACATCTTGGTCTTCATTGCAATGTTCCTCCTCAACACTGATGTGATTTTGAAGATCTTGCAGATAACGTCATTCAATGAGAAGGAGGAGGCGGCGCTTTTAAATTGTTCTACTTCTGCCTCCACGACAATGTTAGTCCATGGGAATCCTTCCCCAACTTGATGCTTCAGTACTTTCTTTGGGTGAGATATAATTGGAAGCTGTCTTTACATGTCCACAGAGGGACTTTGCAAGCTGCACACAGAAAGGCAGCATCTTTCTATATGCCATTCACATAACACCCTTGGAACCTTTTTTTCTGCTCCAGGAAATCTGACAGCCTTTTGGCCACAAGCAGACTACTGGGGAAAGATGAATGAAAGGGTCGACAATCCTTGGCCTTTGTTTTGTGGGCATCTCTTCTTCAAGCACTGAAGGAGTGGAGGCGGAAGTCCTTGATACTGACATGCCTTTGGTGGAAGTTGAGATGCCAGGGACAGGGTGAGGAATGAAAGAGGCAACCAGAATTCACTAAGTTGCATTAAAGGAAACTTAGTTGGTACTGTTTATGTTGTTACTTGGTCAGTCTGATGCATTATCACTCTTTCCCTTAAGAAGACAGTGCTTTTTGGCACTTTGGCATTTTCATTCTAATCTTCAATGACTGAAATATATTTCAGTAAAAAAAGTAATGTCAAATGGCAAATATTAATGTGAATATTAATATATAAATCACAGCAATCAAAGCGAGGTCAATCAGTCTCTCAGACTGGCCCTTGAGTGCCGTCGTGTATGAGCACTCACAGTCTGTAAGCTTGGCCTACCAGTTTCCATGTCAACAACAAACTTCCATATGCGCTATCAGTTTTTGTTGCCCTGACACATTTACAATTTATGGTAAATTTATTACAAAAATCGTCATCATCGTAATCTCATTGCTTGAAAACTGGACATTGACAATCTTCATCATCAGAATCTGAAAGGGTTAATTTTCAAAAACATGTTGCAAAATGTTTTATGATTTATTGATATTTTATATAGTCTTCCAGCAAATGTAGTAGCTATTGTTAATGTTGCCTTGCTATACCTTATTTCATTTTTACTACATTGAAACCTTTGTCTTTATATAATATTGAATTTGTATATGTACTGTATAGGAAAAATGCTAACAAGAATTGGTTATTTTAAAAGGCAGATTCGGAGCGGGTCTTTAGGGTAAGCTAATAGAGGATTGTGGTTTTGTCCCTGGTTTTCTTTTACTTATGTTGTCTGTGTAATTAGTATCGTGTGATATGGGTATTTTAGATGATTAGCTTAAAAAAGGAAAAGCTTAATCAGTTTATGAACTTGTAAAACTCACCATAAATGTTTAGTGGTGTGGTAATTAAGGTGTTATATTTCAATATACCTTTGTTATTCCGGAACTTAACACTTACATTTAGGGAATACCACTTACAGTGTGCCTAGTGCAGTGCACTATACAGTAGATGGTGCTGAAGGTTCTAAATTCTTTTAGTCCCCCAACAGCATTGGTTTTTACCTTTCCTTTTTCTAGTCTTTATGGTCTCTTCCTACTTAGCTGTCCAATTTCTGTAACTATGGTTTGCTCACTTTTTCTCCTTTGTTGTCAAATAATGAGAGGAAAAAGTGTGAGAGTACCTGATTTATTACATCTTAGTTTTTGGTGTAATTAGCTAATTGTCCCACAAACTACACCAGTCTCTTATCCATTCCAGATCTGTTAAGTTAAACAGAAATCTTATGTAAGTAACTTACCAAGTAACTACATAGCTATTAGTTTCTCCTTTATGCAGCAGCTCAAAATTTGAAAATTGCGCTAGCGCTCTTTTGTTTTGGGTGTAGGTAGCTAGCCCCGCCCACTTTCAGGGAGGAATGGGTACAACACACCTAAAGAGCTCAGTTCGTTTCAGCTGGTCAATGACTAAACATTGATTGTTGAGCAGCTCTTTGAATTCCTTTTCACCAGATGGTTGTGATTTTTGTTTTATTTGGTGAAGTATTCTGTGATTTTGTTAGTGCACTAATCTTAATTAGCCTAGTTAATATTTGGGACTTTTCCAGTTGTGTTCTGATTTTGACTTAGTATGTCAGATTCTAGCTTGTCTAGTGTTAGGCACTGCAGTAAAGGCTGCAATACCTAGCTCATGTCAGTTAAATATGACAGCCACACAATTTGTTGTTCTTGTAGAGGGCAAGTTTGCTTGCCAGACCTTAATTGTGATGAATGCAAGGGGAGATGGAAAACTTTAAATGGACATATAAAGTTTTCCATTGACAGACAGAGGAAGGCAACTGCTAGGGCCGAAGCTAGAGCTTCTGCTAGTCAGGTTAATTCTCCTAAGGTAGATGTTGTGGATTTACCTGTCCCTTCAATACCTGTGACTGCTTTTTCCCCTATCTCAAGTCCTCTGACGTTTCCAGCTACTCTTCTGATCCCTGGCTCCCATTCTTCCGAACCTAATGCCATTGCTAGTCTAGGAGCTCATGTTTCAGTGAAAAGTAGGGATTTTAGGTTTTTAAATCTTGGACATATATTGCTAAATAATGAGACATCTGGCAACTTTAGAAAGGGGAGGGCTTCAGTCTTATTGTGTTTTGTTTTTGTGACCCATAACTTTCAATCATATTCTGCGGTTCACAAATCATTGATACTTAAGTGCAGTAGTAAGCTTTACAGTATTCCCGTTTCAAGTTGTAATTTGCAGCTGACAGTTCTGAGCAAGCCAGACATTTTTCTAACCTCTGAGTAACCTTGCACATATGAATTTGACACCACAATGAATGGAATGCTTGCATGTCGGAAATAGCGATCATCATAATGAAATCAGAGTTAAATTTTGAGCTGTCAACGAAAACTTAGGGGAACAATAAAGGCGAATGCAATGTTATGGTGAAAGAGAGAGTTGCTGTTGTGTAAAGCCTAGGCCTATATGTAGAGCTACTCATTTCATTATTTTTCTTTTAGAGATTGGATACTATATACTATGGAGAGAGAGAGAGAGAGTTGCTGTTGTGTACAGTATGTTTAGCAATGGATTTGTACAATTATGTTTTAGAGAGAGAGGGGATGGGGAGAGAGAGGGACTATGCAACGTTAAAAACATCCAGTTACTTGTGTTTTCCTGCCGAAGTTATCGCGGTACTCAGCACATCATAAGAAGCGCTCTTTTGGTTTAAATAGATTGAGTCCAACCTTCCTGGCTGTCAACATTTACTACCATTAATTCAGCTGACCTTTAAGACTGTGAAATACAAAATGAATCTGTGAAAATTAAATAAATTATCATTATCTCGTATGATGATGCAATAATAAGCCTGTTCATAATGGAAAGCAGGTAAATATTGCCCATTCTGATAAACATACTACACCAAGATATCCACACACTATCTTTAGATCTCTATGAAGAAGTCCTCTGAGAAATTTTGATTACTTCGGACATGCATGAGGTGTTTTAAGTATCTGAAAGTTTTTGTTTTGCAGATTTAACTATATGATATAATTTGCATTGTATTTTGACAATGTTGTAATTTTTATTGGTTGGCTGTATAAATTATAAATTACATAATTATCGTTTTTTTATTCGTATTCTAATGCTTGATATTCGCAGATCAGTAAAGTTTACAGGTACTATGTCTGCCCATACCTTGACCCATGTTTTCGGCAGAAAAGTGAAAGTACAGTTTTTTAAATCTTAGGACATACTCGTATAGTGCTCAATATTGTGACATCCGGCAACTTTAGAAAGGAGCTTCAGTCTTAGTGTGTTGGTTTTTGCTTGACCTCTATAACTTTCAATCATATTACGATTCTGACATCATTGATACTTAAATGCAGGTTAACCAAGCTTTACAGTATTTTACGTTCAAGTTGTAATTTGCAGCGACAGTTCTGAGCAAACTAAACATTTTCGACTTTACCTACCAATTAACCTTACACAAATGAAATTTATGACACCACCATGAGCGGAATCGCATAATCAACGCGATCATCCATAATGAAATCAGTTAAATTTGAGCTATGTCCAGCGAAAAACTTGGGAACAATAAGGCGAATGCAATGTTCGATGAGAGAGAGAGAGAGTTGCTGTTGTGTAAGCCTGGGCCTACAGTATATGTAGAGCTACTCATTTCATTATTTTTCTTTTAGAGGTTGAGCGATTCTATATTTGTATAGTATGTTTTAGCAATGGGGAGAGAGAGAGATAGAGAGAGAGAGAGAGAGAAAAAAACTACGGTAACGTCAAAAACATCCAGTTACATGTGTTTTCATGGTGCTCCACACATCTTAGAGAACACTCTTGCAGTTAAATAGATTTGGTCAACTTACGTAGCTGTTGCAGCATTTTACTGCCATTAATTCCAGCTGACTTTTAACACGTGAAATACAAATATGAATGTGTAAAAATTAAAGAAATCATCATTATCTCGTGTGATGCAATAACCTGTCCATAATGGAAAACGGTAAATATTGCCGTTCTGATAAATAGTACTACACCGAGATATCCACACACTATCTTTTAGTCTCTATGAACAGAAGTCATCTGAAATTCTGATTACTTCAGGACATGCATCTAATTATTTTAAGTATCTGAATGTTTTTGTTTGTAGATTTAACATATATGATATAATTTGCATTGTATTTTCATATTCTAGAGTAAATTTACCGAGATTATGTGTTTTCTGTAAGAAAAAATTAAAATTCGATGAACGAAATATAAAGAAAACTGTATCTTCACTTTTCTTGCCGAGTGTACATCAGAAATTCAATCTACTTGTGAATACCTTTTCCCAGATTGGGGATTCGGTAAGATTCCTGATGGATAAGTTCAGTAGTGTTGGTGCAAGTGCAGTGTCAGTAGAGGGGGTGGCTACTCATCCCACCAACACTCCCAGACCAAGGTCCCTTGCTCACCTGGGAGGAAGCAAACAGGCAGTCCAAGGGAGGTCGGCTGGGTTTGCCCACGGGTAGTCACTTCCTCATCCGAGCCTTTTGTGTGAAAATCCCAGAACTCTGTGGACGGCCACTGGAAAGGTGTCCGGTTTGATGTGCATACCTTGTCGTCTAACGACTTGGACTCTCATGGGGCCAAAGGGTGCAGTCAGCACTTTTCAAGTGTATCATAGTACGCTTCCCTCCTGCAATTTTTGGGAACTCCCCAGTCAAGCTCCGCATGTATCTTCGGTAACTGCCGAGTGCCCAGTGTTTAAGCACTCAGTGCACTAGTGCCCAGTGTCCAAGTGCCCAGAGTCCGAGCGCCCAATGTCCGGGCGCCCAGTGTGCGAGCACCCAGTGTATGTGCATCCGATGTCCAAGTGCCTAGGGTATAAGCACCCAATGTCCAAGCTCCCAGTGTCCACGAAACGTTCAGCGTCCGTGAAACGTCCAGTGTCCAAGCACCCGGCGTACGAGTGCCCAGTGTCCGAGCACCCTATTTCTGTTGGCTCATAAGTTGGTGTACACTCAGCAGTTGTCAAGCATTTGGCACCCCAGTTAGGACATCCAGTCTCTGACCTGACAAGTGCGGTCTCTCCTGTCACTGAGGACCCGTCTTTGGCTCCAATTCAACATCGGTTGAACAACATTTTAAACCTCCTTTAGAAACCTGCTTCAGTGTCACAGGAGCCTCCGGATCTAGATATTTGTCGTACTCTACTGGAGAAGCTCCTTCCTTGGGAGTTTCTGCCTCCTCTCAAGGGACTTCTTCAGTCTCATTGATGTGAGATGTCTTTCGGCGTTCTCCTCTGCCAGGATTTTATTTATGGGTTTGGCACTAGACCATCTCATTAAAGATATTTTCAAGGTCTTCGAGGTCCTGGGCTTCTTGGACTGGACCATGGGGGCTCTAGCCAAGAAAATAGAAGACTGCACCACTCTTCAGGAAAACTTCACTACAGACTGGCTAGGGGTTCTTTCATGTGCTGACAGAGCGATTAGAGACAGCACCCCATGAGTTGGCAACCATCTTTTCGACAGAAGTGTTCAAAAAGAGGGACTTATGGTGTTCTTACTCCACAAAAGGAATCACCCCCTCTCAGAGATCGTCCCTCCTGTTTGTTCCCTTGGATTGTAAGAGTTTGTTTCTGCAAGCTACTTCAGAACAATTGACAGCTGAACTTCAATAGAAAAAAGTTAAGTATACCTTAGTTTAACCAGACCACTGAGCTGGTTAACAGCTCTCCTAGGGCTGGCCCAGAGGATTAGATTTATTTTACGTGGCTAAGAACCAACTGGTTACCTAGCAATGGGACCTACAGCTTATTGTGGGATCTGAACCACATTATGACGAGAAATTAATTTCTATCACCAGAAATAAATTCCTCTAATTCTTCATTGGCCACTCAGAGAGTCGAACGCTGGGCCAACAGCATGCTAGCCGAAAACTCTACCCACCCCTCCAATGAAGAACTGAACTTCAATAGAAGTCTGCACAAGATTTGCTAGCACATTCGACCAGACATACCAGGGAACCAGGACGAGCACCTTTGGCGACTGCGAGTGTTAAGACAGTCTCCCCTCTGGCACAGCAGCCCTTTGAAGATGGCAGAGGCCGCTTTAATCCCTCCCATGAACTAATCCCCAGCCAGTACGATCTAGCAAGACGACGACTGTCAAACCCATCACTTACAAGTGAGGATCCTGTCCTCCGTGTCCCTGTGGGAGTAAGGGTTCTCCATTTTTGGGGCAAATGGAAGGCCAGGAATGTGGAGCCTTGGGTTTTAAAAGTTCTAAAGGAGGGCTTTGCAATCCCTTTCAGCGAGAAACCTCCCTTAGTAACCTCGCCCATCAGCTTAAAAGCCTACTCAATAGGCTCTGGGAGGTTTTCAGCCCTGTCTTGAGAAGTCTCAGCCCTACTCGAGAAACAAGCTGTGGAAGTGGTCAAAGAATTAAGCACAGAGGGGTACTACAACCGCCTGTTTGTCGTCCCCAAGTCATCGGGAGCTTGAAGACTTGTAGTGGATGTCAGTGCTCTGAACTTCTTCATTCAAACAACAAAGTTCAGGATAAAAATGAACCATCCAGTCCTGTCAGCCATCCAGTAGGGAGACTGGATGGTGACGATCGACATGCGGGACGCATACTTCCATGTTCCAGTACACCCAGAATCTAGGAAGTATCTGAGGTTTGTTTTCCAGGGTATCAATGTCAGTCTATATTTAAACGACTGGCTTCTATGCTCCCCCTTGAGATCCAAATGCAAGGAGGACTTCAGAAGACTCTCCACCTCACCCAGGATTTGGGTCTTCTAATCAACTTCAAGAAATGCCAACTACGCCCTACTCAATCATTTCTTTATTTGGGGATGAAGATTGGTTCTCTGAATTTTTGGGCTTTTCCATCCCATCAAAGGATTCAAGACTGCCCTCAGAAAGTCTGAAAATTCCCCTCTTGCCTGTCCTGCTCAGCCAACGAATGAATGAACCTCGTAGGAACACTGTCATCCATCAAGAAGTTCATGCCATTGGGGAAATTACACACCAGAATGTTACTGTTCTTCCTAAAGGCCAGTTGACACAGGAAGGACCTTCCGGACTTGTTTGTCTTCCCCATCACTCCCGAAATCAAGGAGGACCTTTGGTTGTGGCTTATAGGAGACAGATTTTCAGTAGGAAAGTCGCTGTACCTCAGAGCCCCAACCTAGCCTCGTATTCAGATGCATCAGATCTGGGCTGGAGGGCCCTCTGAAACGACATGGAAATTTCCAGGATGTGGTCTCCAGCCGAAAGGAATTTACACATAAGTGTGAAGGAGCTGAAGGCGATCCATCTGGCTTTGCAACCCTTCTCAGCAGCAACTTTCAACAGGACAGTTGCTGTCCTTTTGGACAGCATGACCGAACTGGCCTACATCAGGAATTGGGGGGATTCCTCTTATGGGCACAGAACAGTCATACCAGCATTGTGACACACTTCATTCAGGGCAAGCTAAACGTCCTTGCGGACGAATTAAGTAGTGGCGAAAAGGTTCTTCTGATGGAATAGACACTGAATCCGCAGGTGTGCACCGACTTGTGGAAACGGTGGGGAAAGCCATCAGTAGACCTGTTTTAAACATCAAGGAACCATCATCTCCCTCTGTTTTGTTCACCAGCTCCAGTCAAGCATGGGCAATGGATGCCATGCTGCGGGTTTGGTCGGACTTAGCCGTGTGTGCCTTCCCGCCATCCAGCATGGTGAAGGAAGTGTTGAAGAAGTTCGTTCGTCACTCACACCAGTACAAGAATGACTCTAATAGCTCCATTTTGGCCACAGAAAGAATGGTTCCCGGACCTTCTCAGCCTACTTCTAGAATTTCCAAGGCTATTACCTCAGAAGTGAAGGCTTCTCAAACAGCCTCATTTTCACCGATTTCATCAAGGCTTATCCACTCTCGCTCTGACAGGCTTCAGACTGTCAGGGAGCTTGTCAGAGCAAAGGGGTTGTCAAGAAAAGCTGCAGAAGCAATTGTGGGTTGTAGGCACCAATCTTCTACTACAGTGTACCAAACAAAGTGGGCAGTCTTTCGAAGCTGGTGTTGAAAGCATAACATCTCATCTTCTAAAACCACTTTAGCCCAAATTGCAGATTTTTTGCTCTTTCTGAGGTCTTTGAGGGGATTAGCTACGTCCACCATCAAAGGATACCGGGCTATGTTAAATTCGGTATTTAAACACAGGGGAATAGACTTGTCTGCAAGTCAGGATATTAGTGATTTGATAATATCTTTGGATACGTCAAAACAAGAGAAATCAACCTCGATCGCCTGGAACTTGGACATGGTTCTTAAATGGCTTTTGAGCCCTCCATTCGAGTCCTTGAATTTCTGGCCACATTTGTTTACTGTCAAAAGCTTGTCTGATATCCTGGACCCAGCAGATCAGGTGAGAATGGTTTGCCCATAAGAGTGCTGAAGATTTATATTGGATGAACTAAAAGCATTAGAGGTTCTCCCCGAAATTTCTGGTGTTCGGTTAAGGACCCATTGCATCCATTATCCAAGAATGCTTTAACCTTTGTAAGGAATGTGATTTCTGAATCACACCTGAGGATTCAAGAGGATGTCCTCCCTTTGTGTAAAGTAAAGGCTCATGAAATTAGGGCAATTGCCACTTCAATTGGCCTTCAAACAGAATCCCTCACTCTCCACGATATTGCAATCCACATATTGGATTAGCTAGCTAATTTTTCTATTTCAAATTCATCTCCATTTCCAAGTGTTTTTGAGTAGTGTATGTCAGTATATCCCACCTGTCTGTGGGATTCAGCTATGTAGTTACTTGTTAAGTTACTTATATTAAAATGACATTTTTATAATAAAATAAAGTTTTATATGCACTTACCAAGTAACTACATGGTCGGAGCCCTCCCTCCTGCCCTCTCATGGACATAGGGCATAAACGATTTGAGCTCTTTAGCTGTGTTGTACCTGTTCTTCCCGAAAGTGGGTGGAGCTAGCTACCTACACCCAAAACAAAAGAGCGCTACCACAATTTTCAAATTTTTAGTTGCCACGTAAAGTAGAAACTAATAGCTATGTAGTTACTTGGTAAGTATGTATAAAACTTTATTTTGCTATAAAAATGTCATTTTTCATTTTGTACTTGATGGTAGTTAAATACTGCACCAAGAATAATGTTATCTGTATACCATACAATCTTAGTATCTAGACTTCAGATCAACAATCATGTAATTAGCAAAGATTAAAAACAGCAAAACTTCCAGAATGCCACCCTGTGGAACAGTAGGTAAGATAGGTCTAGGCTCAGTAAAAAATGTCATCAACAGCAAATTGCTGTTGTCAGTCTTTTAAATTATTATAAGTATTATTATGTATTACAGTATTGTGAAACTACTGAGTCACATTTACAAACTCTCCCAGGGCTTGATCAGAGGATTCTGTTTTAGTGAGAGGTGAAAATCTAAGCAAGGTTATGCTAAATTAGTTGGGTAGCTATGTGGGAAGTGACCAAAGGAATGGAGGAAATTTAAAAGACAAAGGAATGCCTAAGGACTCTGCAAAAAAACTTTAGTATCTAAAGTGTGCTGCAAAAGGCACACTGTAGACAATACGCTTTATTGTGGCATGTCACCTAAAATACTGTGAATGAGATAAAGTACATAGCCTCCAACTTGTAAGTTACAAAGCTTATTTATTGACATTGTGTGGTCAACTGCGTGGTCAAAGGCAGTACTAAAATCAGTTTGAACAAGTCTGGATTCTGCAAGTTTCTCACGGACATCACATGTACCCGGAGGTTTCATGTAAAGAAATTAGCTCTGAGGAACTATCATCTTGTTCAAGAATAAGGGTTTAAAGTTCAACTTTACATCAACTATAGAACACTGGGAGGATGAAAATTAGTTTATAATTGTTACAGCTGGCGTTTCTGCAACCCTATCGAACAGGCACCCTATTTGTATCTGCAAAAAATAAAATATGGTTATATTTTTTCCATAATATTCAAGGCTCTTGTTATGCTGATGTACACCTGAAGAGGCAAATTATCTCATACAAAGCTAATGATAAGCTGGAAAGGTAAGTGTGCATTGTGTGTTGTGTGGAGCCACCGGCATTGATAATGAGTGTCATTTATCTGGTTGTGTGGTTTGGTGACTAATACTGTACTCTTAAAATGTGTGAACTATTC
The DNA here is from genome assembly GCF_040412425.1 of Macrobrachium rosenbergii. Classification (NCBI taxonomy): domain Eukaryota; kingdom Metazoa; phylum Arthropoda; class Malacostraca; order Decapoda; family Palaemonidae; genus Macrobrachium; species Macrobrachium rosenbergii. The sequence goes on along the minus strand of NC_089791.1, from coordinate 49,799,512 downwards.
CAGTAGACAACAAGAACTGCAATAAGAATCTGTTTCATCGTCATGAAATACAGTTCTCCCAATTTATTTATAAAAAATTTTAGCTTTGACAAAAAGGTGTTGATTTAGAGGTCCTCGAGGCATAGCAGTTTATTCAGTTATTTTCTAGTACTTTAAAAGGTTGGGTGTTAGCATTTGGTTTTGAAGACTGATCATAACGCTAAGTTTTAACAGTATCTTAAAGGAAGTATCCAATTTTTATTGGTTTAGGCCCGTCATAGTTTGGATGAGAGTGATGACTGTTTGGATTTTGAGATCCAGGCTCCTGCACATCCTCACCTAGAAAACCTAAGCGTAACAGGTGTGGTTAGTGATTCACGTCTGCGTTTTCTTTTGAGCCATACACCAGCGGTTCGTAATTTACATTTAGATGGTGAACTCGAGTGGCTTCATGATGACATGTTCAAGACACTTCTGGATGAAAATCCTCTAACAAAATTGGAGGTAAGTAAAATTTATGTTAGTTTTGTTGCTTAGTTTTCTCTTCCAAACAAAACTGAAGTTAGCCTTGATAATTGAGATGCATTTTGATGATGGGAGAGTAAATATGAAATTTTGTAACAGTAAAGTTTTTATCATAAGTTGATTACAATTTGTGAACTTTTCAGTATGTATGGTTTAATGTCTCTACGACAATCACGCTGAACACAGTACGTCTCTTGCTGCTCCACGAAAATTCAGTTCGCACCATTGGTCGCTTGTGTCACATGGCTGAATCCACAATGAGTGAGTATCAAGAACTCCAGGATTTAGTTCGCCAAAGGAATCTTGATGTGAAGCTTATATGGGTGACAGATGAACGAAACAGGTAACACTGCATCATGGTAAAACTACTTTGTGATGTAGCCTAATAATTGTGTTTAACTCTTTGTAGAATAGTATGACAGTAAAATGGCGGCTAACTGAATGAATGCACACTATATATTTTGCATTGAATGTCTCGTGTAATATTTTGGACAGTGCACACTTTTCTCTAGAAACATCTTCACTTATCTGCAAAGGGTTAAAGATTATTATGGAATGGAACTGCCTTTGAGAAAAGCTTTAATGATTTTTCAAGGGATGCCAGTGAGTATTTGTGATACAGTATTTTTTTAATGTGATTTAACCACTTTAAAGATAGAAAATATACTACATTTAGTATGTGTGACTGTAAAGTGCACTGTATTCAAAAAGTGGCCAGACCTTAAAAAATGGAAACTAAATTCAGGAGTAATTGCTCGTTGTAATTCTCTTGACTGAAAAATTTATAGTTTTGTAGTGCAACTAAAAGGGTAGATTGGTCAACTGAAGGTTCATTGAACTTGGTTGCTATGATTTTTTTATACATGTCAGTAATTTACTGGGAAACCATTGCACCTATGCATTAAATCCATGAGAAACTCAGGAACACTGAAATCAAAGGGACTACATGAGCCTTAGGTTCTTACAGTAAAAATCTTGTTGTAGCTTTTGTTGTCAAGACATGTCAGTATCAATCTTTAATGGAAGTAGGTAAGTTAAGTGATTGTAGTCTAACCTTCTTTGCCTATTTTCATACAAGATGACTACTTTTTATCCACTCTTATTACATATGTTAAATTCAAATTACTTGGTTGAGAGCTATGCAGTATACTGCATTGCTAAATAAATTGGTCAATTTACTGTACTTTATATAGAAAATCTTCCAATCTTTTATGAAAATATTTTGCTTTTAATTGAAGCAAGAGATTGTCCCGTTAATTATATTCAAAGTCTCAAGTTTCCCAATCTTAGAAAAGTTCACACTTGTAAATTGTATTTTTTTCCCTTATCAGAACCTTTCTTTACAGTTTTTTGGGATGTGAAGTAATTGTCTGACAGTCTGTATATGTTTTATAAGTGGAAGCAATCATCTAAATCAACATGTTACAGTTTAATGACAAAATACTGAAGTTTAGGCTCTTTGGATGAAGATTAACATTGTGCAACATGGTTAAATGCAGAGGTATTGTCTTATTCCTAGGTGGAATCAACAAAGATTTTTCCGGTAAATCTGAGCAGCAAGCAGTTTCAAGGATTTTATAATCAATATTACTATTCTCACTCTCTTGTGTGACTTTTCAGATATGACTAAAGTGGTAAGTTGAAATCAAGAGGGTGGCGTATCAGTGATCTCTGGTGCTTAAGGAGGTAATGTACTTTAATATTATGGCATGAATTAGCAAAGGGAACGGTGAAACTATTTATATTATAATCAGACTTGACTCTGTGAAACCAACATCATATAGCTATATGTACAGTATTCAGCAGCACATTGCTATATAGGAGGATGGTACATGATGGTAGAGTATTACCTTTTGAAGTGCTATCCTAGATGCAGCAGGTTTGAAAAGGAAGAGGAATTGAAATAGGAGCATATGGAAGGTGTGTGGTATTGATATGAGCAGCTCAAATCAACAAATACAATCAGTCAACTTTAAAGTGCAGAAAGTGCCTTGTTGGTGGGTGTTCCTTAGTTGGCAACAGTCTACAGTGTGCTGCAAACAGCGAACTGTAAGCAGTACAAAAGGTTCTTTGCAGCAGTCTTTCAGGCCCTAGCTTCTTTTCTTCTTGCCTTGTACTTTCATTAGTTTCATGTCACTTTCAGCTTAGTTATTTGACTATTTCCAACTTTTCATTAAATTTTTATTAGTCATTTGAATAACTTCTTCCTACCATTCTTGTGAGAGAGTACAAATGACTCAGTATTCGGGTTTAACTACATCAGGAAAGAAACATTGCTAATAGGTGATGGTTTCATTTTTTTTATTAGAGGAACTTGCAGGACAACACACCAGTTGTATAGTTGAAGCCCTCAACATAGCTCCTATCAGTTAAATTTTGCTAAATGCTTAAAGCCACTGTACAGTACCTGTATTTGTACCTGTCATCTGACATTTGTCATGCCAGGAGCCAAATTTAGTTTCCTTACATTAGATGATTACCCTTTTGCCAACCTTCCAAACCTTTGACTGTAGCATAGCTTCTGTGATACGATCTTCCATAGTCTTTGGTTTGAGTTTCTTGCTTGAAAGCACTGTATAGTAAAGCTTACTTACCTTTAATTTATTCATTCAGCTTTTTATTTCATTACATGATACTCATTTTAACATATTCTGTTTGTTTAGTAGTTACTAATTATGCATAATTATTTGTTTTTTTCATATTCAAGTTATTCCTTCTCACTCAAGTCCTATCAGAGTTGAAATTTTTAGCTCTCTAATTAAGCTATTTTACATAGGTAATTAATACACGTAGGCAGTTTTCTGTTAAAGGTTGCTAGGCTAATTGAGGGCCTTTTGGGTCATTTTTTAAAAATACATACATTATGAGTACTGTATCGGTAATAATGATTGGTGCTCAATTGTGCACATAGAAGAGAACAGTAGAAGTTGAGGGATAAAGATAGTGGGATTGAAAAGAAATTTAAGTACAGTACAGTATATTGATTTCTGATAGAATTTAACTAAAATGGCTGTTATTAGTATAATTAAATTACAGGAGATATACTGTTCCAAATGAGGTGACTAGTTGGAAATAAGAGCTAAATTATATTACATACAAATTTGTCAAGTGAAAATCATTATTGGTTATAGTTTGTTGCCAAAAAAATTGCATTGTAAAGCAGGCCTGTCCAACTTCATGTAATTGAAAGGCTGTGTTAAAAAACTGGCTCCCCAGTGGCCATACCAAGAACACTGCACCTACAAACATTAGGTCATTGGACATGTTCCTTGTAAAGGATTTACTGAAAGTGTAATCTTTGTTGAAAAGGAAAAATACATTCAAATAAGCAATGTAGTGCTTATTTAATTATGAGAACACTGGATTTTCATTGGCCAAAGTAGTTAAAAATACATTAGTGTTTATCATTGCCAATTATGGTAAATGAGAAATGCATGTGCCCCTGAGCATTAAACATCTCAGGTTCAAAGTTTTGGATAACACTCGCATTTGAGTAATTTAAAAAGTCCTTTTCTTATTTTATTCTGACAGATTTCTGACTGGGGTCAGATCTTAAATTTTCTTGTTGACAGTTGGTGATTTTACAAAAACTGAAATATCTTCTTTAAATTGCTCTGAATTTGGCAAATTGATTCATAGAAACATCTATGAGCATCTGCTTATGAAAATGAAATTCCCTGAAAATTCCTCAATTCTTCTGAATGTTCTTTACAAGTTGAAGAGAAGTGTAAAATTGCTGTTAGCGAGTGTTGACTCAAGAAACTGCTGTTTGCATATAAAGACTTTTACATGTCTTTTAAATGTGCATATCAGCCTGTAGATTGAAATTCAGTTAATTCTAAGGGTTAGTCATATCCATTAAAAAGGCAGGATGTAGTATTTGATTTTCAGGTTCCATTGTCTGACTTCACTTTGGATCTGACAAGCAAAGATAGGGTACTGTATTTGTAAAGGATAAAAGCATCCTAGACATTTTCCAGTGCTTGACGAATGATTCTCAGTATGTTTCAGTATTCATGTTTACAAAGAGCTTTGTTTTATCTGAGGTCCACACAAAATCATTCTGTGGACTGCATTTAGTCCTCAGACAGCCCTGTTGTAAAGCATAAATAAGCAAAATTCACTTGTAGTTATATAAAGCACAAAAAGACTTGTAAATCCCACAAGCAAAATTGTAGTTACTATTGACCTGTGTTAGCCTCACAACCTCATTCATGCAGTTGAAAATGAGTAAAGGTTTTATGGCAGTCAGCCAACAGCAGATATTTAAATGGAACAAATGTTGCATTACAAAGAGGGAAAATTGTTCATTCATTACACTAATCTCTGAAAGAAGTGTTTCTTTTATTTTGTATCAAGTGATGGCTAGTCTCTTGTCTACCTAACCTAATTTGCTTCAGATAGCTGTGAGGATTGTTCAGTCCTCCTAACATTTACTACTCCTAATATTTAGGCATGGATTGATTAAACATCTTAGTCTGCAGGAAGGAGAAAGGCCTAGGCATTCTTGCAGCGCAATAACTCAAGGGAATACTGCATGTAGCACAAAATTATAAATTTCAGTGCAAAATAGTTACTGTATTTCTCATTTGAGACACTGTGAATGAAAACATGCACCCTGTAATTAATTAAGTATTTTTTGCAATAAAAAAATTTTTGAGGACTTAACAGCTCACCATACTAGCAAGTCCAAGTAGCCAAATCTGTGTAGTTTTTTCTTTCACAGCATATTATCTCATTTTGGACCTCTCATCCAATGTTTGTGGCTGTTATTAATTTGACCTTTGAGCGCTAAGGTACAACACAAGTTTTAAGATAGTATTTTAAGAAAAACATGGGAAATATATTTTAAATTTTAAAGAGTTTTCCTGGTTTTAAATTTTCATTTGAGTGTACGATCTTTTAATTATATATTTTGATATGTAGACTCAACATGTAGTATAATTGCTGTTCAGCTTGTTTAACTGTAGGTTTTGTATTTTAGGTGTAATCAAGGGAATCAGTCTTAGGGAATGATTTCAATGCTGTTGCTCTCACCCCTTTCTAAGAGCTATAATACTAAGTAGAATACCTCCATGCCCAAATTAACAGGCCACAAATAATGTAGGGTCAGCTCAGATGAAGATATATCAGTGCTTTGACAGGCACTTCTTAAATTGGATGCTCTGTTAGAGGGTATATTATTCTTTTACCTTTATTCCAGATAGTCTTGACATGGTTTGTCAGATCAGGCATTTCTGTTATTTTTGTTGATTACTGTAGAATTAAAAATTATTATTGGTTTAATAAACATTAATAATATGTAGTATTGTATTTATATCATGGTTATCAATGCTATGCTAATATTTCTACTTGACAAGAGTTAAGGTATATTTTTTATTTATATGTTAGCATGTTACTATAAAACAAGCAGGTTTATATCTGGCTACTGAAAATCATATCATTTAGCAGAAAAGGAGAAGCTGTGCCTTCTGGTTTTGTAGAATACATATTAGAGAAAGGCACTACTAGTTCACAAGATATATATTTTTGTACACAATAAATAACACTGTATTAAAGTTACCTACCAAACATTGAAATGGACAATACAAAGTCAGGCATCGCAGGCTTAAAAGGATGTCAATTGGTTTTACAGTTAATTTCACATTCATTTTGTAGAGGCTTTTAAATTTAGGACTACTGTAATTTCCTTTTTTTATATATGTTGTAGTTTTTATATTAAGAATTATACTTTATTGCATCTGTCTGTATGTTATTCATTTTTAACTAAGAACTATAGTACTATAAGTTTAATATTCATCCTTGAAGAAATTAATGTAAATATTTGTATGGATGCGTAGTCAACATATTTGCCTGGAAACATACCTTTGAAAAGTAACCCCCTTAATAAGGCCTTGAATAAAATAATCTTAACATGAATTACCATATTCACTATTAAAAGCTGATTATACAGTAGTTTGATTAGGGATTCATTTATACAAAAGAGAAAATGTAGCTTAGGAAAATCACACCTGTACCAGACCAGCTCAGCCAGGTTGCTTTACAGCAAATTACTCTAAAAGATCACATTTTGAAATGAAGTGGAGTCTTTATGAGGCAGTTAAACACATGCTAAATGTTCAAGTGAGTCGGAGAAAGATGCAGGAATCAAAGACGACAGTCACACAAGGTTAGACAAGAAGGCATTGGTTCCATTCATTTTAGCAACCAGTAAGTCGAGTGCACTTAATGGATTATTTCTTTAAATGTATTTTTATTTTCCAATAGCAAAATCCAGTAAGGTGTAGGTTTGTGTGTATTTGCAGTGATTTTTATTACTTTATAGGTTTTATTATTCTGCTCAGTTTCCTTCTATATATTCATCTCGACTACTGTTCCACTTCCCCCTGCATGTGCCAACATTTTGGGAAGAATGATACCTTAATCATGCTTTGGTGATCTTTCACAGGATAATAGGGGCCAACATTTTGTTGCCTGATTGGACTAGTATGGTATTTGATTCCCAAACTGGATCAGGTGGGAACAGCATGGATGCATATTTTATTTTGATGGTGTTTTCCATTTAAGGGGCATTGGAGAGAGGGACTGTGACCTTTCCAAATTGGGTTCTGTTTGTTGGTTCAACAAAGTTGAGCTCTCTCTCTCTCTCTGATGCATCACTCCTGACTTTTAGCAGGACCTTGTCTGCCTCTGATGTGTTCGCAGCTCCTATGTCACGTACCCGAGATTTTTGGTAGCTCACAGGGAATCTTTCTGCTACGTATTAATCTGCGGGGTTTAATTTTTTTTGATTCCTCTGAGTCCTAGTTTCTGGCTTTTCTGTGAATTGAGGTTTTGCAGTCTGGTGTCTGCTACCATTGCTTTTTGGCCTTAGTGGTGGTTTCTGACTCTCCTGTTCAAGGCATTTAGATCTTTATTTGTTTACTTGAAGAATTTTAAGCAGCTTCCTTTGGTTTTATGACCTCCCATAGTGCATCTTCAAAAGTAATATTTATCAGCATAGCCTTATGGAAGGTGGCTCCAGAGGTCATGGCAGAGACTTGGATGAGTAGCAGGCCCTATCCCTCTGCCCATTACACTTACACACAACAGAATTCATGGTTTGGTACAAGGAATGTGGTTCTCATCTGCCTTGATTCTTGGTTCCCATGGTTACAGAAAAAGTCTGCAATCACAGGAACCAAGAGCCAAGGCAGCTGGGTTTGCCCTCCTGTTTCTCTTTTAACATGACTTTGTTATACTCTTTCATCTTGCTTATCTCTTAAGGAACTAGCTTCTAGTAGCAGCAGAATGTTTTGCTTACATTTTTGGCTCCTGCAGTTGATTTCAAGGATTTCAACGAGTCTGAGTTGCTTCTTGATGGTGGTATACAGGGCTTCACATTGCTTTTTAGCTCCTATCAAGAGAATTTTTCAGTTTTTGCTTCTCAAGGCTGTGAGCATGATTGTCTTTCCTCTTTCGAAAGATACGGTATCTTGATTTTGCAAGAGGTAGTAAATAGCTGGATTGCTCAAGGCTTCTTTTCTATTTAAAGCCTTTTATGCTTTGTTCTACCTAAATTGCAATTGAAGCTAATCATGATAAATGCATTTAATGTAATAAACATTGTTTTTACAATTAAACATTTTTCCTTTCTTTTTTCTTAAATCTAAATCTTCAACACCCCCTTGCTCTTTAGATGGGGTTTGGCACAAAATGAGAGGTACCAGTAAGCAGGCAGTGGACTGTGAGCTGGACATGCAAGGTAGGATTTTTCTTTTTTAAGCTCTTGAAGACTGTGCAGCTGGGTCTACTTCACAATGTATGAAGGCTAAATATGATAAATTATGTTTTTTCCTCTAAATTTGAACACATTTTTAGATATTTTGCAGTCATCCAACTGTGGAAGACCTATATTGGGATACTATTTTTTAATTGCCGGGAAGCCCAGTTCTGTCCAGTATTATGTACTGTACCATGACATTAATGTCACTTGACTTCTGTTTTTGTGTTAGTTTTTCCACATTTTGCCATAAATGCCTTCATCAGCTTTACAGAGGACTTTATCCTTAATGTTCTGCCTAAACAAGGTCTGAAAAAGATTACCCGAGGAAAGGTGTTCATGAATTATCTTCAGTGGTTTACATAAGAAATATTCTGCCTAAACAAGACTCCAGTAATGTCATCTCCCTACTAAGAAGCCAGTAGTTTGTACTAAATACCGTTAGCTGAAACTCATGTTGAGGTTAGTGCCCACATATATAAACACCAGTGGCATTTAACTATATAGTTTTTGCTCATGGTATATAGGGTAGAGCTTCAAGTACCTTTTCTCCCACTCTAAGCTTTCTTTACAAGACACTGACATATTGATAGATTCACAGAAATTTTGTAGTTGGTGGGCAAATGTGTGTGCACAGCAAATAGCTTCTGCATTGTATCAAACTGTTTAGGCAGATGACTAGAGAAGCTCAGGGCATTTCCACCTTCACACCATTTCTGTAGCTATATAGACAACTTTCTCAATATTCAGCCAAAACACTTACTCAGGTGGAGTTCTCTATTAGTCTTGAGTAATTCCCTTTTAGATGCTAACTGGTGTTGCTGTGATTTTATAGCACCAACTTGTATCAAAAACAATTGTATCAAAACCAATTGATTAGTAATTGCTTTAGAGCTCACATGCAGTTAGTGGCCTAATAATTCTTCTGTTTGATTCTGCTGTTAAAATGGTTTGAATTTTTCTAAGGTCACCTTACACTTTAGTTGTCACCTTATCCAAAATCAGTAGAATGAGTTTACTAATTGGTTTTAAATCAGGTAAGGCCCATTTAAGTTACCTAGGGCTATTGTAAATTAAGTTGTACATTACGATAGCTGCTGAGAAAATACTATGGTACATTTCCAGGTGTCCACCGACCTTGGTGCTAAATACAATGCAGTATTAAATAGGGAAAGGCAAACAATATCTGAAGGAGCACATGTTTTTATAAGATAAAAAGGGGTGGTAGTAACAACTGCTACCACTGTTAGTGAACTAGGAAATCTGGGCAAAGAAAACATTTGTGTATTAAAATTACAGCTGCCCAAATATGAAACTTACTTATGTCCAAATGTTTCTATATTTATACAAGCTAAGATTTACAACAAAGTCATACTTTACACTCCTCTTGTATAAGCAATAAGTGTTATTCACATAATACCAAATGCTTCACAAAAGATACACTGTATGAAGTATCCAAATCAGGAATTCTTCCAACAAAATACTCAAGATAATGTGATCTGCCCTCCCACCCCATATTAAAGGAAGTTCATCTTCCATGACAAGCATTTTTTCCTCACATGGTGGCATTTAACAAATTTTATTATTTTTAATGCAGATATTGTTATCACAGATAGTTCACGGTTCACGGCAGCTTTATACTGCAATCCTTTTCAGACAATTTACGCATTATTGTGAGCTTACAATAGGTGATTTTTTTCCTCTCCTATATAAATATCTTCAGTATTTAACAATTCTAAACAACAAAAATCTATGAAACACCAGCATTAATGTACAAAAGTCAGTCGCACACTGTCATATGTAAAAATGTCTGCAGAGGTTCACAAAGTTTTGTTAAGGTTGCATTTAAATTTTAAGTTTATAGATGTACAAAGATTGATCAGTACGAATTGCATGCAAACTAATTGATAGAAAAAAGCTTGGGGATCATGTTAAACAAAATGATGAACTGTTTCTAAACAATAAAACAAAATGGCTTTCAAGTTTTCACACTTTTGAAGGTTGTCAAATTTTTTCATGGGATCCTCAAGAACGACATAAAAACCAGAAAAACATGGAACGCTTGAACCTCCATTATATAAACAATTTCCACTATAAAAGTGACTTAGCAAAATGGATTAAATGGTTTATTATACCACCACGATGCACAGGACGCACTTGTGAAGCCATATGTTGGCATAAGCCATACATACAACAATTCTTAATCACAGCCACTGTTTGACTTGATACATCTATGGTGACCATCTCTCAACACTCAAAATCTGTAAATAAAGCATTCAAATTTTATCACTAACACTAAAGACAAATTTGCATGCAAACTGCTAAAAAGCACATGGACAAGAGCTCTGTGTAACATTTTTGAAACTTCAGTAGTACTTTTTTGTGCCAATCACAGTATATTTCTTGGAACTTATCATCAGTCAGTTTCCTACAACCGAATTTCACTGGAGGAAAAATTAAATCCAACTTGTTTGAAAATAAATCCATCAATCATGTAAGAGCCCTCACTTCCAGTCCAAATGGTCCTTAGACATACAGTATTCAGTCGTGTAATCAGAAGCATATTTGCTAACACCAACTGTTAATGCACGAGTGCCTGTACCTACCTGCAATGCACTAAGTTATTCCAGTAATAATCCTCTCATTTATTCCTACAAGTCACCAACTCCAGCCTGTCTCAGACCTCCACCTCTTACTAGTTTCAGCAAGTTATGATGTATTTTTTTTCATAAACCCATTCATAAATACTAGTGCTCTCTTCCGTTCCCTCTCTAACATAGAGTCTAGCACAGCTGAATGAGCAGTGGTGACTTCAAGTTGAGATTGGGTGGATGGCTGAATATTTTGTTTGTCTTTGTATGCATTGCACGCAATGTAAAGCTGTTTTATGATAAAGGGTTCGTATGAAAATCTTGAAAGTTTCATATGATATACAAACAGGTTTATGTTCCTTAACAACAACACTTGTAGGTCAGCTGTTGATGGTAAGAGGCAACTTTCTCAGTTGTATTTTGTGCAGAGTAAAACCATTACTTAGTGTTACTTCACTTGAAAATAAGCACTGCTTTGTGTTACTTCACTTGATTTTCAACTACCTAATACAAATTATGTATAATTTTTTCCCAGACATTAATATACATTTTGTTCTGCTATCAGTAACTGGTATCTGTAATATGAGCTTCTTTTCTGCAAAATAGGTACATGATCGGTTTCACAATTTACATTGATATCATTGGGCTTGCTGCTTGTATATATGCATGCAGACAAGTAAAGTGAAGTTCTGAGTTACATACTAATTATTATACGGTCATTAATCACTTAACCTGAGTTTGCCTACAAAAGTTCACTTATTGTTGTTTTCCACTTGTTTAGCCCAACAGTGCTCTCATCTCGCAACATTTGCCAACTGGTCTGCTGACCGATGCACTTGTTTCAAGAACAGGACAATGTACTGTGTGAAGGACAAGCTTTCTATTACCATAGTTTCTGCTTAGGCATCCTTGGTTTCATTGTTGACTTCTGGGTCTTCCACTTCTACTGAAAAGGTTAAGGAACATCAGTCTTGAAGCAATGTACCAATGCTGACTGCTCAGCCTGCCCCACTCACCAGATCCATAGTTTGGTTGCTCTACCATGAGAGTGAACTATGCCTTGACATGACCAGTCACATATCAGCCAGCTTTTGTTAAACTGAACTCCTCTCTTGTATTTTGTAACTCCCTTACCAAGATATGCCTGCTCATATGGTACCTCATACCATATACCATGCTGCTGCTTCTTCAAACTGCAAAGAACATTCTTTGCCATGTTACTTCATCTTAGTATGCCTTTCTATATGAAGGTCTTCCTGCTATGACTTTTCCTAAGGTGTCAACTGTTCCAGTGCCGTCTTACTCTACCTGCTGCACTGATGGTTGCTAATGCAAGGCCCCTCCTGCTATTGTGCCTACTGCACCAATGGCTGCTGCTGTTATTTCTCCTGAGCCTCCTGCTTATGCTATATGGATTCTTTTATCCACGTTAGTTCCTTGGGCGTCTCCAGTCACTCATACTGAATTGTCAACAAAACTTGCCATTGCAGTGTATTCTGTGCCTCCTGTACTTGCTGCACTTCACTTTCAGCACTTCATTCCACAAAGCCCATGCTCTTCCTGCTGTGTTGTAAAGCTCCTGCACATACTGCTACAGAACTACTGCTTACTGCTCCTGTGGCTGCTTGTGGCTTTGTCAGCTGCACCAGTCCTTCTGGTATTTTATGTGCTACAGTTGTTGCAACTTCCCTACCATTCAGTATTGGATATTGCTCCTTCAGCTCCTACTATTGTTGATATTCCAGCAATCCTTCCTCTTCCAATTGTTTTCCTATAGATTTGTTGTTAACCTATACCAAGTCAGGTAATTCTGCTTTCCATTTCCATCTGTCCTAGTTAATCTTCTCCTAGTACTACCCAGCAGTAGTGGCACAGGCAGAAGTTCATGAGCCTCTGAAGTGCAGCATTCTTGGGAAACTTCTTTCAAAGATTGTGATCATTTCATCATACACACTTGCTTCAGTCACTTAGGGCAATTACCTTCAAGTCACCCAGGTCCTGCTATGGCTGTGAACACATGTGCCTAAAGGAAAAACATCTACATGCAGCTGAAAGACACCTTCCAAGTTAGTGATGAGACTTTCTCATCAAAAATACGCACTCAAAATCATCTTAACAGGAAACGTTCATCATCCTTGGTCCATGTGACCCTGAACAGTAGGTAAAGAAATAACTTCTTGTCTGTCCTTGCCTTCTACTGCTGCAGTCACCCCAAAGTAGGCTCATTTTGATCAGTTGTGAATAATCAGTCAGTTTAAAAAGTTTCCTGATGTGGATAAAGAAGCATTATCCTTTTTTAAGGTAATGACCTGGATGCACAGTGCTACAGCCTTCAACAACTGAACTGTTCAAGGAGGGTGAACTTCTGCTGCAGAATTGTGACCTAAAGATACTGTACCCTGTTGAAGAATGGCATTTAACTGACTTGGCCTGCAAATCAGCTGGAAAATGTCACACACAGTTTCAGCCAGGAAGGTGACATATCTGGGGAAGAAGATTTACACTTTGACAACACTGATTAGTCTTTTACCAAACAAGACCTTAATACTGCATTTGATCCAAGAGTTTCAGTGGTCTCTTGCAGCCGCTTCAAGTAAAGGTCCCTACAAACTACAGCACTTGAAGTGCTTGCTGCATGCAGTTCCCCTTGATACTAATAACCTTTCTCAACATTAAAAGCTCTAAATCTCCAGTGATGGATAAAGTGCCCCTTTGGTTCCATGACCTCCGGGTGTCCTCTTGACACACAATGGGGAGCTCATCATCTTGGTTTGGAGGCAATGGGAACCTGGTTACAGGCACACAAAAAGCACCACACACTCTTTAAAATAAGGGATAGGTGTTCCAGGTCCTTAAAGTTTTTACCATGTCATGAACCACAAAGGAACAGGATTAATGAACCTCTGTGTCATCTGGCAGTGGAGATCTTCATGTGAGCACAAAGGAACCAAATGACCCTATGTTAGTGCAAAAATGATGGAATGTCACTGTAGACAGCCTCAGCAAGGGCAACTAAGCCCTGCCTTCACACTGGTCACTGGATTTTGAAGACTGCTAGGCTCTCTGGAGGCTGTATGGCATGCTCTTATTGGATTTCTTTACACAGGCTTCTGGTGTATTCTGTGGTATAACAGAATCCAGTAGCCTTGAAGCTGGAAACCATGCTTCACAGCTGGGACAAACTCAAGACTTACACGTTCCCTCCACTCTGTATGATCCAGTAAGTGTTAATGAAGACCAGATTCCAACCACACCAGACTATTGGCTGTGGCCACAGCAGAATTGGTAGAGTATTTAGGACTAATAAGCTGTTTGTGAACCCTGTGCAAATTTCTTGCTGACCCAAGCTCCCTGTGCTTTTCCAGTCTAGAGGTTACTGAGCAAGGCTTTTCACAGCTCACTGTTGCACCCAATGCCCATCCCTGCCAACCTATTCCCAAGCAAAGGGAGGTATATCATTAAGTGCTGGAGCTACAGGATATTCAAGTTCCTGCATACAGGGGCCTGGAAGACAGGACAATCTATTAAGTTGCTGTCATGAGACCTACTCACAGTACAGTACTCCAAAGGTTACCAAGGTCTCTTGTGAGCCACCACCTTGATATCAATTGTAAATTACCTGGAGACAACTGAAAGGGTCACTGATGCTAAAAAAATATATTAAATACTTAATTTAAGATTTATGTTTTAAATACTTACCTCTCCATTATGTAGCTTTTACTTCCGTTCCAGTGGGAATTCAACTGATTGAAACAAAAAATGAGAACACTTGTTTTCTATGAATATCCTTCTTCTATCCATCTACTTCCCCCACCCTCCACCAGGGGACTAATAGGTACAAACACCTGCAGCCAGAAGTCTACTCCTGTCCACTTTGAATGTGGGGAGGCAGAGAGGGCAAATTATATAATGGAGAAGTTAGTATTAAAAAATTAATCTTCAATTATTTATATTTTTTAAATGAACCTTACCTCTCCATTATACAGCTGGTTCCCACATTTGAAACAGGAGGTGGGCAAAGTGAGAATCAGCCAACCCTGAACGGCTACTTAGTAGCAAAATATTTATAAACAAGTGTTTGTTTTAACCAGTGGATCAATCCTCAGGCTTTTAATACCACCTTAGGAGGATTGTCACTCAGGTATGAGATCCTCATCATGAAGTTAGCTGAGGTCTTTGAGGATGCCCCTTCAGAAGGAGGGAGGCCACGCCAAAACCCTGCAGAGCCAATGATGGATAACTAACTAGTAGTTATGTACAAAAAGGTAACCTTCTAATACTCAACACAGTGCTTCCAAGCTTTCCAAAAACCACAACCAGATTTAAAAGGTAGTAGACCAAAAAAGACTACCTATGACATGACAGTATCCCCAGCAAACCAGAGATAATGCTCTGCACAATAAATATTTAATCCCTCACTACGGAGATAAACCAAAGCAAGTACAGATTACCATGCCACTGAGTGATTCTGGCCATCATCCAAGGATAAGTTTAAAATTTAAGTCGAGCCACTGCTCATGTCCAGTGGCTTATCTTCCACTAAGGATAGAAATTAGCATGAAAGTCCTCAACCAAAAACCAATGAAAAGGACATTGCATTTCTACTCTTAGGAAACTCTGGTTTCCATATAACTCAAGACAAAACCTTCATGTCAATTTTAACTTTGTTAGTGCAATTCCAATAATCCTTACAGACAATACTGGAACCCCAAGGGGTCAAGTTCCTCAAGCCCTGGTGACTCCAGGATAGGTAAGGATACTGTTGTAGGTAAGGGCTTAGCCCAACACTGTACTTAGCTCAAAATAAGGCATAATGTTGTAAGGGCCTATCCCAAAACTGTATACTTAGCTCAAAATAAGGCAAAATTGCCTTCTCTTAGCAAGGCTTATCTTGTCTAACTAAGACTGTGGCTCTCTAACTCTTTAGCTGTATGTAAGGCTACTGTGAAGTTTCCATAGAAACTTTTTTACAAGAAACTAGTTCTAAACAGTTCAGAGGTCAACAAAACAATGAACTGAAGAACTGCATACAAATTCCAAGGTCAATGACCTGAAGAACCGCATACAAATTCCGAGGTAAACTGCACAGCAAAGACCTGGGAAACTCCACTTTAACACCTTGAAAAACATCTAGATTTCTTTGTCCTCAGACAAGTCTCAGCCAAAGCCACATGGCCCTTTAGCCTTAAAAGCTACTACCAAGAAGTTTCCTAATGTTTGAGAAACAACAGAAACCTAATCATGTTCTTTATAGAGGTATCAGTGCTGGAAAACCCAGTTCCCTCACTGGATAGGTGGGGTATCGTTCTCAAGCTAACACTCTGCTGGTCCTGCTCAGATTCTCCGACCCGGCCGATGAAGAATTAGAGAATTTATTTTCTGGTGATAGAAATTCATTTCTCGTTATAATGTGGTTCGGATTCCACAATGTTGTAGGTCCCGCTACTAGGTAACCAATTGGTTCTTAGCCATGTACAATAAATCTAATCCTTCGGCCAGCCCTAGGAGAGCTAATTAATCAGCTTAGTGGTCTGGTTAAACTAAGGTACACTTAACTTTGGAAAAAATCCCTTAACATGGGACCATGACATACACCCTGACCACTGGTGTTTAAAGAATCGATTAGTAGGTTCTCTCCCAGCACCAATAATGGTATTACTGCAAGACCCTGCCTAGAGTTCATCAGAACCATGGACCATACAAGCAGTCATCTGTAGCTTGTGGGATTGTAATGACAACTTTTTATCTCTTGGTTGCTTGCATCCACCACTGAAAGAAACTAGAAACAGCCTTCCCTGGTCACCTGGGGTAACCAACGCCAAGAGACAACTTACCAAGTTGCCCTAATATACTGATGACTTCCTGAAACCTAGCAAGAGTAGGAAAGGCATGACAGTCTAGATCTACCCAGGAAACAGCTTGGTGTACCTGCCCAAGCTAGAGGACCTTGCACTGGTAAACCAAAAATTGGTAAAAAGACGACTTCCTTTAGTCTCAAACAGGTCCATAACAAGGGATGCCCACAGACCACTGTTTACAGCCAGCCTTTGGATGTTGAAAACCTCCCATTACTATTACTTATCTCAGAGACTGAGAACATCCACTAAATTTTCATAATGAATAATTACCTCCAGCAAAGGTAATAACTCAGGATTAGGTTATGTGAGTTAATTTGACCAACTAACAGAAAAGGGGGCAGAGCATTAGACAGAGTAGTGTTTGCTCTCCCTTAAGCATAAAATTATTAATGTCATCTCAAGAGGCTTATTTATTTGAGTACACTCTAACTGCCCTATATGGCAAAAGAGTGTCAAACCCATTATCTATAAATAAGATCCAGCCTGCATATAACAACCTGAGAGAAAAACCTCAAAATATTTAATGATTTAATAAGTTTATAATGTATAAATATAAACCTACACATTGTGTATATGTATATATATATATATATTATATATATATATATATATATATATATATATATATATATATATATATATATATATATATATACATATATACACATATGTGTATCAATGTATATATATACCCCAAGACAGAGAGAGATGGTTTGTCTATATAACACTGCTACTTGTGCTCTACTTTTCGACATACACCAAGCACTTGAAGTTCCTCCGATTGCTAAAAATTCAGGATTATAGGGGTAACAGACCTCCACTAATACAGGTTACTCCCAAAATTCTAGATCTCCCATGTTCACTCCCCAGACTTACCCTGAGGCATCTAAAGGACTGGATCCTTCTTCCCATGAGAGCTTAAACTAACATCGACTAATAACGAGACCACCTGTTGAAGGTGAAACTTCTCTGCAAGAAAAGCTTCTGAACATTAAGAATATCTTTAACTTCAAAATGAAAAAGCCTGTGCAAGGACTAGTCCTTCCCCAATGCTACCCCCATATTTGGAAAGAGACCCTTATATTACGAAGTACTTATAACAATAATAATAATAAAAAAAAAGGACTCCACCTATCAAATCTAATGCCAAGTCAATGGAAAGCTCATTCGAAGTAACAGATCGATGAGAAGTAGCAGAGGAGCTAACCAGTTACAAAATGGGAAATCAGACAAGACATGCATCCCCTTAACTTCAGTCTTACTAGTATGATCCTCTATAGTTGCTTATACAACCTAACAAGCTCTCTTCGTTAACAATCAATTACTGCATTTTGTTCAATTACAATTCGTATAGTTATCCAATCATAACTTTTCCCTCAGCAAAACTGGAATAATGCCTATTATGGCAACTCTTACCTTACAGGATTGTACCGAACAAATGTTAAAAATATAAAAGAACAAACCAACAGAAAAACCGAGTGCAGATATCTGCTGAACTCCTACTGCAGACAGCGACAGAAGTAGACTACAGGCTATGGGTGTTTGTACCTATTAGTCCCCTGGAGGGGAGTGGGGGAAGTACATGAATAGAAAAAGGATATTCATAGAAAACGGAGTTCTCGTTTTTTGTTTCAATCTGTCGAACTCCCACTGGCGCGGAAGTAAAAGCCATATAATGGAGAAGTAAGGCTCATTTAAAAAATTTTGTCATATCAAATGTTAATTAGCAAAAATGAGTCAGTTAATAACTAATCTTATGTAAAAATTTGTTATAAACATACATACAGACAAGGTAAAGAGCATACAACTGACTAAAATACATAATTTACATTTAGAATGATACATAGCACATTAAAATTACAAATTCCCATGACAGCTTTTATAATAAAATTAAATATCCTATCCCAAAATTTTGGCCTGGCTATAATTTGTGTGTCCAAATGCTTATAAAAAAAAAAAATAGGCCCTGGAGACCGGCAGATTCAATTGCCAAATGCTAAGAGCCAGCGGGACCAGGCAATCATTACAGAAGGGTTGATTTCTCCATCTATCAATATTGTATGCCCAATAAGAAGAAAGCACAGGACATCTTTACTACTATGATGGCATCACACCATATTTCCAAGAATATACAGTATATCTGGAACAATTACTTTCATTTATTGGGACCTACTTCTTACCAAACTGTTTCTTCTCATTTCCTTAAATGTTTACATGGACTGGTGCCCCACAAAGTGGCATTTTACTTCATCAGCACCAATGCAGAAATTACCTTTGTAAAATTTTCAGCACTAATGAATTGTCACCATCACTGCAAAGCACTTCCTGAGATGCAAAATATTGTTAATTTAAGTTTTGGTGGGTTCCAATATGCTCTGCTGTAAAACTAAGGCCACATTAGGTAATGCTGCTCTGCAGATGCATGCTGTGATCTCTTTTAACCCCCATACCATACCAAAAAATAAAAGGGGTAACTTACAGGTGAGTGTGACAGGAAATGTAAAAATGCATATGGGGTACCTCAATATACCTATACTTTCTATGACTATATTATTATTATTATTGTTATTCAGTAGATGAAACCTATTCATATGGCACAAGCCCACAGCCCACTAACTTGAAATTCAAGCTTCCAAAGAAAATGGTGTTCAATATGAAGAAGTAAGAGGAAGTAAAGGGAAATACAGAAAGAAGAGATCCCAATTATTAAAAAAATTAATTAATTTAAATAGATAAAAATGAATTAAAATGCAAGAGGAATAGTATTAAGGTAGTATTGCATTACATTTTCGCTTGAACTTCTGAAGTTCCAATTGCACGACATCCTCTCGGAGGTGTTCCACAGTCAGCGAGGCACATTTACTGCATATTGGTGCTGCTATTCAGCAAATCTAGTTGCTCTTGGCAGATAAAGGGGATCATGGATCAATTGTGAATGTGAAAGATTGCTGTTGAAATACAACTTACAAAAAAGTGACAAACGAGACCATCCGTCGATGGTCCAAGTCATAACTGCTACTATTAGGAAACAGAAACCTATCACCACGAACCATTCTATCTAAAAGAGCAGAAGCAGACATCCACACCAGAGAACAGTAATCCAGTAAAGGAAGTACAAATGACCTAAAACAGGTTGCACTGATTTTATCGCTGTTATAAATTCATAAGGCCTTACAAACAATGGCTAATTTTCGTGCGGCATTTGCTGAAACTTTCATTAGATGTTTCTCAAAAGTCAGATGTGAGTCAAAGGTTACACCTAAAATACTTAAAGCTTCAGACTCATTCAGCCAAGTTCCATCCACCTGAAGGGGAGGATGAGGTGGGAAATCTGTATGATATCTGCTAATCAATATTTTTTTTTTTACTGGGAGGATGAGGTGGAATCTGTATGAGATCTGCTAATCAACTGTTTTATTTTCATTTTACTGAGTTCAGCCTCTTACTCCACCAATTACATTCCTAGATCCAGTCCATGTCCTGGACTGAGGCTGAGGGCAGCTTCATTTCTCATAAAGTGGATACTTTTACAGCACCACGTGTTGACCATTGGCATACTGAACAATCACATTTTCCAGAGCCTTACCCATGTCACTTGTATACACTAAAAATAACAGTGGACCAGAACACTGCCTGTAGAACTCAGACACAGTGATCCTTGGTTGCTAGATCTTGTCTACAGCAACTTGCTGCACCTACCTGTAAGAAAATCTTAAAAGTAATCCTAAAACATATCCACCCTTAGTTAAAGTTTATAAATAAGTGCCTTGTGTTTGCAAATCAGAAAGCAGCATAAAATCTATTCAGACCTCCATAAACCTTTGTAGAGATTCCCTTACCTGAAGTGGCATGTGGAAGTCTAAAGAGCATCACAGGTACTAATGCTTCCTGTATGCATACTAACTGTTATTTAACAATCCTTTAGATTGAAATACTTATAGTGGCAAAAGCTGGTTTTTCAGCAACTTTGGAGAGTTTTTCGGCAACTTTGGAGAGCACAGGGAGAACAGAGATTGGCCTGTAGTTACTGCAGTCTGCAGATATGCCACTCTATGGAACAGGCACTGTATTATCAGGTACACGTGTTATCCCTACTATGAAAAATGTATAACTGTAATATTGCTTTTAATGTGAATCCTTGGTTCTATCACAATTTTTTCTTATTACTATCTGAAGTTTCCTTTCTGCTATAGCCATCAGTATAGCAGCAAAGTGTGCCTCTAAAGAAATTTTATTCAATTGCTTACAGTTTAGAAATTTAATTACTGGGCAATTTGAAAACAATGAAGATCTTGAAAAAATTTCCTTCACTGATCTGTTACAATTCCGGAAGTTGACATTCACATAAAATGTGTAACTGTGTGCATCTACATTCTTTGCTTACACATTTTGGGTCTTGTGGGTCATCCATTAAATATCCATTTACCCATCATGGAGTTAGGCATGAAATGAGCTCTCTCCATTCTGTCCTCTTTCTGCCCGAACTATCAGTTCTACAGTGCTCATTTTATTTTGAGAAACTTTATAATAAAACAAAGTTTGAATTATCCATTATGAGATTCATTACTCCAAAAAATTTACCTTTTATTCAAGTTTGTGGATTTTAGACGTTAAATATTCACTGACAGAAAAGACTTTTTTGATCTGGTCATAGTTACTGGACTGCTTTACTGGCATCATTTTCCTTTACGCTCATGAGGGAAGACCCAAAACATTTAGTTTCAGCATTTGCACCAAATTCATTTTATTTGTTTAATGAAAATAATATTATATACTTGATAATTTTTTGGAAAATAGTTCTGAAAGGTTTCTAAGTGATTCTAACCACTGAAGTTTATAAATTTACGTGGTAGTATTTCTTTAACAGTTTTGACTGCCAAAATTATTCCATATAATTCTGCTTAGAAAATAGAAGCATTGTTCAGTAAAGAGAATGGATTGTTTTAGATAAATGTGCTACCTACATTGCTCCTAGTTGTTGATAATAAACGACTTTATATCCAGGATTAAATCACTTAGAGTCCTTGGGGCAACAGCAATATATTTGTATGAACACATCATAGCCATCATTGTTGTTATTACTTTCATTACCAAATACCAATTCAAAATAGATATGAATGACACTAGAACAACCTTGTCCTGAGTCAAGGTCTGCTAGCATTAACACTTAATTGATTACTTTGCTTCTCCTCTAAACACGTAACTGCCACCTCTTGTTTAATTGCTTTAAAAATATACATATCACTTTAATCTTGCTCTTTTCCTAACTCCCTCCCTAAGACTTACACCTACATTTGGCATTTGACATCTCAAGTCACACATACAAACTGCAGCATCTGAATTTGCAGCAAGAAAGTTACATTTCTCTGGAAGACCAAGATGCAACAAAGGTCATTTTGACAGTTCATTATATCATAAACTGTAACCCACAAAGGCGCCAATACACATATATACAAATATATTGCGCACTTAATTATGTTCATTCCATGCAAAAAAAAAAATTAGTATTTCACAAGAGAATTTCTGAAATGACCCAAGAAATAAAAAGCTTTAAATACCAAAATTAAAGAATACACTCACCTAGGTTCTCTAAGCACCAGGTCAACATCTCAGCTCTCAAATAAAAGATAATCTTTCAGTCTTCGTGGAAGAGGGAGACAGTTTATGCCTCGCTGAGCTATGTGCTTAAGTATAGTGTCTCTACATAAACTTTTCAAAGTAGCAACTGGAAAGAAAAGGAAAAGTTTGCAGAGATAAATAATTTGTTATGACCCGAGAAAAAGAGAGGGATTACTGTATATTTTCGTGTATAAGACGACCTTTACGTAAGACAAGGTAAAAAAAACTATGACAAATTTTCATGAATTTATCTCATATCTGTAGTATAAGACGCCTGCTAAATTACAAAACCATCTGTGTACAGGCTAGCATTTGCAACAACAGGTATCTTACGAAATATTGGTTATGTAAAGATGATGATATTGCAAATGCTGTTTTACTTACTGTATCCTTAGAAATTCAAAATACCATATATACTCATGTTATGATGCGACTTTGAAAGACCTAATTTTGAAGCTATTTTTAAGGGGTCACATCATACACAAAATATAAATTTAGCATATGTAACATTCACATATTAGTATCATATTATAAAATACAAACATAATGAATACACATCTTTTCCATGGATCTTTTAACAAGTTATTCTTTACTTCACTGTATCCAGTAATACTGTATGTATTCGCATATTATTAAATACGACCACAGCAATCATGCGCCATTTGCATTGTTTAGGTTTTCGTGAACATGGACAATAATATGTTCCAAGAATTTTTGTTTCGGCACCAATTCGATTTCCTTTTAAAGATAACCATGGGGGAAGGTTTCGTCCCATTTGCCATAAACGTTAAAACAACAGTGAAATGTGTTCTTTCATGCCTAGTAGTTTTGATTAAAATACTTTTCTCTCCAATATTGTTTACGGTCGAGTTTGATGGCATATTGAAGTTTAGGGGTTTCATCCATGCTGCCGATGCACGATACTTTATAGTTATTAGTGCTTGAATATTGTTTGTTTTCTCAGCTTCAGCGACAATTTGCAGCTTAAATTTAGCAGTATATTTCCTTGCAATCTTTTCTCCATAGCGAATAAGGGTATAATGTAAAATATACAGTATATCAGTCCTATTCTACTTAACATCACTTGTAACATAACTACAGTAATTGTTTACTAATTGTACGATGGTTGAAATGCAAGTAAAACAGCTGTTGTTTCTCATTCAGTTGTTTATGGCTGTACTCGTTTACTCAATGAGTATAACATCACTAACGACACTTTCATCATTCACTTTTACTTTTTTACCTTATTTAACTACAAGATGGGATAAAGGGATGAAGTAAAAGAGGTTAGCCCATAGTAATCTGGTCTCTCAATAACGGAACTCGCACGATACACGAGATAATTTTTTATGGGTGAAAATTTGGGGGTCGCAAGATGCGCGAGACTGCACGTTAACGAGTATATACGGTAAACGAAATGACAAAGTAGATTCTGTATCATGTTTTCCTACACAAGTCGCCTAAAAGGGAAACCACTGTTTTGTTTACATTTCATCACCAATCATAGGCAGCCCCTAACAACAATACAATAAAGTATGATAATTATCGTACATAATTATCGTTTGTATGGCTGAACGTTCTAAACAGTTACAAATATCCTGAATTTTTAATGAAAAATTAATATTATGTTATCTAAATGTTATTACTACCATAATTACACCAGGTTACCGAAAGATAAAGGCTACTGTGAGCGCAATCATAACTCAATATTTACATTTTGTCAGCTGGCTGGCCTCACATAGATAAATATTGATTTCATTGATATGGAATTATTCCCTGAATAGGCTATTTATTATGAAGATATGCCAATAATATATAAGGTAAAAATGGTTTTATTACCTTTATTATCACTTTATTTCATAATGTGAATCTTTTCATGTATGTCAGTGGTTATCACACCGAGGCCAAGGCTAGCCTACCGATAAACATCACTTAGAATTCATTGTTTGATTTTTAGAATGGTAGTATAAGACGACCCCCAATTTTTAGGGGGTGAATTTTATGATTTAAAGGTCGTCTTATGTGTGGAAATATACGGTATATACGAGCAAAAATATTGCTTTGCAAAAATACTCTCGGTTTAAACATCACCTGTAATAAGGTAACAGGGCAACTAATTATTTTTTTTAAATGTTAATAATTTATGTTCAATAAATTGGCTTCGAATATGATCCCATTTCCCATCGTGGGCTCAAGTACATGTAAACTATTTCATTTGTGGCCAAATTTCCTCAGCGCTACAAAATGATTGAAAAGCTTGACCTCTTGGGTAAATTGGTTTTATGAGAGGAAATTATACTGGCCAAGACTGGAAATTAAGAAATGAAAAATTTTTTTCTGAAATCCTAAGATATTCAGCTACTTTGTTTCATAGATCATTTGTCGATTTATAAAAGTGATAACACCTGATCAATTATTACTTTCATCTAGAGTGCAAGATAAGTATTTTCATAGCCTAAACTGTGAGTCAGTAAATATATTTCTCTAAAATGTATTTTAATTTCCTTTAAAGATGAAATACAAAACATTTTAAACTACAAAAATGCACTATGACCCACGATATGCCTAACCTTATAATGGTCGTTTACATACAAGGAGACACTTAGAAACTGCTTTTCTTGAATGATTAGCTTGTGTATAATCTTGCAATATACTTGTCTCTTCCTTTACTCTGTACACGATTCACTAAGTCATTTTATGCCAAATAAGAAACAAACCTTCAAAGGTTATGAAAAAATGTTCAATGCTGTTACATCTCTTGCCAATGCAGAAAAAACAAACAGAGGCAAACATGCCACGAATCAGGGCCACCGGATTTAGTGTCATAAGTAATTTTTAGCTTATATGCTTTCTTCCCTATACACACTGCACTTTTTCAGAGAAATAAAAATTGCTCAAAATGCATATATAGGCAAATACTTTATAAACGATGCCAACACTGAGTGTTCATAGAACATCAGACATTCTGAAGTAATATCAAGACTATTATTCAAGTACCTTCTGCTCCCTCAGTATAAAGTAGTACATATGTTGATTGGCAATGTAATGTTTAATATTTTAGTGACTGCAAAGTACAAGGCCCTAACCAACAACAGAGCACTTCTTTGTAACGTGTAAAAGTTATCATAGTTCGTCAAAAGAAAAGACAATGGACAGAAACAGAAGAGCAGTTGCATACTAGTGACCTAAACACTGACTGTGATCTTAAGCTGGAAGACAGAACTTCCTTGTGCAGAGCTGCCAATAAATTTAACTTCATAACGATAATGACATCATCTTTTTAAAGGTTAATGACTACTGTATATGCCTTACAGTCAAGCCTAAAGATCTTGAATGAATCCTGTGCTATTAAGTTGATTCTGGGCTTGTACCATCAGTCCTACTAATAGCGCTATGATCCTCAACTCCTCCAAAACAAATGAAACCAGTGGACCCACCAACCTGTCAACTTGGATGCCAATTCAGAACCCATTTTTATAAAGCATTTCAACACCATTGAATTATATTAATAGTTTCTAAGAGGGCTCGCCCACCTGACTTGTTCTTCAGAAAGGTGAAATTTGGAAAGTAAAGTTGAATAAATTAAACAGCTAAGTGGAAAGGGACAGAAAATAATGGATGAAAAGTAATAAACAGAGAGCACTCCAGCTCTGAGTCACAGAACATCTACAGTGTGCCACCGTAAGTGGTAAACCACAAAATAAGTCAGCATCAACTAATTTTAGTATTCTTGCCTAATGATGCAGTTTTTTCTATCCAATTCTTAGCTCTAAAGTTTGGATTAAATTTACTACCAAGGCATGACCAATCATTTGCCAAAGGGCAGATGCAATTAAGGACTTTTCCCTTGACAACACTTTATGCCTAAATCACATATTCCATTCCATTCCTAAAAGTAAACATCCTTTGAATAGAAACAATTAAAAAACTTTAATAGTTTCTCTCAAAGTGATCTTTATTACTGTACAATAAGATGCAAGTTAATGTTACATAACTGCTTACCTCCAGAGACAGGAAGTTGTATTATTCTGATTTGTTTTGTAGTTCCATACACATCAACAACAGCATACAGGGGAGCTTCACGGTACGGCAATTTTTTTGTAAAAGCTCCCTGGTCTTCACCATTTATTATATAATGCATTTCGGCAAGATTTCCCTGAGAAAAAGTTTAAATACATCATGCTGTAGACTTCTACAAATGATTGAAAGATATGAGAGATAGGAACTCGGCAATAATCTAATATTCTGACCAGTTCAGAGAACTTAATTCTTACAAAGTTTATGCAGTAATTAGTAATAAGACTAAATATATTATCAATAATTCTGTATTTACAAAGAAGTACTGTAGTCGAGAATCCTTGCCTTCAATTTATTGCTATGGCATAAGATAATGCAGTACAAATATATCATGTACATAACAATATGATGTGCCTTAATCATATACATAATATAAAGGGTCTTACCCTTGGTAAGAAGACAACACCTATTCTGCTTCCTTCATCAGTTGGAAGAATGTTATCTCTTCGTAACATTATTCTTCTGCCTGAGGGTCCCGTAGTAGCATAGGGTGCTGGTTGCAAAACTGATCTAGGTATCAATCCTCTTGATGTTTGCAGATGATCTCCAACAACTATGGATTCTAATCCACGCGGGCCATTGCTGCTTACATTTCCTCGAGGACCAGTACCATTCAAGTTAGTTCTGTGCCCTCGGCTGTTTTTCATTCTAAACATCCCCACAGCATCTGATTCTACAACCGCTTCTGAAGAAACCATCCCTTCTGCTCCTACAGCAGGTTTAGAACCTACTGCATTGGACATCTCAACATCTGCAGGTGTATTTTGTTCCTGAAGAGACTGTTGTCCATCACTGGCTATCTCAGATGCCACTCCAGAAATATCTCCAGCATCACCCTCTCCTTCAGTGTCTGGCTGCACACGATTGTGACTTTTTGTGATAGCACATATCCAAGAATTGCCTGTATACAAAATGAAGGAAAATTAATAAATTATAAATAGTAACCACTGGAAACAGGGCAAAAGGTACAAAATTAAAGGTAGTTCTTGAGAAAAAATAAGAGCTGTAATACTCTCCCAAACTGGTTTACATTATATTTAGCTTTACTTAATACAATTTCCCACTTATTCCAAAATGTCAGATTATCAGCATGTATTACTATGCTGTCAGCGTTGTCAGCTTTTGCTTTACTACATTGGGATCTACCTTATCGCCTGGGTATTATTATTATTAATTATTATTATTATTATTATTATAACAAGAAAAAAATTGCAAAAGATAGGTTCATGTTACTTCATATTCTTGCAGGGTATAACAAAACAGTAGATTAATGGGTAAGACATGGCAGTATAAATATTTTCAGAAAGTAATAAGGTTCCATGGATTATTTTCAGATTCCAGTCCAATCATCAAGAACTGTTGCTGGTTGGCAGGCAAAGCCTCACTCAAACCGAACTCGTCAACACAATACTCAAGGCAGGAGACAAAGTCAACCTTGCTTGTTTGTTGATGAGTGACTCATCAACAAACATGAGGGTTATGTTCCTGAACCCAATACTTATGGTAAAAATTCAAGTCAGCCCGGAAAACCCCTTCACAAACCCAACTAAGGTTCCTTCAATGCCAGTCTTAGCATTATGAAAATTTTCCAAAGAGAAATCATCACAACAAATATGTAAATTTCAATAATGATTTATACATGCATGGTGTATAAATGAAAGTCAAATAATGCCTACCAAGCACATGTTAGCTAAAGAGTTCTGAACAGCAGATGGTAAATAATGATTATATGATAAAAAATATCATGTATGCACTTTAATAAGAAAACTTTAGTTAGAAAAATTTTTTAAAAAAATTGTATAGCTACATGGGAAAAGACAAAGAGAAACAAATAATAATAAAAGTAATGAAGCTGGAGCCAAAGGGATGCTGCAAAGAAACTTCAACTGTCTACAGTGTGCCATGTAAGGGGCACACTACATGCATTAAAAGTAAAAGCAACATCAAAATACTGTAGGAATGGAATATAAAATTTAGGCCAAAGGCCGAGTACTGGACCTATGAGGTCATTCAGCACTTAAAGGGAAATTCAGGGTAAAAAGATTTTAAAGGTGTAACAGGAGGAAAACCTCACATTCGCACTACGAAACAACTTGGGAGATGGTGGGGCGGGAGGCAAGACGGAACAAAATATGAATGGAGGTACAGTAAGAGGAGTGAAAGAGCTTGCTGCCAGGGGGCCAAACGGAAGCTGCAAAGAACCTTAAGTAATGCAAACAGTGCACTGATGGCACTACCTCACATGGACTAAAAACACCTTAGAAAATGCTTGATTTTAATAAAAAGGTAAATAACCACTGAATGGGGAAATAATGTTGTCTCAAAGGAAAACCATAGCATAAATTAAAATTCAATCCTTCCGTAATCAGAAATTAAGCTGCAAGTAAATTAAGCAGCCACCGTCCATACAAAAACAGTAATATGGTACAGAAAAATTTATGCAATGATTCACATCAACCTGAAGTATTGCAGCCTTTCTTAAACTTATGAGCAGTGACATTAGAAATACTACCAAGGAGACTTTTATAGAAAAGTAAATGAAAAACCTTAACTGAGCATGGATCCTGCTACTCAGCCAAGTGTGTGCGTGTGTGTGCAAGTACTCATGGTACTAAAGGAAATTCCCTGATGAAATTGAAATAAAATATTATTTACTGCAATAAAATACTGAAAGATATTGCATACTGCAACATCTTATTTTCCAAACCACCAATACCACTTCTAAAGACTAAATCCAACACAACCCAGATTGTGGAAGACCAAGGTGCAGAGGCTATGAAACAGTCTAAGATTTGTGAACATGGCATTGCAGTCACTTCTCACAATAAGCAATTATGTATGGCTCAAAAGAAGACCTAGCTACTACAAACAACTCCTCCAATGTTCCACTTCAACCCATCAAGCAGAGTAAAACAAATTAAGTGGATGATGAGCTAGGCTAAAGATCCAGAACTATGTTGACATTTCAAAAGGCTCTTGAATTTGATCACTGCTAAGTACTTGAACTCAATCACCGAAATTCCCAAGTTTTCCCTAAAAAGCAACGCCAAAATTAAGTCTTGATTCCCCATGCATCTTATGGAGTACAAAGTCCAGAACTGAATCTTATGACAGAAATTATAAATAATAAAATGATATACTGTACATTTTCCTATTTCATACACTTTTTTTACACATACACACATGCCAGACAAACCAACTTTTATGTAAACCAAGTAGCAATTTAAGCAATTCCAGTTCCAACTGTCCACTGTCATTACCTTGTCTAGAAGAAGTGAAAAAGACACAATCTCATGCAGATTTCAAAAGAATAAGAGGGATTCTATTTAAGAACTCACTAATCACAAGAAAAGAGCCTCTGGTCAAATAAGCTTTTTAACTAGTGTCATCTTTGCCCAATTCCCCTTAAAAAATGTACTTCATTTAAAGTACAGTACATCACATATAACAGATAACAGTCACTAGAATCAAGCTTGTACTTCATTTCAAGTGCAGTACTGTACATCATATATAACAGAAAACAATTACTAGAGTCAAGCTATGAAGCCTAAAGGAAATTTTAAAAATGGAATATTAGCGAGGTATCATGGTATGCGCACCCATATTTGTCATATCTGGAAGAGAATACTGAGGCAATTCCTCCAATCCTGGATTGGCAGGATTGAGCTGGGTGAGGCCTAGTCTCATGTGACCTGTCCATCCAGGCTCTGTCTTCTCAATTTCAACCAGGAAGATGTCCCCAGGATGCAATGGTTGCTCAGTGATTGTGACAGCATTTGCAAAACTGGCTTTCCTGTGAAATGAAAATAAAAACATTTAAAAACTTAAACTCATGCTGTTGCTCTTTTGTAAGAGTTCAATTACATTACTTTTTAACATGACAAGCATATGATTAGATAAAATACCATACCTATTATTTGCCTAATCAACTTCAGAAAAATATAAATTTTCGTAAGAAAATATAAGTATTTAATCTAAGATTTACTTTTTAAATACTTACTTCTCCATTATATAGCTCTTACTTCCGCACCAGCGGTAGTTTGACAGATTGAAACAAAAAATGAGAACTCTCAGTTTTCTATGAATATGTCTTCTATCCATCTACTTCCCCCACCCCCCCAACCCCAGCAGGGGGCCAATAGGTACAAACACTCATAGCCAGTCAGTCTACTTCTGTCCACTTTGAACATGGGGAGGCAGGGAGGGCAATTTATATGATGGAGCAGTAAGTATTTAAAGAATAAATCTTAAATTATTTATATTTTTGAAATGAACCTTACCTCTTCATTATATAGCCGATTCCCACATTTGAAAAAGGAGGTGGGCAAAGGGGAAATCAGCCAACCCTTACAACGCTACTTAGTAACAAAATATTTTGTATAAAACGTGTTTGTTTTCACCAGTGAATTCAATCCATAGTGTGCTATTAATGCCACCTTAGAGGGATTGTCACTCAGGTATGAGATCCTTTATCATGAAGATAACTGAGGTCTCTTGTGGAGGATGCCCCTCAGCAGGAGGGGTAGGTTACTGCACAAAACCCTCTGCAGAGCCAGATGATGGATAACTAACAAGTACATAAGTGTACAAAAGGTATACTTCTAATACCCAACACTGAGTACCTCTCCAAGCTTCCCAAAACCAGTCCACACAAATGTTCTAAAGGCAGACCAGTATGGCTACCATCAATTCAGGACATGCACATCCCCAGCACAAACCAGGAGGCGTTAATGCTTCTGCACAATCGACTAACTTGCACACCAAGAAGCAAGATAAGCCAAAGCAAGTGTAAAGACTACCATGCCACCGGCGACTTCAGTATCTTGTCAAAGATGTTTCTTTAAGTTGTAACCATTGTTCACACGATCAGTATTACGCTTCATTGGCGATAGTGCTTATACTGAAAGTCCTTAACCAAAAGACCCAATGAAAAGAACAGTACATTCCTACTCGTTGGAAACTCCAGTTTCCATATCACTAAACGCAGAATATTTACTTCCATATCACTAAAGACAGAAACTTTACATCAGGTTTAATTCTTTTAGCATAATTCCAACAATCCTTACAGACAGTACTGGACCCCAAGGGGTCAAGTTTCTCAAGCCCTAGTGACTCCAGGCTAGGTAAAGATACTGTTGTAGGTAAGGGCCTAGCCCAAAGCTGTACTTAGCCTAAAATAAGGCAAAGATAATTGCCTTGTCTTTAGCAAGGCCTATCTTATCTGCCTCAGTTTGTGGCTCTCTCACTCTTTAGCTGTGTCTAAGGCTACTGTGAAGTTTCCATATAAACGTATTTACAAGGAACTTGTTCTAAACGGTTCAAAAGTCGACAGAATGATGAACTGAGGAACCGCGCACAGATTCCAAGGTAAAGTACAGAGCCTGGGAAACTCCAATTTAACACCTTGAAAAACATCTACTGTAGATGTCTTTGCTGTCAGACAATACCTATAGCCAAAGCCAACATGGTCCTTTAGCCTTAAAGGCTGCTAACAAGAAGTTTTCTCATGCTCGAGAAACAACAGAAACCTAACCATGTTGTTTATAGAGGTATTGGTGCTGGAAAAAACCCCTGCAAGTGGGACCATGACTTACACCCTGACCACTGGTGTTGGTAGAATCGATTAGTAAACTCTCCAGCCCTGATAATGACATTACTGCGAGATCCCGCCTTGAGCTTGCCAGAACCATGGGCCAGAGCAGGCAATCATCTGTAGCTTGTGGGATTGTGAAGAAACCTTTCACCTCTCGGCTGCTTGCGTCCACCACTGAAAGGAACTGGAAACCCAGCCTTCCCTGATCACCTGGGGTAATCAACGCCAAGACACAACTTACAAAGTTGCCAAATACACTGATGACTTCCTGAAACCTAGCAAAAGTAGGAAAAGCATTACAGTTTAGACCTACCCAGGGAACAGCTTGGTGTCCCTGCCCAAGCTACAGGACCTCACACTGGTGAACCAAAAATTGGCAAAAACACAACTTCCTTTTAGTCTCAAACAAGTCCGTAACAGGGGATGTCCACAGCCCACTGTCTACACAGCCAACCTTTGGATGCTGAGTCCTTTCCATTACTATTACTTATTTCAGTGAATGAGTACATCCACTAAAATTTTCATAATGAATAATTACCTCCAGTAAAGGTAATAACTCAGGATAAGGTTGTGTGTGAGTTGTGTGTGTTAATATGACCAACTAACAGAAAAGGGGGCAGAGCATTTAGACACAGTAGTGTTTGCTCAGCCTTAAACATAAAATTATTTATATAACCTCCAACAGGCTTACTCTATTTGAGTACACTCTAATTGCCCTATATGGCATAAGAGTGTCAAACTTATTACCTTTAAATAAGGTTCAATCTGCATTTAACAACCCTGAGAAGGGAAAAGCCTCAAAACTGATAGTTTGTTCTCAACCTAAGTCAGGACCAAAAGACTAGTATCTTCAACAGAAAAGTCAGCATTCCATAACACTTGTAATCCTCTTAACATACCACAGGTCCTAGGACTACCAAGAGAGGGTTTAATTGCTTCAAGAGGCTTTACTAAAAACTCAGAGCTTTGGAGGCAAAAACTATATCCATCAAAGTTCCCAAAAAGTCACAGTGTACCAGGCACCTTAATTATACCTGACCTAAAGACCTCCTGTGGTCCAGGGGGGGTTCACTGTAATTATTATTATTATTACTATTATTATTATTATTATTATTATTTCTGGATCGGGGTCCCGTGTCACCCGGTGAAATAGTCCATTCAGCACTTATTTCTAGGTAATTCCGTTGCTAGATACCAGAGAAAGCTAAATGAAATGCTCTGCCCTGTCTGGCGGAACCAATCAGTTTGGTTTGTCTGGCGGAACCAATCAGTTTGGTTTCCCCTCATCAGGGGTAGTGTTGTGAATTCCTCACCCTAACTTTCTATCTACAATTGAAGGTCCTCATTTTCGGTGGTCACCTTGGAAAGTACTCCCCTTTTACAAGGTCTGTTTCTGTGTCCAGTTTTCTCCTTGCAGGCTTTTTTAGACAGGACCTCGCAATTTTGTCAGGTCCTCTCCTTTAAAAAAAGGGGGGGGCACTGTCATTGGGTCTGCTTTTAGGCAGGAAGTATTTTCTTAATACAAGCCTATTCAGGTGCTATTCTAAGCTCATGATCTTAGACGGTGACCACTTACATTATTTTCATTACATGAACTTAGAGGACCTTACTTATGTTCAGGGTAGAATTCTCCTAGTTTTCAACGTTTCTATTTAAGTCTTTAATAGCATAAGAATGTTGTTTATTTCTCTGTTACTAAATTTCACCGGGTGACACGGGACCCGATCCAGAAAAAGGATTTTGACAAAGGAAAAACCTATTTCTGGAGAGGGGCCCGTGTCACCCGGTGACCCACCCCTGTTTTTCATTCTCTCCCTCCCTTGATAAACTTCATTCTAGTGAGGTGGGTGCTAACATGGAATGCGGCTAGTGTTGCCTTGTATACAGTCCGTGAGTAGTGCATGGGCTTGTATCGGCACCTCTCTCGTTGGGACTTTTGACATTGGGAATCTCTATAGGATAAGGTTCCGTGTTTTGTAGTTCACCCTTTTCCATACACGACTCCATCTAGTGGAGCTCGCTCTGGGGTAGTAACTCCAGCATTTCATTTAGCTTTCTCTGGTATCTAGCAACGGAATTACCTAGAAATAAGTGCTGAATGGACTATTTCACCGGGTGACACGGGCCCCTCTCCAGAAATAGATTTTTCCTTTGTCAAAATCCTTTTATTATTATTATTATTATTATTATTATTATTATTTTGCTACAGCAGTGCTCTGAGCTATAGATAAACCTACACTTAATTTCCTAATGAAGTAGCAATGTTGCAATAGACTCGAGTACAGGATACACATCATATCAACTTTGTATTTTAGCTTTTTTATTTTTATTTCAACAATTCAGGGGGTGCGAGAACTGACTGCTGATTTGAAAGGGGTACATATAATGAAAAAGGTTAAGAACCACTGTCTTAAAAAAACTGACATAGTTGAAAATCCAGACCCACTCTGTAGCCAGAATACTTTTCCTCTTGTTTAGCTGGTCCCTTATCACACTGTTCCTATTCAGAACAACCCAAGAAAATGCCACAATCTTCTCTGCTTCTGTCCAAAGAAGGGTCTTTCCTATTCTGATTAAAAAGGAATAAATAATAATGACATCAACATCTAGTTGGACAAAAAATATTTAATGTCATAAGCATATATATAATGTATAAATATAAACCTATATAATATGTACTGTATATATACCCACATACATCTATCAATATACATATACCTAAAGAAGGGCAGATGGTTTGTCTATAACATTGCTACTTGTGCTCTACTCGACATACACGCTGCTTGAAGTTCCTCTTATTGCTAAAAATTCAAGATTATAGGTGTAACAGACCTCCACCAATATTGGTTAAACTCCCAAAATTCTAGATCTCCCATGATCGTGCCCCAGACCTACACTGAGGCATCTAAAGGACTGATCTTTCTTCCCATGAGAGCTTAAACTAACATCGAATCTGATAAGAGACCACCTGTTGACCCATGTTCAGGTAAAAGTTAAGAACCCAAGCTTGATTCTTGCCAGGTCAAATCTTTCCCAAAATCATATGGTCTTGATGAGAAGACCTCTGCTTCGCTAAAAAATACTCTATAAGGACTGACAACCTCTTAGAAGTGATAAGTGGCAATAAATGCCGCAAACACAGGCGAAACTTCTCCGCAAGAAAACGCTGAACAGTAAGAATACCTTTAACTCCAAATCAAAAACCTGCATAGGGACTAGTCCTTCTTCAATGCTATCCCCATATTTGGAAAGATCCTCAGATTATGAAGTAGTTCTCTTTCTCCAGTATATGGCAGCAAGAAAGAAATACCTTAAGAGAGGCACCATTTACATGAACTGCATTAAAGCCTTGAATATATGCAAGCCACAGCTCAAATGAAACTTCTATTTCCACAAAATCATATGTTAACCTCTGCTTACAGAAAGCAATGAACCTCTTCAAAAAAGAAATTGCGACCACTTACACACTGGTTGTATATCAGACACCTGATTCATCAATCAACAGAAGCACAAGCAATTGCCTTCCCGCCACAGAAAAGGCAGGATAAGTCTTGGCTACTGAACATACGCCAGAGAGACTGGGACACAGACTACCAAGCTTGATGGTGGAAGTGCAGCAGTTGATTGCACTGAACTAACTCTTGAAAAGCTTCCACCGAGGGTTAAAAACTCTTTAACCACCACCGACAAAACCACTCGCTCCAGCTCAAAAGGAAGACCGATTCAGTTAGAAACCTGACAGGTCAACCAAAGGTTCTAAATTCTGATCAGGAAAATCTCACGGTAACAAGAACGTTTCTAAACCACGGGGGAATCGAAAAAACTAAACAGTAACCAACTGTTTACCAACAGAATCTCCCCAAGTGGAAATGGAGCTGAAATCCCCAAAGCAAAATGTTGAGACCACTAAAGGCAACCACCTGTTACTTAAATGGAAGCTGAAAATGATAGCGCATGCCAAGATTCGCTATAGTCAGTCAAATTCGAGGAGGAGACACGTGCACAAGTGATAGGAGCATGTGGTAAGTGCGCAATCGGTAGACATGCAAGCAAAAAGTACACAAGTGGTAGGCGTACAGGCAATAAGCGTGCGTGACACGATAAGCAGACAAGATAATAGGCAAACAAGCCACAGGCGTGCAAGCGATAGGCGCACAAGCCATGGGCGTGCGTACACCTGTAGACATACAAGCCATAGACGCACACGCAATAGGCGCACAAGCCTTGGTGACACCCTCAACTGACTCCTCAAAGCCATAGAAATCATGCACAAATTTTTTCCACACACCATTCAAGTTCGTCTGCTTAACTTCATCCCAAGAATCAGAAATGTTTCTTATAGCAGCAAGAATGTTGTAAGATTTCCAAAAGTCCTTTAGGGTCAAGTTCTTGTCCTTAAAAGTTGCCCTGAAAGCCATAGCCAATGCCCTTCTGGGGTAGTAGGCCTTGAAAGAGGCAATGACACCTTGATCTGTAGGCTGTAAAAGGGAAGTGGTATTAGGTGGAAGGAAAACCAACTTGATATTAGGATGAAAATCATCCAAATGGGCAGGGTGACCAGAGGCATTGTCTAGCACTAGCAGCACCTTAAAGGGCAGCCCCTTTTTAGCACAGTACTCCTTCACTTCTGGCAAAAAATAGTTGGTGAACGAGTCCTCAAATATCTTAAGTGTCACCCATGCCTTCTTGTTGGATTTCCAGATGACATGTAGCTGACCCTTCTAAATGCCCTTCAGTGCCCTTGGATTTTCTGCCAGATACGCCAACAAAAGCTTCAGCTTGAAATCACCAGCAGCATTAGCCCCAAGAAGCAAAGTCAGTCTCTCCTTGGTGACTTTGTGGCCTGGTGTTGTCTTCTTGGCAATGTATGTTTGGGTAGGCATTCATTTCCAGAACAAACCTGTCTCATCTATATCAGACACCTGTTCAGCACAGTAACCCCTCTCCCTATTTACCACAGCCAATGCACTAAGAAATTCACTTGCTGTTTTCTCATCACCACTAACAGCTTCCCCTTGCACCTTAAGGTTATGCAAATTTTCACAGGCCATAAACTGCACAAACCAACCTTTGCTAGCCCCAAACTCTTCACTTTCACTCCCTTCCCCCTTCTCTCTTTTCAAAGTTTCAAACAAACTTTTAGCCTTCTCCTGAATCAACATTAGGCTAACTGGATACACCGTTAATGCTGGTCTTCCAGCCAAAGCACTAATAATTGTTCTGTCTCAATAATGAGACCGCTACACTGCTTCGTAATCATAGTTGATTTCGCAGGAGCAGATCCTTTCACACGTTCAAGTATGCTCTTTTGATTTTTGATGATCGTTGACACAGTTGTACAACTGAACCCCAGCGCACAGCTGATGTTCGACGGTGTTTCGCCCCTTTTGGATCATTTTATGGTGTCAACTTTCACTTCCATGGAGATGGCTTTTCTTTTCTTCGTAGCACTGCTACCAGAAGAGTCTGCCTTATGCTTGGGAGCCATAATGCAATCAAAAAAGTTCCCAAAAACCAACATAAATGAGAGAGAGCGAATGAAACGCCATCCCTCCATACTCTGCCACAAGATGACATTCGTCCGTTCCACGGGCAAACTAGTTCTGCACAAAGCTTGAAATTCCGTCCGAATGATGGAACAAGAATTTTTAAATAAATTTATCAGAGATTGTGAGATGTAACCATGAAATGATGTGGGTAAAGTGCAGCATAAACCAAGACCCTACTGGTAAGTATCCAAATGATAAAGCTTATTATGAAAATGACATTTTTATAACAAAATAAAGTTTTATATATACTTACCAAGTAACTACATAGCTATTACGTTTCATTTATTGGCAGCTTAAATTTGAAAATTCGCAGTAGTGTTCCAATATTTTGATGTAAGTAACTCGCCCCGCCCACTTTCGGGGAAGGATAAATGCAACACTACTAACGAGCCCAATTCGTTTAAGCCCTATGCCCATGAGAGGGGAGGAGGGAGGGCTATGATCATGTAGTTACTTGGTAAGTATATATAAAACTTTATTTTATTATAAAAATGTCATTTTTACATAAGTAACTTACCAAGTAACTACATAGCTGAATCCCACATTGACAGGAGGTGGGATGCATGGGCATGTACTACTTCAAAAAACACTCATGAATGGAGATGAATTTTAAAATAGTAAGTAGTTAACATTGAGAATGGTAGTTGTAACCTACCTGGCAAGAGAGCTCCAGCAGGAGAATACTGCCTCTGATGCGGCTCATCTCGACTGTAGTGGCATGGCAGTGAAGCGAGAGGCTCCTCTACATTAGTGGGGTTTTGCAGCCGAGGAGTACTCCGATGGCTGCCAAAGCATACAAAACACAAAAGCCCTTGCCCTGGGCACAGTACCAACTAAGACCATAAAACACAAGTTACACATACACCATAAAACAGATCAGATACTATAACTCATTCGTAACAAGACACAACGAATGATGGGTGCTCCAGGTACTCAGTATCCCCTAAGTTCCCGAAACTCGACAACCTAATTCAAGGCAAGTTGATAGATGAGTGTAAGGGTAACCCCTACCCTTCCTCCCCCAAATACCATGCCAGCCACAGATAATGGGCCAAGGGTACTGCAGTTCTCGTAAAGTTTCGATGTTATGTAGACAAAAATTTGCAAACACTGATTTGCACCTCCGGAAAGTGGATTGCAAAATAGAAGATAGGGATAAATTCCTCTTGAAGGAAATTGAAGTTGCTACTGCCCTAATTTCGTGGGCTTTAACCTTGCAAATTGGCAAGTCTTCTTCTTGAATTTTAATGTGCAACTCAGAAATCATGTCTCTCAAGATGAACGCCAATGCGTTCTTGGACAAAGAACGGGCTGGGTCCTTAACTGAACACCAGAGGTTAGGGGACGCGCCTCTGATATTCTTAGTTCTTTCTAAATAATACTTATGTGCTCTTACTGGACAAAGAGCTCTCTTGGTCAGTAGGACCTAGAATGTCTGTTAAGCCTTTGATTGTGAATGAATGGGGCCTGGGAAAGGACGGCGTTTCATTCTTTGTTAGAACCCCAAAATCAAAGTAACAGACAAATGCCTCGTGAGAATCTCTACCCTTCTTGCTCAGCTCAATCACTGATTCTCTACAGTAGTTAGAGCTTATCAGAAATAAGTGTATTTTCTTGTAAGATCCCTATAAGATGACCCAAGAGGTCCCTCAAAAAAAAAGCTTTGATCTGAGAGTTACTTCTAAAAAACATTCAGATCTCCGTGATATGTAACTGATTTCTTACTCAGTATCTAGTGACTTGATAAGGTCAATGATGTCTTTTTAGTCGATAGATCCAGACTCCTATGTCTGAACAAAACCGAGTTGAGCATCGCTCTGTAAAGCCTTTGATCGGCGAGACAACTCGTGAAGACCTTTAAAAATAGCAAGAAATCTGCTATTTGCACTACAGAGGTAGAAGAGGATGATATTCAGTCTTTCTGCACCAGCTGCAAAAATCGTCCATTTTATTCTAGTAGACGCTGAGGAAGACTATGTCTACATTCTGCAATTGCTTCCGAGTTGATCTCAAAGCGCCTGACAAGCTTCCTAGCAGTCTGGAAGCTTGTCAGGAGTAGAGTGACAGTCCTAGACGGAACTGCGAAAGTGGCAGTTGTTGAGCAGATTTTACCACAGGGAAGCAATCTTGAGAAGCCTACTAGAGAGTGAGGAGATCTGAAACCACTTTTTCTGTGGCCAGAAGGGAGCTACCAGGGTCATGACACGCTTGTCATGGAAGATGCACTTGTTGATAATGTCTCACCATACTGAATGGTGGGGGAAGGCGATAATAACCAGGCTCGACCAGTCCTGAGCATCGATCAGTTGCCCAAGCAAGAGGGTCCAGGGCTGGGAGCAATACAAAGGGAGTCAGTGATTCCTGACATTGCAAATAGATCCATCAACAGTTCTTCCTTTCCACAGGTCAGTGCATACCCGTGGGATTCAGTGTCCATTCCTGCAGTAGGACCTGCTTGCAACCACTTAATTGTCCCGCTATGACATTTGAGTTTGCTCGCATAAAGCAGGTAACAATCTTTGGTTTGATTTCCTTGTTTCAGACAGAGATCTTTGGTCGCTTGGATACAGTGAACTGGGAGTGTCCTCCCTGATTCTTTTTATGTAAGCCAGAGCTGACATATTGTCTGGGAGTGGACTATTGACTGGATTTGTAAGGTTGCTATTGAGAAACATTGAAGAGCTAAGTGTATTGCCTTCAGCTCCTTCACGTTGATATGAAGTTCTCTCTCGGGTAGTGACCATGTCCCTGACACTTCATTGTTTTCTAGGAGAGTCCACCAACCCAGATCCAATGCGTCTGAGTATAATGTGAGATTGGGGTTCAGAGGATGTAGAGATTTCCCTTCTGCAAACTTTCCTGTTACAAGCCACCATCGAAGGTCCTTCCAATCAATTAAAAAACACCAATCAATTAAAAAACATATATCCACCACCATCCGCCACCCGACACTAAAAACTGGTGGGCACTCCTTGTACATAGCACCCCCCAGGCTCCCCTAGGACTCAACACTGTAAGTCAAGACGATGAGACAAAATAAAGGAAGGGATGCTTCCTACATCTCACCGAACACTAGGACAGCCACAAAGGTCCCAATGTACTGCATTTTTCGTAGAGTTTCTACATCTCACAAGTAATGTATAACAAACACTGACTCACATTTCCAGTACTTATACTACAGAATTGAAGAAAGGGAATGATTATGTTTAAAAGCTACCCAGGCAGCAACTGCCCTCACATCATGGGCTCTAACCTTCAAGACAAGTAAGTCATCCTCACCAATTTGGGAATGTGCTTCCAAAATGAGGTCCATCAAAAAGAATGAGAGTGCATTCTTAGACAATGGCCTAGGACGGGTTCTTCACAGAACACCACACGTTACTTGCTGGTCCCCTGATCTTCTCTGTCCTTTGAAGATAATATCTAAGAGCCCTCAGAGGGCAAAGAACTCTCTCTTCTTCTTCTGCCTGTGAGATATCCATTAACCTTTTAATGGTATAAGAACGAGGCCAGGGTTGTGCCGGATCCTCATTCTTTGCAAGAAAACTCAGGATGAGGGAACACACTGCATCCCCTTGGGAAAAACCGATTCTTTTATCCATCGTGTGGATCTCAATAACCCTTTTAGCTGTAGCTGGGGCCACCAGAAACAATGTCTTTCTAGTAAGGTCCTCAGCGTAGAAGAATGCATGGCTCGAATGTGAACTCGTGAGCTATTTGGAGGACTACGCCCAGGTTCCAGGGACAAGCTCTTTTTCTTACTGGTCATGGTCAAAAGACTTTCTAGGTTTGAGAGAGGTCTTTGGTTGCTGAAATGTCTAGCCTCTGTGTCTAAAAACGGAGCTAAGCATAGATCTATACCCTCTTATAACTGATGAGGAGAGGCCTCTAGAAGATCTTAAGTAAAGCAGAAAGTCTGCTACTTGAGCTAAAGTGGTCTTAGAAGACAAGATGTTGCATCTTTTACACCAGTCAGTAGACTTACGTCAACATCTAGCAATAGCTTCTGCTGCAGCTCTAGAAAAGCTCTTCACTCGTATGTCTGCTGTTAATCGAAACCCTGTCAGGATCAGAGAGGATATGCCCTAATGGCACCCCCTGAAGTAGGGTGGTCTGAGCAGACTTGGAATGGAGGGAAGGAGTCTTGGGAAGTCCACAGGGAGTCTGAGAAGCTCTGGGAACCACTCCTTCTGCGGCCAAACTGGAGTTACTAGGGTCATCTTGACGTTTTGGTGAGACTAAAATTTCCTGAGAAACTCGCTTATCATCCCGAACATAGGGACGGCATACAGATCCAGGTTGGACTAGTTCTGCATCATAGCATCTGTCGCCCAAGCTAGAGGGTCTGGAAACGGGGAGCAGAACAGAGGAAGACCATGCTTCCTGGATGCTGCAAATAAGCCCAGTACTGGCTCCCCCACAGTTTCCACAGGTCAGAACAAACCAGACAGTCCAGAGTCCACTCTGTGGGGGGGATTTCCTTGCGGTGACTCAGCTCATCCACCATCACATTGCATTTTCCTTGAGTGAAACGTATTATCAAATGGGTTTAATTTTGGTCTGCCCAAAGAAGCAGGTCCCTGGCTGTCTCGTAGAGGGAGAGTGAGTGGGTTCCCCCTTTAAGTCTAATATATGCCAACGGTGTGGTGTTGTCCACATAGATCGCCACCTTCTTGTTGCGGACCTCCTCTGAAAATTGTTGTAATCCTAAATGGATCGCTTTCAACTCCTTCAAGTTGATATGCAGGCTTCTCTCCTGTTGGGACCACACCACCGAAACTTCTTTGCCCCCAAGAGAGCTCCCCAACCTAGCTCTGATGCATCGGAAAAGAACTCTAGGTCGGGGTCTTCTTTGATCTCCTCCGTTATCAGAAATACACACAAGTCTTGACTTATTTTCTGATCCTAACTGACCCTTAGAAAAAACTGCAGAGGTCTCATATCCTTCCCAATTTCACGAATTGCTCCATGGAAGCCAGAGTGCCTAGCAGGCTCATCCACTGAGTGGCTGAACAGGATCCGAGCAAAAGGAAGTGACTGACTTTCTTCAGCCAGCCCTCTACTCCTCTGGGGGATGGAAACGCCCGAAAACTCTAAGCATCTGTCTTCATCCCCAAATAAAGAATCTGTTGTCTGTCTTCATCCCCAAATAAAGAATCTGTTGAGAAGGAGTCAGTTGGGATTCCTGTATGTTTAGTAATAACCCCAGGTCTTGTGTCAAGAGTAGGGTTTTTTGGAGGTCCTTCATTCACCTCTTTCATGGGAGAACGTATTATCCAGTTGTCCAGGTAGAGAGAGGTGTTGATTCCAAGTAAGTGGAGCCACTTGGCCATCGTGGTGAGCACTGAAGTAAAAACTTGTGGGGCTGTTGACAGTCCAAAACACAAAGCCCAAAACTGAAAGACTTGGCTTCTGAAAACAAACCTGAGGTAATTCTTCGTGTCTTGATGTATGGGAATATGGAAGTACCTGTCTCTCATGTCAAGAGGGATCATCCAGTCCCCTTAACAAATGGATGCAAGGACGGATTGGGTCGTTTCCAAGTGGAATTTTGTTTTCTTTATGAAGAAGTTCAGGGCACTCACGTCGAGGACTGGTCTCCGACCTCCTGTGGCCTTGGGAACCACGAACAGCCGGTTGTAAAACCCCTTGGATTTAATATCTTCCACTACCTCTACCACTTCTTTCTTGAGGAGGGAAGAGAATTCCTCTGAGAGGACTGAAAACTTCTCTGATCCTACAGAGGAGGCTGTCAATTCAACAGGAGTGCTGGCCAAGGGAGGCTTCTCCTTGAAGATGGAGTGTCCCTCCTTCAAACTTGGACTACCCACTGCTCTGCCCCTTTCTCTCTCCACATTTCCCATAAAAGGTGGAGTCTGGTCCCTATGGGAGCATGAAGGACTGGGTCTTCTCTTCCGAGCAGCAGGCTCAGAGGAGGATCTCTTGCTTTCTCGCAAGGCAAAACGAACTGTTGCTCACGGTCTAGATTGTGACCTTTGTCGGGCGCCTCAAAATGGCTGCAGCTGAAGGGGAGAGGAGGACTAGGGGGTGACGGTGGCCCACTCCTTGGGGCATCTAGCAGACTGAGCAAGTAGATTGTGCGTAGATTTCTTGCACAGTTGAGAGGCAATTTCTTCAACCACTGCTTGTGGAAACAGATGCAGACCATCAAGGGGTGAAAAAATAAATGTGCAACGATGTGACGCCCTTAGAAGCAAAGGAGACCCATAGCTCTCTTTCCTTGACGATCCCCATGGCACAAAAGGA
The DNA here is from genome assembly GCF_040412425.1 of Macrobrachium rosenbergii. Classification (NCBI taxonomy): domain Eukaryota; kingdom Metazoa; phylum Arthropoda; class Malacostraca; order Decapoda; family Palaemonidae; genus Macrobrachium; species Macrobrachium rosenbergii. Next base: position 49,755,692 of record NC_089791.1, on the reverse strand, counting down.
GGCTATCTCTAGTGATCCGTAAGCCCTTTGTTGGCCAATCGCTGAGCTTCAAACAGTTTCACTCCGATGGGCCGAGTTCACCCCGCGTCGTTGATGAAGAGTTAGAGGAATGTATTTCTGGTGATAGAAATTCATTTCGTTATAATGTGGTTCGGATTCCCAATAAGTTGTAGGTCCCGCTGTTGGCAACCACCGGTTCTTAGCCACGAAAATAAGTCTAATCCTTCAGGCCAGTTCTAGAGAGCTGTTAATCAGCTCAGTGGTCTGGTAAAACTAAGGCATACTTACTTTTCTAGTGATCCCCCCTGATGGCTTTGTTGGAGCAAAAAAGCACACTGCGCCAATCTGCTGCAACCTCTTCAGGTAGATCAGGAAAATCATGAATCTTTTTTGCTGATGCTCCTATGGACAGTCCAGGAAGCTTAGAACTTCAAAAACTTTGGATAGGTTCTCAAACAAATGGTCTATTTCTAAGGCCGAAAACATTATCTTCGCAGATGATAAGGCAGACCTACGGGCTGAGTCAACAAGACTGGAGAAATCCCCCTGGGAGGAGGCAGCCACTTCCAAGGAAGGAGCTTCTCCAGTTGCGTATGACCGATATCTCCTGGAAGATAATCGAAAAGGCAGAATACTAAAGGAAGCCTTGCCTTGTCGCCTCTTTTCTGACAGCCAGCTGTCCACTTCATGCAAGGCCTTCTTAGATGAAGACGAGAGAGCCATCTTAGGGAGTCTGTTTGACCCAACAGGCTGATCACTCATCATAAAATGAAGAAGCCGGAAAAGCAGGAGCTGCTGGGGTGAAAAAATCTGAAAAATTCTGCAACAAATATCTTAGCAAAGAAACATAGGCCCACGGAACTTCTTCCTGGCCAATCTCTCTTCACCCAAAGAAATTGGAGAAAGCGAAGGATCTGCAGGAGCTACCACTGATGAAGGTGAAGTCTGGGAGGAGCCTTAAAATGTTGTCCAATTGTCTCTGGAGAGGAGCCAACCATAGGGCCCAGCCCCTTACAGTGGGCCATGCCGACAAGAGACGGGCTAGAAGGGGCCAAGCTAGACATAGTCGGTGCTGAGTGCTTGGAAGAAGATGCCAACACAATAGGAACTGGTGCCTGGTGATCCGATGTAACTGGGAGTTCAACCAAGGAAGGGTGCTTGGGCACCATAGGTCTCTCGACAACTGCCTGACTTTCATGTACCCAACGTTGATTAGAAGTCAATGGGTGCTTAAACATTACCTGGTGCCCGGCTACAAATGGGCGCTCGGCCACTACTGGGCACTCAACTACTCCTGGGCGCTTGGTGACAAATGGCCGCTTGCTCCCTAATGAGCGTCCTGCAGAAGTGGGTGCTCCCAAGAAGACGCATGCTAAGACAAGGAAGAAGCATGCTTATAAGTCACAGACAATAGTCCAGGCGCCACTGGTTGGTGCTCCAACTGAGAAAAGTCCTTGGGATTGTCCCAAGCACTGCACGAAGGCTGGGGCTAACAGGAAGGCTCTCTATGCCTTTTGCTGGATAGTGGAGGGGACTGATCCCTGAACACAGAATGCCTTTTCAGAGGGAGCGACTTGTCTGAGAAACGCCACTGGCACCCCTTACTAGGACTCAAGTCTCCAGAGCTCAGCGAAAGATGATGAACCTCTGAAATGCCTTCCCAATGGCTGTCTTTTGTTGCAACCTGGGACGCAACGCAACAGGTGCGACTGAGGGGGCGACTACCCGTGAGCAGACCCCATCGACCTCCCTTGGACCTCCAGCATGCTTCCTCCTGGGGCTTGGGGGAGTATGGCAGTGACCTTCGCCTAGGGAGTTGGTGGGATGGGCAGCCACCTCCTCCACTATCACTTCACTTGCACTTTTCTCACTAAATTTGCCCATAAGGAAATGCATTGATTCCCTCACTTGGGCCACTATGTTAGCAAGTAGACGAACTTCTGGTCAAACTTTAACTTGAAGCTGGTGCAGCAGTCCAGATTGGAAGTGAGGGAGCCAGGAGAAAGAGCAGTTGGAATTGGAGGAGGGCTGGAAATGGGGGAGATTAATTTACCAGGAGAAGAGACAACAGGAACGTCAACATTACTAGACATAAGATTCATACTATGGCTAACTAAAGATTTTACTTCAGCTCTAGAAGCCCCTTTCCTTTTACAGTCTCTCTCTAACTTAGAAAGGTGAGAAGCTAATGTCTTCCATTCTTTCTCATCCCACTCTTTCTCTTTACACTCCTTGCACGTCAAATCAATAGAATATACCTGTCCTCTACATGCAGTGCACAAGGTATGCGAGTTGTAGCTAGCTTTTGTCAATCAAGTATTGCAGCCTTTGCTGCAATACCAAAAACCAGAAGAGCTAGAGTCTGACAAAGTCACTAGAGTACAAGTCAAAATCAGTAAGTCTCCTTAGAGAACTAAAGTCACAATAATGGTTTCACTGAAAACCTCTCTAAATAATCAATGCCGAAGGCTACTGTATCAAAAATACTTCACCAAAAGGGAAGATCTCAAACAGAATTCAAATTCAGCTGAGATTCTTAACACCGTGTGTGGTCTTAAGTCGGCAGAAACAAACTGAGCTCTTGATTGAACTGTTCCTCTCTTACCCTGAAAGTGGGCGGGGCTAGTCACCTACATAAACAAAAGAGTGTAGCTACCGCAAATTTCAAAATTTAAGCTGCCATCGAGTAGAAACTTAGCTAAGTAATTACTGGGTAAGTTACTTACATAAAAAATAACATTAACCTACAGAGCAAATGCTGACTATTAGATCAGCCACAAAATATCTCCCAGGAAGAAATAAATTTAGATTAAAGTATGTTTATACTGTGGTGAGAATGAAAGAAATGATGGTGACTCAGAGGTACATCAGTCTCATCAAATTACCACAGAAAGCTCTGGTTATTCCAATTATAGACATAGATACATGTGGAGATTATCAGCAAAAATAACTGAAAAAAAGACATCTAATTAAAATAGAATTACTCAAATTATACTTGATAAAACACTTTTCATGACAAGTAATAAAAAACTTACCTGTAAGCAACAGTATTGTTATCATATAGTATGACATTTGCTCCATGATTAGAATGGAAACGTGTGTAAACTTCATAATTTCCATCCATCATAGTAGCTGCTGATCGTCACAAGGCCATCTGTAAGGAAAATGAAGTTTTCAAAGTAAAACTAATATTGTAAACTTAACTGAACACCTGAATTAGCCCTGGTCACTGACCAGCCCAAACTACATCCCCATAATTTCTTTACCAACTAAGGGGTAATGAACTGTCAGCGTTACCAATGCTTACAGGAAAATCTGTCAAATGAGTTACCCGAGGTACCGCCGGCAACGCTGCTGCAAGTCCCGGCCGAGTGAGGCCGAGATCCGCAATTGAGTTATTCACTATTCAAACTGAAGTGGGGAGGAGGGTGGAAATCATTCAGGTGTTCAGGTAAGTATTACAATATTAGTTTTATTATGAAAACTTCATATTGCAATACACTCCCTCAACACCTGAATTAGCCCAATTAACAAAATTTTAAAGGAGGTGGGATCAATCTAATTCAGCCTGACCTACCAACAGGGAAAGCAGTAACTCATTATTTGCCTACTCACCTGGTTATCCCACTCAGCAGGTGAGGATGCCTGTAGAGAGAGTACCACAGACATCAGTCTCATGTCTAGGTACTGTCTGAGTCAAGCTACCTCCCATGTGGTATTCAAACCCTCCCATGAATGGAGGGGAGAAAGATAAACCTCCCCATGTGGCTAATCAGAGCCTCCCATGTATAAAGGAGAACATTGAACCTCCCATGTGGCTATTCATAGCCTCTCATGTATGGAGGAGTACGATGAACCTCCCATGTGGCTATTGTAGCCTCTCATGTATGAAGGAGAAGTTGAGTGTGCAGTATCTTCGAGTTCTTCGCCGCCTGTTGCCGCCGATGTCTGCACAGAAGAGGTTGAAGAAACCAAATCTGTCCACTGAATCTGCCTAACTTCACAGTACTAATGCCAACTTAATAGTCTCACTATGAATCCCGACCAACAGAGAATCCTAAGTTCCTTAGACTACATTCATTACCTAAAGTCCCCCCGGCATTACTACATAGGTCTAATTACAAAATCGAGTTGGCCGCCACAAAGGGACCCAGTGAGTAACCCTGCTCTGAAGAAAACTGAATGTTTCTGAGGTAGAAAGTCATGCAAACTGACACCGACTTCCAGGTGGCCGCCTCTAAGATCGCCGACACCTAAAAATTCCTAAGGAAGGCCGAAGATGTCGCCAATCCCCTAATACTATGTGCCCTTGGACACGAAAAGAAACTCGAAGGCTCCGAAAGTGATGAAGAAGCCTCTGATGCTTGCTGAATAACCTCTCGTGGGAAGAAACTAATCGCATTCTTAGAAACAGAACGCGATGGACAATTAGGGGAAACAAATGATATTCTCAGGCGAGGTAACAGTTTTTCGGTACGAGACAAATAAACTTTCAGAGCCCTAACCGGCCATAGCAGGATTTTGGAAGTGTCGCCTCCTACGAAATCTTCCTAGGACGCGACCTTAAACGCTCTGGGAAGAGGATTCGTTACCGATTCGGATTTCACAACAAATTCCGGCAGGTAGGAAGAAAAATATCTTTCCCTGAAAAGGATATCGTCTTCGACACCGCCTGAATTTCTCTTGATTCTTTTGGCTGTAGCCAGCACAACTAATAATAATACCTTCTTAGTTGATTGCCTTAGGGACAGTGACTCTAAGGGTTCAAATGCTGCAGATATTAAGAAACCCAACACAGCCGCTAAATCCCAAGAGGGGGCCCGAAGCGGGAGAACTGGACGTTCTATTTTAAAAGAACTAAGATGATCATGCAAAATTCTGCTGGTCAAAAGCTCCGGCAGATGAAATCAGAACATGCTACTGAGCATCGACCTATAACCAGCAACCGTACAATAGGATAATCTCTTTTCCTTTATCAGGAACAGGAGGAAGTCTGCTACCTTCGCCACTGACGGACGCAAAATACTATGCCCCTGTTTCCGGCACCAACTACGGTACATTGCCCACCTGGCCTGGTACAGTTTTCTAGTTGAACTTCTCAGACAGAAAGATAGTTGTCGAGCCACTGCCTTAGAGAGTCCTGAATGACAGGCCGCTCGCTGGACAGTCTCCACACAGCTAGCTTCAGCATGCGGAGGTTCCAATGGAAGCAATGGAAATGCGGCTGTCTGAGATCTTTCCTCTCTGGGAGGAATACCGGGACTCCCGTCAATAAGTCCAGAAGGTCCAGAAACCAAGGTCTTTGGGGCCAGAAGGGGTATACCAAAGTCATCTGCTTGTTGTCGCAGTTTCTGAGCTTTGCCAGCGCTTCCTGGATCATCCCGAATGGAGGGAATGCATACACTTGCATGTTGTCCCAGGAGTGCAGCATTGCGTCTGTCCCGCAGGACATAGCTCTTCGTTGGGTGAGTCGGTAGAGCTGCGGACTGTCACTCAATGGGCCGGTTTTTCCCGCAGGACATGGGGTCCGCTACTGGGGAGAGGTAGGGAGAAGTAGACTGGGAGATGAAAATTCAACCTGGTGGCAAAGAGGTCTACAGGCAGTCCCCGGTTATCGGCGGGGTTCCGTTTCTGAGGGTGTGATGATAACCGAAAATCGCTGCTAACCGAAAATGGGCAATTTTGGCATTTTTTCGGCGATTTTCGGGGGTTATCAGCGCCGAAAATTGCTGATTTTCATTGCTAGACAAGCGCCATAAAACCAGATCGCTGTTAACCGAGCCCGCCGTTAACCGGGGAATGCCTGTATTGTCGTTGGCCATCTCTTCAACAGAAGTTGCACCTCCTCCTGAACTAGCGTCCATTCTCCCCCAAGAACTTCCTGTGAACAACTTAGAGCGTCTGCCAATACATTGGGTTTCCCTGACACAAATTGGGGAATGAGAGAAATTCTGCTGTCCTCACACCAAGAACTCTCTGTGCTATGCCGTTTAATGCCTGCGATCTCATTCCCCCTTCCTTCTTGAGATACCACACCGCAGTAACGTTGTCACAAAACAGCACTACTGTCTTGTTGCTTACCTGCTCTGAGAAGCAACTCAGAGCCTCCTCTTCTGCTCTCAACTCTCTGCAGTTTATGGACTCCTCCCAATCCAGATCCCTCCAAAGTCCCTGAGCCTGAGATTCCTCCAGGGTTGCACCCCAACCCCAATCTGAGGCATCTGTATACAGATGAACATCTGGATGAGGGAAATCCAATCTGACGCCAGTGGTCAAATGATGTTCTTCTGACCAACACCAAAGATCCTTCAGGCAAGAATCGTCCCAGACTATGAATGCGTTCTCTTCCCAAAAGTCCCAGCGATTCCTGAGACACACCTGCAGAGAGCGCATCCAGAGACTAGACCCTGGGACTAGAAGCGAGAGGGAGGACATTCGGCCCAGCAAGCTTTTCCACAGGCTCACAGGTTGAGCTCTGTCCAACAGGAATACCTCCAGTTGGCTTAGAATCGCCAGAACCCGCTCCTCTGTTGGGAAAGCCCTCAAAAGACACGTCTGAATCGTCATCCCCAAATATGTCTTTACTTGTGCTGGCATTAGTGAGATCTTGTCTAAACTGATCTGAATTCCTAACTCTTGACAGAGATTCAATAAGAAATCCCTTGCCTGCAGCACCTCGTCTACCAACGAAACCTGAACCAACCAATTGTCGAGATATCTCCTCATCCGGAAATCCCAACAATGCATTATGCCTGAAACAGGAGACATTACCCTCATGAATACCCAAGGTGCTGCGGTCAGACCGAAGCAGAGGACTTTGAACTGGAATGTTCCAGTTGGACCCAAGAAACGAAGGAACTTCCGAGATTCCTGATGAATCGGAACCTGGAGATATGCATCCTTCAGGTCCACTGAAGTCATCCAATTTCTCTCCAAACTGACCGCAGCACTGACTGTGAAGTTTCCATGTGAAACTTCGTCGAGACGACCAACCGGTTGAGACCTGAGAGATCTATAATGGGTCTCCAAGATCCTCCCACTTTTGTGGCCACGAAGATCCAGCTGTAAAACCCCGGAGAAGGGGGAGCGGGCTCTATTGCTCCCTTTTCTAAAAGGGTTTGGATTTCTGCTGCCAAAGCTATTCCCCATCCTCCATCAGGGGGATAACTTTGAGAGTGAAAAGGGACTCTGTACCCTTTCCTTAACACCTCCACTACCCAACCTCTGCACCCCACTCCTTCCAGGTGTTCCAGAAAGGAGCAAGGCAACCTCCTACGGGTGCAGGCGAAGGGAACGTCTCCTATTTCCAAAAACCCTCCTTGTAAACAGAAGGTTTCGGATCCGAGGCAGAAGCAGGACTTTTGGAGGAAAAGCGGACCTTCTTCGGAGACCTTACCGGAGACTTGGAACACGGACGCTTAGCCGGCGATGACATTCTGGACCCCTTAGGCGATCTGGCACTCTGAGCTGCTACTTGAATCATGGCCTGCTACAACTCAACTGCCGATGTTGAAGAAACAAAGTTTACCATGGCAAAAACATCTTCCTCCCTAAACAGACTGTTGCTGAGTGCAAAGGGAGCCCTCAACAGAACCCTCTTGTGGATATCTGGATAATGGGGAGTGAGATGATTCAAAAAGAAATACCTCCTCTTCTTCCCAAAGAATGTCGTACAGCTTGCGGATATGTTTGCCTGGTAAGCCAAATCCATCAACACTGAAGTGATGAGGTTATCAAGTAAGGTCAGATCGAAGGAGTATACCCATCCTGCTTAAGGAACCCCATCAATCCAGGCAACATCCACACAGAGTGGGACAAGGCCTCCGACTGGCTGCGGAAAGTGTCCTCTATGATACAAGCCTCCCTAGCAGTAACAGATACCAGGCGATTCGAAGATGGAACCTGAGATAGAAGAGCCTCCACCGATTTGTTGAGAGGAACCCTGACACCCGCAGAAGGGTTACCGGCAACCCTATAAAACCCCTTCAGAATAGGAAGCAGGGTTGAACCCTGCCTAACTGACCCTATCAAAGCCACTAACCTATCGTCTGCCTCCCTCAATGGCCAAACCAGACTAGATTCTTGGATGAATGACCAAGTACTGGTTTTGTCGCGTATAGCGACTCGAACATTGCTTGATTCGGTTGTGTAGGCTCCTCCGGAGCCTTGGACTGAGGATAAAGAGTATGAATGAAGTCTACCATCCGCATGTACTCGGTCTCATTGGCTGAAGGAAAATTAACCTCCTGTACCAGATCCTCTTCTTCAGATGAACAATCCCTATCGGACTAGTCCGACCGAGCTGGAACACGATACATGGTGCTTCGATACGGACACCTGAAGAATCAGTCAACATACTTCTCAGAAAAAATAGGGCAAGTCGCACCTCCAACGATGATGATGCAACACCTGGGCTGGACACCTGGACGGACAACGCCCACCCTGAGAGCGAAGAGGCCACAACACCCGAACACACAAACCCAGATGCATCAAGACGCATGAGAACACTAAGTACTGGTTTTGTCGCCAGATATCAACATTGCTTGATTCGGTTGTGTATGCTCCTCCGGAGCCTTGGACTGAGGATAAAGAGTATGGATGAAGTCTACCATCCGCATGTACTTGGTCTCATTGGCTGAAGGAAAATTAACCTCTGGTACCAGATCCTCTTCTTCAGATGAACAATCCCTATCGGACTAGTCCGACCGAGCTGGAACACGATACACCTAGGTGCGCGATACGGACACCTGAAGAATCAGTCGCGAACATACTTGGAGGCAACCAAAATAGGTTGAGCAAATCCCGCACCCTCCAACGATGATGATGCAACACCTGGGCCGGCCACACCTGGACGGACAACGCCCACTCCTGAGAGCGAAGAGGCCACAACACCTGAACCACACAAACCCAGATGCATCAGAGCCGCATGAGAATGTTAATCCGGAAAAGAAGATCCGCTGGATAAAGAAGGAGGGAAAAGGTCCTTGATGACCCGGAATCAACCCCGAGCCTACATTGCCCGCCTAAGCTGGAGGAACAGAGAAAACCTGCAGGAAAAGTTGAGAAAGAAGAAACCAAAGGAGGGAAGAAGGAAGAAGCCACACTTGGAGTAACCACCGGAGCCCCTGACAATGATGTTGGACAGGTGGAGAACGTACCAACTGGACTGGAACTCAAAGGAGTTTTGAAGGGGAAGTTACGAAGTACTGAACCCAAGGTAACAGAGGAAGACAAATTACCAGCCATCCTAGCTAATGGAGCGATTGCGGAAACTATCAGTACTGAAACATTGAACGCTGGGGCAGGCGCACCGCCAACTGCCGCAGCAACTAGATCGGAAGCCTGAAAAACTACGGGATTCACCAAAAATGCCACAGAAGACAAGTCCGGTAAAGGCAACGAAACCAGATGAGCATCCAAAGAACCCGAAGAGTTCCCTGAAGAGTGGCCGGAAAAAGAAGGTTGAGAAAGAGCAATGGAAAAAGGTTTGGAAGCAATGGGGAAAAGGGAAAAGTCTGAAGTTACAGAAGAGGCCCTACATTTTAAGGAAACGAAATAGACTGATTCTGTTCCTCCCGATAATCTTGAAAGACATCATTTGCAAATTCAGGAAGGTTCTTTAAGACATGATCATAGATATTAGAAAACCCAAGATTAAAACAATGTCTAACTAATGACCTGTAACCCTTAGAGAGACCCAACAAATCAGCATTATATTCTGCAATATTTAGAACCCGACCAACAGAATTACTATCACTGCAAGACAAAAAAAGTTTGTCTCCTGAAGGAAAAGGAACCTTCGAAGAAGAAGGGGTATTCTCCAAAATTTCCGAACCCAACAAACTAGCAACCAAATCTGAACCATCCTCCACGGATCTAGCAACCTTTTGTTGCAGAGAGTCTGCCGCCGGAAATAAAACCACTGCTGGATCTAACAAAGATGCCGAAACCTAAACCACATCTGAATCCAAAGAAGACTGCACCTTAAACTTCTCTTCCTGACTACTTCCTAAAGCACTATCCCTACTTGTCTGAGTCATGACTACTGTAATTCTAAATTCACCTTTGAACTTACGCTTTTAGAGGGAGGGGGAAATCTGCTGCTAACACTGCCTGCTCCGCGCCAGGGGGGGGCACTGGCAGGTCCTACCTTCAAGGTTTGCGGTTCTCCATGACCCGCGGCACCCGTTAGGGCTGGTTCTGGAACAGGCAGGGGAGCTGAAAGAGAATGATCAGATTCTATTTCCCTAGAACTACCATTCTGATCCTTCATTTCAGTTAATTGTGTCATGAAGCTAGAAAATAAGCTAGACATACTAACTGATAATTTATCCTCTAATTTTCTGAATAATTCAGATTCTTTAGCTTCCTTATCAAAAACCTGTGCCTCTACTGCTGGTTCTGACCTATGCTTACTCTTGGAAGCTAAAGATTTCCTATGCTTTACATAATCTTCCATTTGCTCTACTGACCATGACTTACATTCGTCACATCTTAGAGTGACATTACATTGAACCTTTCTACATGATATGCAAAGAGAATGTCTGTCATTTTGAGGGTACTCATCCTTTTCTTGCAGGCTGTGCATGATCGATGAGCTGCAGTGCATCCCCAGCAGTAAAAGCTCAGTCGTCACGGGCTGAAGTAGAAGTGAAGCGCGGCGCTATCTGATGGAGGCGTCTTCCTGTCTAATTTACCCATTTCCAAGTCCAAAATTCAAGCCAAAATCCAAGACGGGAGAGAAGATCCAAAACCAGATGGAATAGTACAATCCAGGAGAAAGGGCGAAAATATGGTCCAAGTCGTTATCAAAAAAACCAAAAATATTTATATGGGGGTCGGGCTAAAAATCAAAAAAGTTTTCCTGATGCAGGAAACATCCAAGCAGTTTGTCTGATGCAGGAAACATCCAAGCAGCACGGCGAACAAAAAGCAATTGGGGATCTCGGCCTCACTCGGCCAGGACTTGCAGCAGCGTTGCCAACGGTACTTCAGGTAACTCATTTGACAGATTTTCCTGTAAGCGTTGGTAACACTGACAGTTAATTACCCACTTAGTGGGTAAAGAAATTATGGGGATGTAGTTCAGGCTGGTCAGTGACCAGGGCTAATTCAGGTGTTCAGGGAGTGTATTGCAATTTGTGCAATTATATTTCTGGAAGTCAGGTTAAACTACTTCATATTTAAAAAAAAAAAAAAAAAAAAACGTTTAAATGACACTGCATTTATCTACCCAATGACATCTTCAAAATCAATGCAATCTACAGTTTTCTGTCTTCTGCTTTGTATAATGTCTCCATGTGTAACTTAAAATATTATGAGCAACCAGTTCCACAACTAGCAACACCTACTTCAATTTGTACTATTTCATGTATACTGTACATACGTTAACTTAGTTAAGCAATTATCATGAACAGTATTACTCAATCAAGCCATTTGTATCAATATAACCATAACTTCTGGTTATTAGAGAGGCATCTTTAAACAGATTCCTAATATAACCTAACCATATGGACTTACATCTATAACAATGAAAAGGCACTGAAGACCATCATGATACTGACACAAAATAATAAAAGTTGCTTAACTCAACTTGATGCCTACAAACAGCAAGGTAATTTATTATATCCTTCCAAATATATTTAACGAAAGACATTTAGTACTGTGTATGTCACTTATTTATAACATAAATGATACCTTACATCAAATTACAAACCTTTCTAAAATTTAATATAAGATTTTTATTTTTAATTTTGTTAGTAATGTACTCAGAAGTATTAATAAACAATCACACACAAAAACAGGATGATAATCATGAATTTTTGTAATAATACACTCTTAGCTACAGTAAAATAATGCAGAAAAATTATACTGTTTTGTAGAGAGAACATACCTGTTTAATTAAATAACTGGGGAGCAAATCTTACACAATGAGATTTGGAGCCACCAACAATAGTGTACACATCAGCACATTCTATTCTATGTTATGATGTTCAAGAGCACTGTGCAGTAAACCCCCCTTATTCACTGTCTCACTATTCGCGGATTTCTCTGTGGAACATATCTACCCATTATTCGCGGAAAATTCGCCCATTTGCAGTATTTTTCACTGAGAAATTTTCACTGATTACTGTATTTTCATATCATTTTCATGACTAAATGCACATTTTGTGATAAAACTATTAAAATACTCAGGTATAAGCATTTTTAGTTTTTTTGTGCGTGTTTAAACTATCAAAATAATCAGTTCTAAGTGTTTTTATGGGTTTTAAGTATTAGAGAATTTAGATTATTTTGCACATGGGGGTACTCATCCTCCACGAATACGGGAGGTTTACAATATATGCATTCTTTTTTGATAAACAAAACATATGAGTATTCTAGCTCTAACTTTATACATAATCCAAAGAGGGGGTTCTAGTGCTGGAAAATTTTAATTCTCACATTTACTGACTAAAGCCTACTCATCCCAATTGGGAGTTCATGCATAAACTTGGTCTCAATATTCTCGAAAATTTGCAAATATTAATTTCTAGCACAAATGAGAACAATGGCCTCATGAAACATGGTTCACCTGAAAGGGAGGGGTAAATAGATGGCAAAACTAGACGGCCTACGTAAAAACTTTTTTATGTTTATAATCTGTCCTCCTGTTGGCACAGGACTTTATAGCTATCATAATGGTCAGGTAAGAATCATTTAAAAAATTCACTTCTTGCAATACTCTTGCTCATGACTCGATAAACTAGCCTACATGTTAATTTCAGGTGGATGTTGATTCAGAGTTTTTTCTTAGTTACATTGTCAACATCACCAATCTTATGTGTAGCATCCCTCTCCTGCTCAGTCTGAAAAGTTAAAACTACTTCCTACTCCGTAAATCTGCTATTAGTAACTTGTATTCTTTCCAGAGCCTGAAATTATTATTTCCTTTGACACTGCACACAATATCTGTAGACTCAGCAACTAAAAGATTCTTCTTAGCAGTATTTTTCTTCTTGACCACATTAGTTTATGAAAAATTTGCTGTTATTGATGAATAGGCATAGTAGCCTATGTCTCTCCAGTCTTACTGTTGACTTTACCTTTTACTTCATCCACCTTAACAGCAAAATTACTATATGCCTTTAATTCCTTTCCAAAGACTCCAGTTCATATTTTTTATATCCTCTCACTACTTTCTATAAACCAGCACACACAACAACACTTTTCTTGACTTCCAATGCAAAACAAAACATATGTCCTATCCAAATGCTATTCTTGGTGAAAGTGTACAGAAGTGGGTACACATTAGACCTATTTCCATAGGTTGCCACCTACTTAAAAGCATTATTAAACATATTTTGCCAAGGATGCATCCTAACCTATCCTTTCCTAGGGTACTGTGACCTAACCTTACTAGGGGGGGGGGGGGGTTTCACCACCATTAACCCCATCCACGTGACATCAAGCACAGCATATAATCACATGTGTACAACTATTCTGCAGCATTAGGCAGGCTATCCTGTTCTTCCCTTCCAACCCCATGGCATTAATAGAAAGCATTCATCACAGCAAAAAACCTACTTTACACTAGCACCAATGTTATGTATGAATAAGAAACATTTTATTTACTAAAATTTTCAAACTGTGCCAGTAATATATTTCTTTAAACCATTGTCACATATATATTAGCTTTTTGACAATGATTTAATGTGTTCTTTGAGCATTTCTGACATTTGTTTCTTTCCCCAAAAGGTTTTACTCTAATACCAATAGCCTACCGCGCATGTGTTCAGTATCAGCCCAATGCAATGAATGGTAAAACAAACTAAGAAAAGTAAATATCTCGACAATGGTAAATTTTCGATAGCTATGAGTATGAGTTTCATACTAGGCCTAATCATGTTAAGGGGAGTCAAGACCAGTGTAAACACTCCAATGGCAAATGATAGTTTAAAGTAAAATAATACTGCAAAATTAAAATAACTGTATTTATTAAAGTAATAACTGTATAATTAGTTAAGTTTGCATTTTATTAGCCAACTTAAGTTAGTCTAGGATACCTATCCAAGGCTAGCCTAGTCCTACTGGATGTAGCCTATTGCAATGTTGCAGCACCAAGCCAATTACATTTCAGCTTGCAATTACAATATGCTCAGCAATGTTTGGAAATAAACAAGACTTCAGCAACGCCACCATTAAGTTACACTTCGGGTAGGCCTATACCGTAAGTATGAAAGGCTTAAACCTTACCTAGCCCCAGGCCTAAATCAACAGCAGGACATGAACCTTTCAACAAATAATTCTTTGTGGTTAAATTCTAGGATATCCTCTCTAAATTCATCAAATGCAAATTACCTCGTCCCAACCCCAACTCTTAAATAAAAAAAAAAAAAAACCGCGGCTCGAGCCCAAAATAGGGTGGCCGGGTTGTTGTGGCCTGGATTAAGAAAGCCGAATAAACACAAGCATTCCCCAACGACTTACTTATTACATAACAACTCCAATACTTTTAAGATTAATTCGCACCTGAATACAATCTGTTAAATGTTATTAAGGTCGAGAGATGACGACGGGGGCGGTATTCGGAGGAGGAAGAAAAAAAAAGGGAACCAAGATCCCTTCCTCTTCTCTGGTTGGTCGATGTTTACACTGAGCTCACCAACTTCTTCTTGGGGTCTGTAGGAATCTAGGAATCTTATCCTCCGGGAGTAGGAGACCGTTTCGTACATAGCGCCATCTTAACGACCCCGTAACTGAGCGACGTAATTAAGTCTCGGTGTTGTAGCTCATTCCATAATGACCTGACAAATCATGGCTGTTTAATACAATAAATAGATAAAGCAGCATCAGACTTCATACCTCATTTCATTTAGAAATGACACTCCTCGAAGTTCAAAACAACTCGCGTTCATTATTTACATATTCTTACGAATGACATTTCCGTTTACAAAAATTCTCGACTCTATTACATACCACCACACTCTGCAGATTATAACTATATATCAGATATATGTCACGAAATATGACAATCCTGCTGTGAAAACTGAGTTGATTTGACAAGGGATGCAACAAGTTATTCTAAAAACATTACAAATCCAAAATGCGAGTTCTATGACCAGACCGTTCCAATAGCCTTTTTAACTCAACGCCATTTGATTAAGGCTGGAGGTATCCCATCTCATTCATTTGGTTGTTGTCAGTGTGTAGATTTTAATCTCGCGTGAAGTCTTAAAATTTGACGTCATATCAACTCTCTAATTGTTTTCTCTCCTATACAGGACTAGCTTCAATTTTCAAGTTTTATAAAAATATAATAAGAAATTCCCAGCTACAACGCCTAAATAGAACACAGACATCTCTTCAGTTTCAGCAAATAATTCATGTCGCTTTTTCCCAAAACGTTGAAAACCATGCACCCAAATGTTTAATGAACACCGGTAGTTAATTATAGCAGTACAAAATGGTTTGGGACCCATACAGATCTGACAGATCCGAGCACTGTATTAGTGTCACGAAAATTTAATTATCTTAACCCTGAGAAATGACAGATTTTGGCAGATGATATCCTAAGCGCATAATTTTCTTAGCAATTAAAATTTCACACAATCTACTATACTGTATACACGATTCCTGACCCAATGACTGTAAGAAGGTAAGTAAAAATTACTCTTAACTAAATACTGTATGTCATTCTTTGATAATTGAACCAATCATTATTATTTCGAACAAATCAGATCGGGCAACTGCAGTTCAGACCTGATATTTTATTTTTAAGAAAAGGCTACAAAACTATTAAACCATTGTTCAGTTATTATTAGGGAAGGCGTAATAGAAACATTCATTGCCAGAGGCTCTAAAAAAAGAATCTATTAACATTAAAGGAGATACAATCAAGCTCAGTCTTCCATAATTTAGATCATATGTCAGTTCGAAGACAGGCAATCTGGAGACACCCTGGAAAAAGACTAATTCAAGGTTATGTTCCCATAAGACCTTTTATTCACCTTATTTTGCTCTTTAACCTTCATCTCTCCTTTTGGCTGCTTATCAGCCTCTCTGTTCTACCTTCAAACGTCTCTTTCAGTAAAGCTGTAAGTATTTTGATCCATCTGTATACGGAACTGTAAATGATGCATTATACTTAACATTACTAAGAAAACCACAGTACGTGTTTTGTAATTACAAAACCAGGAATGGAGTGTCAGTGGTGCTTTATGAAAATTAACGATCATCTCCGCCCCTCGCCCTCTCCAACCACACACACACACACACACACACAGACACGCCAACAGTCACATATTGAAATTCTGGCCACGTCCGTGCCCATAACTATCTTCCCATTTTTCCTTCTAAGCGGACATTCCAAGGGCTCATAATCTCCGTATGCTATAATTCTGTTACATTAAAGTATCTAATTTGCAGAAGACTAGAATCTTACCTATAGTTTAGCATGGCCGTCTTAACATTTCTGTAAAGGGTTGTATTAGTAACACTTATCATGTGCTAACAGTTTCTTTGTCTCTTGTTATTCTTGATCTCATTCCAGAGCCACAGAAACCTCAAGAACAAAAACCCCAGAATACATGCAACTTTCCAGATTGCTGTAGATGTTTCTTCTTTTCCATATATATCTGTGTAAAACACTCAAGTTTCAATGTGTCTGTGTGCGAGAGAGAGAGAGAGAGAGAGAGAGAGAGAGAGAGAGAGAGAGAGAGAGAGAGAGAGTTTTGATGTGTAAGCTCATTAAACAGCCAATGTTTAAGTTTTTCGGACACAGGTCATCAACGATTCAAGCGTTCAAGTATAAATTCGGCATTGGAGTCAGCTGCTGTTTGTTTACGAAAATATATATATATATATATATATATATGTACACCCATCCACACACACACACACACATATATATATATATATATATATATATATATATATATATATATATATATATATATATATATATATATATATATAGTATATATATATATATATATATACATACATATATATATGTACACACACATATCCACCCACACACACACATATATATATGTATATATACAGTATGTATATATATATATATATATATATATATACTAAACAAAATCTGAACACTGACAAGTGATGTATAAATATGGAAAGTGAAGTATAAGGACTCATTCATGGTGTCCGTACTCTCTCTTATATTACCTTAAGTCCTTAACTGTTGACAGAATGGACACATACATGTCAAATATGCTCTAAAGCAGAATCAAATGTCTACTAATAAAAGGGAAAGGTGTCTATACGAAAAAAAACCTACATGGGTGTGGAAAAAAAGTAAAAATGTGGTACTTGTTATGCTACAAGAGAATTGCAACAGTCTTCAACAGCGTATTTATGGCGAAACTACAGAAAACTAAAAAAAAAAAGTTGAGATATGATATGGAATGAGATGTAAATAAGAGTTCTAATTTGTGGAAAATTAGCAAGCCAAGGTTCAGCTCACGATATATTGCTTTAGTCATACACATTATGCTTTTACTGATAATGTGATAAAACAAATTAATTCTATATTTGTCTCATCTAGTATACCTCTAAAACATTTAGAATCCAGTAACTACATAAGCCCAATTACTAATAAGGTTGAAAGATGCATAAATGACGAAAGAAATCGAGCTTCAGTTTAAACAACATCTATAACAATTAATAATAAGTGTATGATGCTTTCCTTTCCCTACAGGTAGTAACAAAATTGACGACCTTACAATCTTTATGTAAAATTCATGAAACTATGCCTCGCATTTATGAGGGCAGTACTAATAAGATTGTAAGATGCAACTCTGAAGTAAAAATCGAGAATCAGCTAAACAATCATAAAAAATGATTTATAATAAATGTATGACGTTCTCTCTTCCCGCCCTTCAGGTAGCAACTACATCCTGTCATGATGACCTTACAATATTTAAGTAAAATTTACGAAACGTTGTCGCGCATTGATGAGAAACTTGTGTGTATTTATTCCATCGATTAATTTAAAGCAATCCTATGGAAATATTGTTTGTTATAAGGGTAAAAGTTAATTATAACGACCTTACAAGCTTTACGTAATTTATGACACCATGCTTCGCATTTATGAGGAACCTGCTTACATTTATTCCCTCGACTAATTTAAATTAATTCTAGTGAAATATTGTTAAAAGGACTAAAGTTAAGTAAATAGCAATGAAATTCATATTAATTATTGCGCACCTTTGCTGTCCGTCGTCCAAGGTTACAGAAGCTTACAGATAAATCTCGTGGAACTCTTGAGCCGGCATCATAACATTTCTGTATCACTTAAAATCAGTGATCATGGCCGGCGTCTTGAGGAAATTAGCCATTAATGTAAGTTTGCCATAGAGAAATCCCTTAAAGACTTTTTAATCCTTATTGTGGGCCGGGTTTCCAGACCTGATTGTTTATTTTAGTCCTATTGCGATGTAGAGACTGCGAATAGACCTAGGCCTAGCCTTCCGTAGGCTTATTCTGCTGCAGCACTGACTTCTTATGCTTTAAGTTGATATATATATATTTAGTAATTGCAATGACACGTGTAGATCAGCCTCAAAACCGATGAGTCGTGCAGTTACGTTTAGTCAGACTTGCCTAAAAGTAGCACAAGCAGTGTCTTCTGCTCAAAAATACCAGAGCTTAACATAGTGCTAGGCCTACCCTAAGGCTTTCGGCCTATATAGGCTACCCTTTTCGAAGCTAATCTCGGACTAAGCTAGAGGTCATGGCATTGTACTCAAATTAGGTCGACCGAAAGTGAAATAATTTTCTAAGTTAGTTTTGGACCTATTAGGCTTAGGCTCTAGGGTAACCAGGAACCTAAAGACGTCGGCCTCCATCCTACTTTAGCGTAGGCTAATTAGACCTACTTAGGTATAGTTCATGACATCTAAGCAAGAATGAGATAAGTATTCTCCTGGAGACATAAGCTTAGTTGATATAATATGAATTTCCTGCTAGGAACATAAGTTTTTTTTTTCTTTTGCCCGACAGTCTAGGCTAGGAGGTTTTGATGGGACCCCACCCTACCCTATGCAGTAGGCCGAGGCTAGCGTATATATTTTTGGTCGTCAACATTGCCTATAACCCTTAAGAAGAGCCAAAGTGAGAGCCAGTTTCTTACTGACAGCAGTGATAAAGTATAGGCTGCCTTAAATATGAGGGACATTGTGGTAGAAATAATTGTCCAACCTCAGTAGGCTAGATACTAGAAAGGTTACAATATATAAAAAAGTATTACACCTTGTAGCGTAATTCAGGTGCCCATGATACCAAATGAGATTTTATGTAACTGGTTTTTCTAGTGATTTATTTATGAGATCGATCACAGAACCCCAAATTTTCAGTTATAGGCTTTGTAATTCCCCTTCTTGTTACCTGGTTATCAAATTTAACTGTTGAAGTAGATTTAATATTGTTCCAGTTGCAGAGTACGCCTGTATTTGTAATTGTTATTTGGAAATACATTGAGGTAGAAAAACTTTGTAATTAAAAGAATTAATGTGTTTAGTATACAATTTTGAAAACTGTATTCTAGCTTTGTTCAAATAGATGTAAAGTGCCATACCATTTTGCAAGTCTGTTAGTTTTCATGGTAGAAATTTGTTCCGTCATTGAATTTTATTTAACTGATATGGCTTTGTTTAGCTAAAGTTGAAGCCCCTATAAGCTCCTAATAGGTTGGCATTAGAGATAAGTTTAATTGGCTTAGTTGTCATTCAGAACTGTAACTTAACACTTGAAAACAGCTTCCTTTATGTAAAATTGCATAGCTGTACTAGTTCATTTGCAGCACTTCAACTGTTCCAGTCACTCCTGGATTGTTCTCACTATCTGCAGCAGCAACAATCAACCTTGCTTTCTAGTTTTGTTAATCCAGCTTTCTAACCAGCATCGGCGGTACAGATGTGCATATACTGTTGTATGAAGTTGTTTTAACTATTTCATGTCCTGGTCCCAGGACTTGTTTATTGTAATGTGTGGTCAGCATTTGACACTGGAGGGTGCCACCTATATCCAAAAATTCAGTTGGAATATTGTAACTTCATTAAAATAATAACTTTATTTACTCTACTTTTGCATTTACTGCATATATTCCCTGCTTTTAAATGCATCACTTTTGACTTCCTAGTCACCTACTGATGTATAATTCATCTCTTGTGATGCCTTATTTCAAGTCACTGTTATTTGTAAAGTTACATGGAATGATATGGACTGTTTCTGGAAAATAATTATTTTAAAGATATTTGAGGCTTTATTCGTATTTTTTTATGAATCCACTGAAAAATGCTTTTTTTTTTTTTTTTTTTTTTTTTTTGAACAGGCTACTCGTGCTAGTGTTTCAACTGGTGGGTTGTGGCGCCACCTATCTACATCAAAGCAGCGTCTGGCAGCTGCAGTTACTCAGGCAGCTCCTCCATTTAAAGCAGAGGCCGTTGTAGATGGACAGTTCAAGGAGATCTCACTCGATGATTACAAAGGGAAATACCTTGTTTTGTTTTTCTATCCATTAGATTTGTAAGTACTGCTCAGAGTTTCCCAAGTTGAATATTTTGTTTTTTATATTGTGCAGTACCATCCAGTCTTTTGAAATTTTTTTATATGAAGTACCATTTATTTTTGTGTGTTTTTCCTATTACTGTATTTGCATGTATTCCAAAGCAGATTAAATAGTCTACTTTGGTACTGAACAGTTTACATGATCATATCTAAAGCCCCAAGATTTTTTCATTTTCATGCATGCAACTTTTAAAGAAATTACAAAATGTTATTTTAAAGGAGTGATGCATTTCATTGTTAGCAAAGGACTGATCCGATTGATGGGTCAAATTATAGTCTAGAAGTTAGAGACATTTAAACATGCTATAATTTTGTATCCCTGCGTACATACAGTTTTTGCAAGGAAAAAGCTAGAAAATTAAAGGCATCACATGGGAAGTTATTCATCTGCATGCATGCCTTTTAGATACACAAATATAAACCCTTATTTTACAGTTGTGCAGAGACCTCTAATGTTTTGGCATTTGTCAGAGTCACAGGTCATTTAATGATGTTTGGATGGTAGCTAGTAATCATACAGGAATTTTTTTATCATTCACACTTCTGCGTCTTGTTCTTCGTTTCTTCCCAAGATGGAAATCAGCATCTCTTAGTAGCAATGGCAATTATATTATCGTGCCACTTCAGTAATGTTGCCAACAGACAAGGAAATTGCAACAAGTGGTGTAAACTTGAAACACAAGCAGTTAATAAAACCAGTGAACCACAGCCTTTCATCTGAGAAAAAAGGTTTCTTGGATGTTCCTGTGGAAAAACACATTGATAAAAATAAGCAATGTATTGAGTGAAGGATAAATGAGATCTCCCTTACTTTGTTAGGTTCTCTCCACCCCCCACTGCAGTCTTTCATGCTGAAAGGTCTTCTTTCATGCTTAGTTCTTCATTCTTGTACAGTATATAGAATTTGTTCCGAATCCTATTTTCATGTGCCCTTATTAGCTTTTGTCAGCTCTGCTTTTTATCATCATCCAAATCCATTCTTCATAGGGTTTTTCGGTTTGGGTGGGGCAGTTATTCGAGTACTTTATGCATGGTGGAACCATATTTACACTAATTGGTTTCATTCCTCCTTGGTTGCTTTTTGAAGTTTTATAAAGTACAATAATAGACAAAGTGATACTTTTGTATTTATGAATTATTGTTTAAAATTTTTATGTATTTTGTAAAATAATGAACAATTGCTGAAGTCTCATATTTTTTAAGTTATTGCACTGTTTGTGTAGTTAACATATTTCTTTGCATTGCAGTACATTTGTATGCCCAACTGAGTTAATTGCGTTTAGTGAACAGGCTGCAACTTTTCAAGCTTTAAATTGTGAAATTGTTGGTGTATCTACTGACTCCCATTTTTCACATTTAGCATGGATAAATATGCCCAGAAAGGTAAGAATGATTTAACTATACCAGATCAGTGGTAGTGAATCTATGTGACTTATTATTTAAATGTAGAATTGACTGTTTAAGAATTGAAATTCAATATGAATGTAATTTTTAGCAGTAGGTCTCCCATAGGCATCAAGCTGCTTGTGTTAAGTATATTAACTCTACTCCTATTTTATGCCAAGATAGGTTTGTTAAAATTTATTCTTCATTGGCTGCTCATTTTGAGCTTAGAGTTGCTGTCAATTTGATTCATTTTCTTTTCAGCATTTAATTGAACTAGGTGTTTTTGAGGAATTTTATGTAACTTGAATAAGCTACCAAACTCATATTAATAGAAGAAACATGGAGAAAAAGTAAAATAGGTGTTTTAAGTTAACAAAAGCATGCCAGTAATAAAGTGACAACAAGAGGTTAATGTCACTTGCCATACTCAGTCAACCAGCATTAAACCCATCATTTTAACACAAAGAGACAAGAGAGATATCATTAGTTAGTTAAAGATAAGTTTAATATTAACTTAGTGAAAACCTTAAATTCCAAAGGGTGGGGCTGAAAGGATTGCTCTTGTAAGAGAATAGAATCAGTTATATATAATAAATTACAACTATAAAAACTATATTTAAATTGAATGAATATTCTTACAATTTTGATTGAGGGATTTTTATCCAATACATATCATCCACTTTTACATGGGATTTGGATATTCACTGAAAATATGTTTTTTAAATGGATATGGCTGTGAAAACTATAATAAATAATTATTTTTATAATATTGTTGCTAGCAACACTTTGCTATTGCATCCTTCCCAAATTAGTTTTTGAGACCTTTCCATTCTGAAAAATTCTTGGCATCTAGAAACTGCCTTTTTGGTCAGTTGAGCTGCTTAATCATCACCATTCACTATCTTATGGTAGTCACCAGAACTCCTCCTTGCTATATTGGCATGCTGTTCACATTATTTTTCAAAATTATTTATTTATTTTTTGTACAGAGCACAGTACCTGAAAATTGTTAAAGCTCAAGCTCATTATTTTATTTACTGGTTTTTCTTTATCATTTCTACCATAACAGCAATTAACCAAGATTTGATACTGTTTTTTTAGAAAGATTGTTAGAATAAGTGTCAGGCTGGATTAGCTTATAAACTTCAATATCTTCTTCAACTTCTGTGCCAGTTTCCCTCTGCAGAGTTATACCTTAACATAATGCAACCTATATCATCTTAAACTTCTGTGCCAGTTTCCCTCTGCAGAGTTAGACCTTAACCTAATGCAGCCTTGGGATTGTTGTGCCTGTAGCAAAATCCTCTAATCAGATTGCTGTACATCTGCAGTATGGAATTTCAATTTTTAGTCTGTGTACTATACAAAAGTTAGCTGAGAAATTAGAGACAAATTTAAACCATAGGTACAGTATGATAAAGTATTATGATGTGATTTCTTTGCTGAGTATTATTTTCAACTGTATTTATGCTATTCCAGCAAGGTGGCCTTGGAGGGCTGAACTATCCCCTGTTGGCTGACTTTAATAAGACTATATCTCGTGATTATGGAGTTTTACTGGAGGATGCTGGTATTGCGTTGCGTGGCCTCTTTTTGATTGACCCTGAAGGTGTTGTGAAGCACATGAGTGTCAATGATTTGCCTGTTGGTCGCTCTGTGGAGGAGACATTACGATTACTTAAAGCCTTCCAGTTTGTTGAAGAGCATGGAGAAGGTGAGTTAATTAAATCTATTAGGATAGCATTGTGATTAGATGTAAATAACATTTTATTTCCTTAATGTATTGTACTTAGCTGTCATATGAGTCCCACTAGTATTCAAGATGCACCCAAAATTTTGGGAGTTAATTCTGGAAAATGTAAGCTTATATCTCTTTTTAAAGTCCTCAGTGTCAGTAATCCAATTGCTTCAGATTTCCTGGTCCACCAGAGTTTAAAATTCCCTGGGCTGCTGCACTCTTTTGGGTAAACTAGATCTGTTTTCATCATGTATATAAAACTTATTCATATTTAACCTAATTTATGGGTCAAGTAAATAAAGTAAGTGTTCCTTGCTGTAAAAATCACAGATGAGTTTGTGTTATATATAAAATTAATTACTCTATCTTTACAGGCTTTTACAATACATGTACCATATGCTAAAATATAACATACATTAAGATCCCTCATAACTGGCACCCTAAATATTGAATTCAAGGGGGGTTACTTTTAAAAGTAAAAGAGGAATGAAAAAGTATTGATAGAAATTAATTGAAGTAATATGTATTGTAACAAGTAGGATTCCTTGATCATGACCAAGTATTTGTAATGTTTTTTCTTTTTTGTACATTTTTTCAAAACTATATATTCTTTGCAGATTCAGGCATGAAGATTAATGAAAGAAGCATATGACTGGAAATGAAAAAATTGTATCCCGTATTGTTGGTCGTTGTTAATATGCACTTGAAAATCATAACATATTTGATAAAAAAACATATTTCATTCCACCTGATCCTTTTGACCTTACAGTATGTTTAAATTTCTTTCACTTATTACATATTCTTTCAGCATATTTTCCTTTTTTGGGACTGTAAATACACTGGCAGCATTGTGCTTATTTTTATTTTTTGTTGGTGTCAGATGGGATTAAAAACGATTATTGCAATACACTCCCTGAACACCTGAATTAGCCCTGGTTACCTACCAGCCTGAACTATATCCCCAACTCATTACCCACTAAGTGGGTAATTAACTGTCACGTTACCAACGCTTACAGGAAAATCCTAACAAATGAGTTACCTAGCTGCCCGTTGGCAACGATGCTGCAAGTCCTGGCTGTGTATGGCCAAGAACCCCAATTGCTTTTTGTTCGCCGTGCTGCTAGGGACTTGTCCTACATCAGGCGAAATTTTGGTTATAAGCCCGACCCCTTATTTTCGTTTTTGGATTGGATAACGACTTGGACTGGTTTTGATCGCCCCCTTCTCTCCTGGATTGTTCTTTTCTGGTTTTTGACCTTCTCTCCCGTTTGACTTGGCCTGGCTTGGATTTTGAAATGGATAAAATGGATAAGACACCACCTTGACAACTCCTCGGCTTCCACATCTGCTTCTGCCGTGACGATGGAGATCGCTACCGCTGGAGAAACCCCAGCCCATCGTTCGTGCACCGCCTGCAAGAAAAGGATGAGTACCCTTAAAAACGACAGACATTCGTTGTGCATAAATTGCAGGAAGGTACAATGTAAAGCGTCACATTGCGATGTGACGAGTGTAGGTCATGGTCGACAACACAGATGGAGGATTATCTCAAGCATAGGAAATCATTAACTTCTAAGAGTAAACGTAAGGACTCAGCGGTAGAAACTCAGGGTTTTGACAAAGAGGCTTTAGAGTCAGAATTATTTAGGAAATTAGAAGACAAATTGTCAGCCAGCATGTCTAGTTTGTTTTCAAGTTTCATGTCAAAACTAACAGAGATAAAGGATCAGGAAAAAGTTAATAGGGACACAGAACCTAATCGCTCTTTTTCAGCTCCCTGCCTGTTCCAGAACCAGCTCCTAACGGGTGCCGGGGTCATGGAGAACCGCAAACCTCAAAGGTAGGATCTACCGGCCCCCGGCACGTAAGCAGGCAGTGTCAGCAGCAGATTTCCCCTTTCACCCTGGTAACGTAAGTCCTAAGGTAAAATCTAATTTAGGATTGACGCAGACAGTTAGAGATAGGACGGTAGTAAAGAATCAGGAAGATAAGTTGCAGGTGCAGTCGAGTCAGGTGTCATTAAGGTTGCAGCTCCTTTGTTGGATCCAACAGTGGTTCTTTTTCCTCAGTAGGCTCTCTGCAACAAAAGGTTGCGAATTCGGTAGAGGATGATTCAATTTTGGTTCCTAGCTCTTCTAGTGTGGATAGGTTGGAAAGTATCCTTTCTCTTCTTCCAAGTTTCTTCTTCCCCCTCGGGACAAACCTTCGTCCCTTTCAGAGTCCAATTCAATAGATCAATTGCTGAACATTGCAGAGTATAATGCTGATCTGTTGGGACTCTCTAAAGGCTACAGATCTTTGGTCAGAAATTGTTTTAATATTGGGTTTTCCAACATTTTTGAGCATGTTTGAAAAATCTACCTGAATTTACAAATGATGCTTTACAGGATTATCAGGGGAAACAGAATCGGTCTATTTTTCTTTCCTTAAAATCTATGGCCTCTTCTGTATCCACAGACATCTCTTCTCCTATGGTTTCAAAAATCTTCTTTGGCTTTTTCTCAACCTTCCGTTTCGGGTCATTCTTCGGGGAGACTTTCGGTTTCTTCTCTCGCTCATCCGAGCTCTCTACCGTTAACGGACTTGCCTTCGGGACAATCTTCCACAAATCATATGATCTCTCGTCTTCCGGAGCCTGTTGCTGCGGCATCTGGTAGTGCGACTGTTCCCGTGTTCAATGTTTCGGCCCCAGTAGTCTCAACAATCACTCCAGTAGCTAGGTTTCGGGTAACCTATCATCCACAATCGCTTCGGGTTGGCACTCGCAGTTTCCCATGCGAAACTCCTGTGAGCTCCGGTCCGCCTGGTGCGTTCCCTACATGTATGACATCATCGGCAGGGTCTCCGGTGGTTTCCCAGTGTGGCTTCTTCTTCTCTCCCTCCTACTGTACCTTCCTTCTCTACCTTTCCAACAGATGTCTCTGTTCCTCCAGTTAGGACGGTTTTTGTAGGTTCGGTTCGGTTGGGGGTCAACATGAGTTTTTCCCACCTTGTTCTTCTTCCGCAAATAGCGGAGTGTCTGCTCTGGCGATTCCTCATCAGCATGCTTCTGTTATTCAGCCTAGTTTGGGGTTGTCGAGTATTGCGGCTTCTCCGTTTTCTGAGGGGGCGTGGTTCGCCCAGGTGTGTCTGGCTCAGCGTAGCTCCACCGTTGTTGGAGAGTGCAGGTTTTGCTAACCCTTCGGCGGCTGCCGCAACATTGCGGTTGATTCCCCAGTGTGCGCCTTGCGCACTCAGGTATTTCGTGTTCGGGTTAACTGATCCAGCGTTTTCTAGGGGTCAGCCTGTCTCTGTTCCTGTCTCGACTCGGTTGGATCTTTCTGATAAGGATTTCTCTTGCAGGAAAGAGGATCCGCACCGGAAGCCTGTTCTCCTTCAGCCAACGAGAATGAATACAAGCGGATGGTGGACTTCATTCATGCTCTTTACCCACAGTCCAAGGCTCCGGAAGAACCTTTTCAACCTAATCAGGCAATGTTTGAGTCACTGTTCACGACGAAACCAGTGGTGGCTCATGCACCAAAGAATCTAGTTTGGTTTGGCCGTGTCGAGCAGGCATTGAGGAGGCGGACGGTAGGTTAGCGGCATTAATTGGGTCGGGTAGGCAGGATTCCTTACTTCCTTCTCGAAGGGGTTTTTACAAGGTTGCGGGTAACCCTTCTGCGGGTGTTAGGGTACCTCTTAATGAATCAGTGGAAGCTCTTCTATCTAGGGTCCCTTCTTCAATCGCTTGGTTTTCGTCACGGCGAGAGAAGCGGGTATTTTGGAAGACACTTTTCATTCTCAGTCGGAGGCTCTATCCCATTCGATGTGGATGTTATCTGGTTTAATGGGGTTCTTTAAACAGGACGGTTATTCTCCTCGACCCGGTTTTGTTCGACAATCTCATCACCGGTGTCAATGGGACTGGCTTATCAGGCAAATATATCGGCCGGTTGTAATACCTTCTTCGGTAAGAAAAGGAGGGATTTCTTTCTGAACCATCTACCTCCGCATTATCCAGATATTCACAAAGGGCTCTGTTGAGAGCACCTTTGGCGCTCAGCAACAGTCTTTTCAGGGAGGAAGACGTAGCTTCGATGGTAAATTTCGTTCCTCTTCTTCAGCTGTCGAAGTCACAGCAAGCCATGATTCGAGTGGCAGCACAGTCCTCTAGATCTCCGAGAGGTTCCAGGATGACATCTCCAGCCAAGCGGACCCATTCCAAATCACCAACCAGGTCCCCTAAGAAAGTCCGTTTCTCATCCAAGACTTCAGCTTCCGCTTTCAGATCCGAAACCTTCTGTCCTTAAGAAGGGTTTCGGAAATAGGAGACACTTCCTCGTCTGCACCCGGTAGGGAGGTTGCCTAGCTCCATTCTGGGAATCCTGGAAGGAGTATGGCATGGAGAGTTGGGTAGTGGAGGTGTTAAGGAAGGGGTACAGAGTCCCTTTTCGTTCCCTGCCTCCTCTATCCAGCTCACCGGTTCATCTTCCCAGTTATTCCCCTTCCTCCATCAGGGAATAGCGTTAGCAGCAGAAGTCCGAGCCCTCTGGGAAAAAGGGGCATTAGAACCCGCTCCTTCTTCCCAGGTTTTTTACAGTCGGATTTTTGTGGCTCCGAAGTCGGAAGGATCTTGGAGGCCATCATAGATCTCTCGAGTCTCAACCAGTTCATCATCTCCCAAAGTTTCATATGGAAACTTCTCAGTCGGAAAGGCGGTCGGTCCGAGAGACGACTGGATGATTTCAGTGGACCTCAAGGACGCTTATCTCCAAGTTCGGTCCATCCGGAATCTCGGAAGTTCTTCGATTCTCGAGTCCAACTGGAACATTTCAGTTCAGAGTCCTCTGCTTTGGTCTGACCACAGCACCTCAAGTCTTTACGAGGGTGATGTCTCCTATTTCAGAGATAATGCATCTTCGGGGTTTCAGGATGAGGCGATACCCTGACGATTGGTTAGTTCAGGCTTCGTCAGTAGAGGAAGTTTTGCAGGCGAGGGACTTCTTACTGAATTTGTGTCAAAAGTTGGGAATCGCATCAACTTAGAAAAGAGCTCTTTGATTCCAGCTCAGACAAAAACGCATTTTAGGAATAACGATTCAGACGCGTCGTTTGAGGGCTTTCCCGACGGAGGAACGAGTTTTGGCAATTCTGAGCCAACTAGAAACATTCAGATCGAACAGAGCGCAACCTGTGAGCCTATGGAAGAGCTTGCTGGGCAGGATGGCCTCTCTCTCTCTCCTAATTCCAGGGTCTGAGATCCTCGGATGCGTTCTCTTCAGGCATGTCTCAGAATCGCTGGGACTTTTCGGGAAGAGAACGCTGTTCATAGTCTGGGACGATTCTTGCCTGAAGGATCTTCGGTGGTGGTCAGAAGAATATCATCTGACCATCGGGCGAAGATTGACTCCCCATTCCAGATTTCCATCTGTACACAGATGCCTCGGATCAGGGTTGGGAGCAACCCTGAGGAATGTCAGGCCAGAGGCCTTTGGACGAATCTGGATCGGAGGGAGTCCATCAACCACAGAGAACCCCAGCAGTCTGAGGGCTTGTCGGGTGGGGAATTTAACCTCAAACAAAACAAGGGTCTTGATCACCGGTTGCTGGAGATGGGAAAGGTCCACGGTAGTCAATTGAGACACTGAAACCACAAAAACTAAAATTTCAACCAAACCTCTTTCCAAAACAAAAATTCTTACTACATCCATGCTCCATGTCACATTTTTAAAAACAAATTTTGGATTAATTATGTTCACTTTTTGGACCTCAACTGCCAAAAACCTCCCAAGTGAGTCTGAGAAGGGACCGACAGTTTTGGGAGACAGAGACATCGTGAAACTAACTCCAGTTGTGTGGTTAAGTCACCACCTGACATGGTTTGGACCCAATGAGTGATGGGACCCTCCCATTGCTATCTTGAGGGCTCTAGAACCATCTCAGGCATCAGCCCATCAATAAAAGGGGAAATGTTTGGGATGGGATCCTCTATATTTGTCCCTTTTAGCATTTCCCACCAACATTCACACCGGTTTCAAGTCGTCCCCATTGCAACACCCAGATGCTCCCAGCAGGCGGATAGGCTTATACCTGGGCCAATCAAACGTCTTGGTGCTATCTTCCAGCAAGATTCAGGGTATTTTCTCCTCCATTGGGAGTCAACTTCACGCTGTCTTCATTCACTATTACCACTACCTGATTTGATCCACGGTGCCTCATCTATACCTCTAAGCAGTTATAAATGCTCAATTCTTCAAAAATCCCATTCGCTCATTGACCTTTCCAATTCTTGCAACGATTCATTCATGCTTTCAATCACTCGGATCACGACTCTCTGGCTTAGACATGGCCACCACCAACCGACTCATTGCTCGACACATTCAGTCAACTCAGTTATATCAAACACCAGGAGAGTTCTATCATAAACTGGTGGAATTGCTTTAGATAGAGTGCTCTATTGCACTAACATTATCACATCATTGACTATGAATGCTTGTTCAGTACGTTCTTCCTTTCAAGCAATTTTTAAAAGTAGAAAAACAAATTTGACTCTAGAAAAAGACAAGCGGACTTTTTCTGCTTATATTAAATTCTCTTCATATTCCCAGAAGCATATGAGGCTCAGAAAGAAATTACATGGCCATGTCCTCAACGATGCAGTACTCAGCTACAAGGTGTAAGCCCAGTGGGAAATGTGAATGACGATCCCTTGATTTTGTACCAAGGATGAAGAACATTCAATCGCCTCCATGCGCAGAACACTCTTTCCAATTTGGCACCTTGCTAGCTTTCAAAGGAGGGAAGGGATAATCTTCATAAAGGTGCCTATCATTCAGAGAACAAAGTGGGTACTATCCCATCGGAAATTTGAAAAGGTATGGAAGAACTTATTAATAAAGCAGGCGTTGTAGACGCAAGCAGTATTGTTATCCCAAATTCAAACCACCATCAAGATGGGAATATTGAACATATTGCGCCCCATAAATCCTTTAACACTTTAAGAGGGGTGGTATACTAGAGATCTTCATGCCTTTAATGAGGAGGAATTTCTCAAACTCCATCCAACAATTCAGGCCCATTTAAAAACTGGGAGGCGATGCAGCCATCCTACTAACCTTCTCCTCTACCATTCTGACAGTCTCACTCTTTGCCACGAAAGGATGCATGTAAAAATACAAATGATCTACCAAAACAATTCCCAATGTCCGAATAGCAGTCACATTCAAATCTCACACAATCAATCAAAAAGATGTTCTGTAATGCTTTCAGAGCACGACAACCCAGGTGGAGTGTGAATGCACCTTTGATACTGTTTTCAGTCGCACACGTAAGGCTACACCACACTCAAATTTTAGGACCTGCCCCAGGCACAGGTTCAAGAAGAAGTGCTGCAGTGGCAAACCAACGAACACATCAGCCTTAGTGCAGCAAAGCTTCCAAAATACTGGCAGCGAATAGAAGTGCCAACCCACTTATGCTTCTGTCATAAAATAATGAAGAATTCTAATAAAGCAAAGCCTCCAATAACATCTAACTCAGAGGCTCTGGAAACCTGCTTCTTTACATCGGCCTAAAAACAATAATCAGAACATATTTAATCACGAAGTGATTTTGCATCTGCTTAATTTCCAAACACTGCACTTCAAAAACTCCTTGGACAATCTACCATACCACAAAGTGAAACTCCTTTAAAGGCAGGAGATTCAGCCCCATCCAAACAAAGACATCCACACATATCATGCATTCTCCATTCCAAGAAAGAATCAAGGAACAGCCCCAAATCCATGAGAGCAAAATCTATGTATTATTTCAAACTACCTAACAACTGGGATTTTTAATTGTACAGCTCCTTCACACTAACACACTTGTCCCAAACACATCCTTACAGTGATGAGGGTTTTATAATAAAAACATCAAATGGGTTCAATTCACTAAGACTGATCTCCCCACCCAGAAAGGTGAGTCCAAATGTATATAAAGCTACAAAGCCAGGTGAGTCCACCAGTCATTCGTCCTAAGACTCAATGCAATAGCAACAACAATATTCAGAAGACCAGTGAACACCCTGACCATCAAAGGCATCACAAAAATCTGATTCCCCCATTTAAAACCAATGACCTTTCTTAACAAGGACGTAACAGGATTTAAAAAAAACCACCTCTGATAAAGGAGAACTTCCTTTCCAACCTAGAATCGGGCACTTCCCCATCCAGTGAATGAAGTAGTAATTTTAAACATTTTTTTACATTCACACTTTCACGACTTTTCCTCCAGTGGAACTGCAAAGGTCTCAGAGCCCGTTCCTGAAGATCTTAAAGTTTTAATGAATGAATTCAGCCCAGGATCTCATCAATGCCTGCAAGAAACAATGATAGGAATTCTCTCCTTACAACCCTGACTGTTGCTTTATGCCATGTTTAATTCTACTCCCCAGTTGGTGATCTATCATCTCATCAGTGCTGCATATTACATAGCATCCATAACAAAGTCTTTGCTTGCACATACTCTACCTTACAACTAAACTCATTTCAAATCCTCCAAGCGGTTGCAGTGTCTGCCATCTTAACCATACTAGGATCGATGGTCTGCTCACTATACCTCCCACCAGACAAAAAATACTTTCTTTTAACATTGCAGATATTCAGTCCTTGATTAACCTGCCTCCCAAACGCCTTTTCTCACATAGAGATTTTAATTGCCCACTCCCCCTTTGGGGAAGCCTTCTGCATTTGACGGCAAAGGGAAAATATATTGACTTGGACCTTATTGATACGAATGATGTTGCACTATATATAGTCCGGGTCAATGACCTTTCCACAATATTCAGCATAATCATCTTCTCTGCACTGGACCTTAGTATTTCTTCACAAATTTCAATCTTGACTTTAACTGGTCTGTTATTGAAGATTTGAATCAGTGATCATCTTTTATAAACCCTTCCAAATCTAAAATAAAAATGCTTTCAAATGCCGAGTCCATCTGAAATTCCATTACCTAAGTGGAAGGTAGAGGATGCTGACTGGGACAAGTTCAGTCAAGGAGTCAATCTAGATAAGCACATTTGAGTTTCATTTCATTCCTCACCTCCATGCTTATAACACTTCGTCATTGAGTTCCATACTCTGAAGAGTGCTCAGGGCCTGATCAAAAGACAAAGGTAAACCTCGCAGACCAGCCAGTTCCCTTGGAATAAGACATGTGGTACTCTGAGGAAAGTCACTGGAAGTGCAGGAACCATAGAAAAACTAGTGGCTCTCCTCCTCCAAATTAATCTATAATCGTAATTTAGCCAGATCTAATTTTTATAAACACCAAAAGAGAGAGTTCTTTCTTATATCAATCAGGACATTCAAATCAAAACTCCATTGAGAGTGTAATCCACAAAATTAGAAACTGGTGGAAAATTTGTTGCGTACACCATTACCCTCATTAAAAGTCAATAACACTCTGATCACAGAGCCCACTGAAGATTGATGAGCTGGGAAAACACTTTTCTCAAGTTTCCAGCCCTGATAATTATTTTAGAATTTCAGAGAATTCGGAAGGCTGAAATGACTCTGAAATTTGATTCGGGAAAATCTAAACCATACAACCACAAATTTTCCTCAGAGAATTCTCTTTGGGAAGCACTCTTCAACTGAATCACCAGCTCGGGGTGATTCAATTTTATATGAAATGCTTAAATCACCTGTCATCAGATGATGCCAAAAGTATCTCATCATCAAGATTATAAACAAAATATGGGAAACTGAATTTTACCCAAGGACTGGAAAATATCCTGCCCCCATAAAAGCCTAATAAAGACGCTCGGGATCTCCCATGTTCAAAACCCCATCATAGACCAATAGCTCTTACCAGCTGTGTTTGTAAGCTGATGGAGAAAATGATAAACACCCAGATTAGTTTGGCACCTGGAAACTAAAGGACTAATAACTCCATTTCAATTTGGTTTCAGGAAAATCGTTCAATTACTTTGGATCCTTCCACAATTTTGCTGAGGTTGACCAATCAAATCCAGCAAATTTCCCAAACGATGTCAGACTATCGGGGTATTTTTCGACCTAGAGAAAGCATATGACACTTTTTTGAGAATTGGCATCTTAAAACAATTGCACAAAATGGGCATATGTGGAAGAATGATTAAATTCATATATCTTTTTAAAAGAGAGATTTTTAACTGTTAGAGTGGGCAACAACTTACTCTCCCAACCTTTTTGTGCAGGAGGAGGGTGTTCCACAAGGAAGTGTGTTAATCTGACACTTTTTTCAGTTGCATTCTAAATATATTGTGCAACAAATATCATCACCTGTTAAATGCTCAGTCTTTTTTGTTGATGACCTTGCAATATACTGCACAGGAGCTTTATGATGCCTCGTCAGTATGTAAACATTTGCAAAGGTCTGTTAATCCTGGCTATTACAAAGTGGGCTGATGAGAATGGTTTTAAATTCTCTTCTCGAAAACAGTTTCTGTAAGATTTACTAGGTGCCAGCTGGTGGGAAGAGGTTCCCACCCTTAGTTTACCACAGTTATCTATCATTCTTTATGAAAAGGAAGTAAAACCATTGGGAAATGACCATTGACCAGAAATTGACATGGGCCAGCCACATAAAATGCCTTAAAGACTAATGTTAAACAATCTCTCAATATTTTAAAGGTTGTCTCTGGATTCTAGTTGGGGAGCTGATAAAAATCCCTGCTGAGACTGTATGACCCGTTGTGTCGATCCAAGCATCAGACTCACTGGCTGTCAGATTTATTCCTCAGCTTGTAAAACCAAGCTGAAGGAACTGGACGTTGCATCACAATATGGGGCTGAGAATATCTCATCTACCCCAGGAGCTTTTAGAACTTCTGCCTGTTTTAAGCATATAAGCTGATACAGACCAACTTCCAAAATGATCTAAGGAGGCAAGAACTAGGATTAAGATACATGGCTAGAATTAAAAGTCATTCTAAAAATCCCATCTCCTTCCAAGTGCTGAGGGAAGCAGACTCACGGGTCTTTTCTGGTACAAGAGCCTCTAGACCATTCCAAATTAGACTAAATGAAGATGTTAGGGATAGTCATCTTAAATGCCCAGAAAGTCATGGAAGTGAAACATCCTGTGTAATCCTCCATGGCTTATCCCAGCATCTGTGTGCAAAAACCCTATAACAAAAAGACTGTCCTGAGGAAGAGATTAGGAAAGTTCTGGAGCACAATACTTCCCCATACTAATGTGACAAAACCTTTCATACTGATGGATCAAAGTCGGATAGTGGTGTTGGCTGTGCAGTTATCCTTGGTGATACAGCATATACAGCTAAACTACCTTTCTTTGCATCCATATTCACAGCAGAACTAACAGCCATAGTCTCTGCCCTGGATATAGTTTTTACAAAGACTTCGACACTAATTTCTGTCATCTACATTCATCTTACTCCAAAAAAGCACTTCCTTCTTTTTAGATTCAATAAAAAAATTCAATAGCTTCCATCCATTAGTTCAAAAGTTCAGAATTCCTCTTCCATTTGTATTATCTGGGTAAATCTGTCTCTTTCTGTTGGGTCCTTTTCTCATGTGGGGATTTCCCTCTGGAAATGAGATGGCAGATAGGGAAGGAAGAAAGCAGTGTCATTCAGAAACAGCCTTTCCATATCACTTTCATCACAGACCTAAAAGGTCCTTTAGATCTTATTTTTTAAACAAATGGCAAGAAAGATGACTCCAACAGCTCTTCTCCAAAAAATAGAACATATAGAAAATCACAGAAATAGTATCCATTTTTATTGTGGCTTTCCATCCTCTCTTCCAGTCTTGGACTCTTAGATCGAACAGAAATAGTTTTTTGCAGAATGAGTATTGGGCACACTTATTTGACCCATCAGTTTATTTTACCCCTCAAGGGGGCAGCCTCCCAGAGTGTCCTGCTTGGTGGTGAGATGCTAACAGTGGACCACATTCTGTTGCTTGCCCCAGATATTTTAACCAAAGAGAGAGATATTTAGAGGTCAAACAAAACCACTCACTCCTGATATTTTGGGAGATGTAAGCAGATATTTCTGCATCTCATCCACTTTAAAGTCTATAAACAAAATTTTTAATAAAATTTAATTATATTTTATTAATCACATCAGAGACATATATATATATATTTATTTAAAAGCATTTTCTTCATTAATTCATTCATTTATCATATTGTAATTTATCTATGAACCATCTTCATCATACACGATTAACTCATTTTTCATAATATAATTTATTTAGTTTCCATTACGGCGCTGAATGGCTTTGGCTCCCAGTGCCTGGGCTTTTGCTCCTAAAACTCATACATCCATCCAACCACAGAGAAATGCTAAAATAAAAACAAATAGAAGAGGCTCTATTGCTTCGCAGATCAGTTACAACAGGACGGTAGCGCTCTTTTGCGACAACGAACCGCTGTGTCATACCTCAAGAAGGAGGGGGATAAAATCACAAACTTTGAATCAAGTTGCCCAGAGAATTCTTCCGCTGGTGCGAAAGTGCCACAGGACTACTCGTTCTCAATTGCATCGGGGAAACTCAACGTTTTGGCGGACGCCCTAAGCCGGTCGCAAGAGGTTCTAGGGGGGGAATGGACGTTAGTGCAGGAGGAGGTTCAACTTCTATTGAAGAAATGGCCAGCAACCATAGACCTGTTCGCTCTGAGACTAAACTTTCGCCTCCCAGCATACTTCTCCCCAGTAGAAGATCCCATGTTGTTCGGGACGGACGCCATGTTGCATTCTTGGAACGACATGCAGACGTATGCATTCCCTCCGTTCGGAATGATTCAACAAGTGTTGATGAAACTCAGGATCTCCTACAACACCGAGATGACGTTGATTTGCCCTTTTTGGCCTCAAAGACCTTGGTTCCCAGACCTTCTCGATTTACTAATAGATGTTCCGGTTTTCCTTCCAGAGAGGAAAGATCTTCTCAGACAGCCGCACTTCCATCACTTCCACCGGAACCTCCACGTGCTGAAGCTAGCTGCGTGGAGACTATCCAGCGAGCAACCACGTCATGCCGGACTCTCTAAGGCAGTGGCTCGCCAACTGTCTTTCTGTCTGAGAAGATCATCCAGAAAACTATATCAGGCCAAGTGGGCAGTTTATCGCAGTTGGTGCCGGAACCAAGGTCATCGATTTCACTACCAACGGTAGCGAAAATAGCTGGACTTTCTTCTTTTCTGAGGAAAGAAAAGAAATTTTTCGTACTCTACGCATCGCCGGTTACAGATCAGTGCTTAGTAGTATCGTTCCGTTTCCATCTTCCGAATTGGCGACCAGTAGAATACTTCACGATCTCTTAAGGTCTTTTAAGATAGAACGTCCAGTTCTTTCCCTTCGGGCACCATCGTGGGATTTAGCGGCGGTTTTGACCCTCCTTAGGTCGTCAGAATACGAGCCATTAGAAACACTTTCATTAAGACAGTTAACGAAGAAGGTATTATTTCTAGTTG
Source organism: Macrobrachium rosenbergii (assembly GCF_040412425.1). Taxonomy (NCBI): domain Eukaryota; kingdom Metazoa; phylum Arthropoda; class Malacostraca; order Decapoda; family Palaemonidae; genus Macrobrachium; species Macrobrachium rosenbergii. Next base: position 49,718,542 of record NC_089791.1, on the reverse strand, counting down.
CTCTGGCCACAGCTAGAAGAGTAGGAGAGATTCGAGCTGTCTCAAGAACTGTATCTTTCTCAGGGAAAGATATTTTTCTGTCATATTTGCCGGAATTCGTAGCTAAATCGGAATCGGAATCGAATCCTTTACCCAGAGCGTTTAGAGTAACGTCTTTAGAAGATTTCGTGGGAGGTGACGCTTCAGAAATGCTATTATGTCCGGTCAGGGCGCTGAAGGCTTATTTATCACGCACAGAAAAGATGTTGCCTCACCCGAGAACGTTATTCGTTTCTCCCAGACGTCCTTCACACTCGATCTCGAAGAATGCTATTAGTTTTTTCCTAAGAGAGGTAATACAACAAGCGTCGGCTAATTCTTCGACTCTTTCGGAACCATCGAACCTCTGAACGCCCAAGAGCTCATAGTATTAGAGGGGTAGCCAAATCGTCGGCATTTCTCAAGAATTTCTCGGTGTCGGCAATCTTAGAAGCAGCTACTTGGAAATCAGTATCAGTTTTCACTTCCTTCTACCTTAAGGACATTCAATTCTCGTCGGATAAGGGTTACTCGCTGGGTCCTTTGTGGCGGCCAATTCAATTCTTTAGTAAAGGGTAGATGAAGGTGGGGGTGGGGGAGTAGGGGCAAGGTTAGACAGCATAAGATAGGTCAGTGAATAGAATTCTTTTTTTTGTGAATTTTTTTTTTTTTTTTTTTTTTTTTACAATTAAATGAGGATAGGTATAACCAGGTGGTTTTCAGCTAGATTTATTCAACCTCTCGGCACAGCATAGCAGCAACGGACGGCAATGATTCGGAAGCTCCGACTGCACATTCAACTTATCCTCCGTACATGAGAGGCTACAATAGCCACATGGTAGAATCGTCGTTCCCCTCCATACATGAGGCTAGGCCAATAGCCACATGGGAGGTTCGCCAGGCTCCGCTACATGCGAGGCTTTGATTAGCCACATGGGAGTTAGTTCCCTTCTTCTGTGGAGGTTTTCCTTGAATACCACATGGGAAGTAGCTCGACCCAGACAGTACCATGACTCGAGACTGGCGTTAAAGGTACTCTCTCCTTCAGGGCATCCCCACCTGTTAAGTAGACTACCAGGTGAGGTTTGTTGTTTTTATGCATAATAGACGATAATGAGTTACCTGCTTTACTTGTTGGTAGGTCGGTCTGACTTAATTGAACCCACCTCCACTAAATTTTGTTAATCGGGCTAATTCAGGTGTTCAGGAGTGTATTGCAATATGAAGTTTTCATAATAAAACTAATATTGTAATACTTACCTGAACACCTGAATGATTCCCACCCTCCTCCCCACTTCAATCTGATTAATGAATAACACAATTGGGGTTCTCGGCCATACACAGCCAGGACTTGCAGCAGCGTTGCCAAGCGACGCAGCTAGGTAACTCATTTGTTAGATTTTCCTGTAAGCGTTGGTAATGCTGACAGTTAATTACCCACTTAGTGGGTAATGAGTTGGGGATATAGTTCGGGCTGGTAGGTAACCAGGAGGGCTAATTCAGGTGTTCAGGTAAGTATTACAATATTAGTTTTATTATGAAAACTTAATTTTGTGAACCTTCTTCCTATCAGTAATTCTGCATGCAGTACATGCAGTTCTTTTATTTATATCTGGTCCTAATCATTAACTTTTTTCTCTTCTTATACAGTGTGTCCAGCTAGTTGGCAGCCAGATTCCCCAACAATCAAGCCAACTCCAACGGACTCACTCGAGTATTTTGAGAAGGTTAATTAAATATGCACTTCATTCATTTAGTTCTTCATTCTTCTGGTTTTGATCAAGTGACATTTCCTGTTTTAGAGTACATCATTGCTGGGTGATAGTTTAAGTTGTTTTGTTAAAGATTTTGAGAATTTAACCCTCACTTTGCATCTTTTGAATATAAAATGTATTCCTCTTATTTTAGTTTTATTTACTATTCATTTGCACAGTCATGAAAAAAAATTTTCAATTTTCTTTGAGGTATCCTTGTAAATATAAATAAAGTATATTGTAAGTATTTAACATTTTTCATTATTTATTCTTGAGTAATTTGGTAACTAAACTGGAGTATTTATATTACATATAAGTACTGGCAGAAAGTTTATGTGATAATTTAAAAAGGACATTCAAAAGTATCCCTGGTATGAAGGAAAGAAGATGGGTAGCAGTCCTGATTACTCTTCACAGAACTGACCCATCTTAAAAGCTTGCCGTTTCAGAAACACTAATGGATGTACTGTATATGGTGCCATTTATTAATAAGACTTATTCTACATATTGTTGTGTGAGTTTTTTTTTTTTTTTTTTTTTTTTTTTTTTTTTTAAGTCTCGTCCTGGTTAACTGTACAACTTCTTTAACCCTTTTGCAACAACATGAGTTGTAGTTGTTGCAAAGGACTTAAAATCCAGTGGTGATAGCAAGCATTTGTATACATTGTCACCTCAGCTTGAAAGCCTCAAAAGGTGTAGTGAAGTGAGTGTGTATAGTTAACAGATTATAGTGAAGATAGTACAAACATCATTAATGTCCTAGGCAGTTACAGATCAACAAGGTTAAGGTTGAGAGAAAGTAATGGAGGGCCAAAAGGTGATGGTGAGTGTTGATTAGGAGTAGGTTTTCAAGCTTAAATGTAGGTGGCATGATACTCCTTTAGGAAGAAAAGGTCATTTAGTGAATAAGGTAATGCAGATTGTTATTACATTACAGTGAACCCCCCCGTATTCGCGGGGTATGCGTGCCACGCCCCCCGCGAATTGGTCAAATCCGCGAATGCTTAAAACCCCTCTAAAAACACTTAGAACTGCCCATTTTGATAGCTTAAACCAAGAAACACTAAAAATGCTTATACCCGAGTATTTTAATAGTTTTATCACAAAAAGTGCATTTATTCATGAAAATTATATGAAAATACAGTAATTAGTGGATATTTCTCAGTGAAAAATACCATGAATGATGGCTAGATATGTTCCACAGAGAAACCTGCGAATGCGTGAGTCCGCGAACCATGAGAACGCGAATATGGGTGGTTTACTGTAAAGGTGTTTTACAATACCTTCAAGTCCTTTAATCAGACTTTAATTGGGTTTGTCAAAAGAGTTTGTTCATTACATAATGTGAAATGAGAAATACAAAGTTAGGACTAGGTGTAAGACCCCAACTGAAGATATTAAAATGAAGGTGAATATAGCAATTATAGTAAACTGCTAAAGGGACATTACAAAGAACCTTCATTTTCAACTTCTCTGTCCCACTAAAGGCACTGTGGGCTTACAGTAAGTCTTCCCCTACCTATATTATACAACACCATACATAGGACACTAAAGACTTGGACTGCTTAGGCTTCTACTGAAGTGTAAGTTCAGGAAGAACATTCAAAGCAGCATGAGAATGTTCCATGTGTCAGTTTATAAAGAGGAAAAATAGAATCATAACAAAAAGTTATCTGCTGTTTAGCAAAGAATGTTGCTCCTTACAGGACTGTAACAACTCTAGAAGACAGTTAATAGGACATTATCTTTTCAGCACCTCAGTAAGAAATTAAGATGAATGTAATAATGGAACATTCATGATTATTACAAGATATTTTCCAAGGTGTGACTCGTTCTTCACTGTCCTCATTAATCTTGCTCCCTATCACTCCATATGAAGAGTCCCATTCCAGCAATGAATGGCTACCACACCGTTGAGGTTATAAACAACGGCAATGTAACTGTAAAGGAAATGTGTAGCCACTTTCATCCAAAATTGTTACACGTATCCTGTGAAGGGATAATGGAAAATTTCATCATCAACCCAATTTCCAGAAATATTTCAAATAGTGCTTTGCGTATTTCTTTATAACATTTCCCAATAATATTGTATGCTTTATTGTAACATCTCTGGGCAATTCTCACTAAAGGTTTGTGTAATTGTTATTGTTGTGTTTTTATCTCATTCTATTCTTAAACCTAATTCCTGACTTGATCGTACTTGGTTTGGTGCTTAGCCATTTAATAATGCATCCATAGCAATCAGTTTTAACTCCATCCTCATGTTTGTGTGATGCATCGTATTACTTTATTTTAGGCTCGTGGCAGTTTTTCATAGCTTATTATAATAATCACCCTTATGACATTTTCTTAATTTATGTGTACAGTAATTATTTTATTGTCCTTTTCGTTTTTGTTTATCTTTTGTGGGAGATAATGGTAGCAGCACAAGCTTACTTTTAACAGTGGCTAGCTCACTAGCTTAGTATAATAATTTTGTGTTTCCCCATTTCAAACCCATATCATTTGAATAATATTACGCTGTTTTGGCAAGTTGCTCTCTACAATCCACTTCTGTAGTTTTATTTGTTTGGAAAATTATGCAATGTCCCCATTTCCTTCGACAAATTCCCTTAAGAGGTTATTTTGTTCCTCTGTTCGTCATTGCTCAATCCACAAGCACTGATAGGGGCCTGCTTGATAAATCTTAAATGACAAGAGGAACGCAATTTCACTTACATTCACAAGCACCCATTATAACTAAGTTAATACTATTATAACTAGTTTTCTACAGGTTATATCTCCATATGAGCTGGAATTTTCTGTCACCCTCACTGATTATTAATTCTATGATGCACTTGGTGATTCTGTCTTCATCATTCCTTTATCATACTCAATTATTATGTTTCTTCCATAAACTTTCCTGAAGACAAGACATGCTATGGTTATTTTTGAATGCATGTGCTCTAATCATTTTACAATATATTAACTTTTGAGAAGCTCATTTCCCTTATTCTAATTTAATCACAGAAACTGTTTTCATTGGTACCTTATAGACAAGCAGCAGAAGCACATCTCGCTCATAGGTAATGTGTTCCTGCTCTTGTTTTTTAAAACAGTCAGCGCCTGATATGTATATAATTTTTAACACCTTCTGTTGATGCTACCGCATGCATGTTACAGTGGGTGAGCATGAGAACGCTCATGAGGCTTCATAACTTTATTTTTATAAAAATTCTGAGAACGAGGTCTCTGGAAAAGGTTACATTTATTTAAATGATAGCAAAATATCAATTGCCAATCACTTAAATACATTTAATCTACAACAACATTGCAAATAATACATTTTAATCAGTGTAACTAAATAAAAAATTGCCAAAACCGATAAACATAAGCATTGACAGGGTTTCTAATAAATCACACATATTGCTACACAAATGAAACCAGTGATAATAACCACAATATGTGTGTCCACCTAAATATTAGCAGCATGGGATCAATAATTGTCCAGGCCGCAGATTTTATGACTGCTCAAGTTGAATGGATGCAACACCTAAGATAAGTCGCAGCTATACAGTCCAAGTCGATGCACAGCAACTCTGTCCAGTCCACATGCCTAATAAATGCAAGTCCATGTAAGTGCATCAAATCGTGCCTCTCTTTCCTAGTGTTTCTCCTTTCAGATGTACGTACATTAATCATGTCATGCATTTTATCTGTCTTTATTTCTGATTCTTTGTGTACCTCATCTTATACATCATTGTACGGCCTTTCTGCCGATATGTATATCTACCTTTTATGTGTCATGTAACAAATGTTGTACATATTTTTATGCTTGCTAAAAAGCACAAATCCTGTATGGACACCCAGGGGGTCTCAGGACGCCCGCTACCTTTCCGTCCGTTTTTGTCTTATAAACACCAGCACGGGCTCTTGCTCCTAGAGCAGCCGTAAATAATAAAGAATTTACGGGCTGCTCTAGGGGCAAGGCCAGCTAAATCTGAAACAACAACAACAACATAATAAAGAATCAGTCTTTCACCTCTGACTTTTCCTTGCAGCCTCACATCCATAGTACATGAGGTCCGACCAATACATATTGTGAACTGCTCCAAGGGCGCACAGTAACTAACTTTTCCTTAAAGGATGACTTTCCTCAAATAAACAATCATCACCTCCTCAAACTACAGCTTCTTGGGGTCTGGCAATTACCTAACAAGGTAGTCCTCAGAAATCGCGCTGTAGCAGTCTAGCCAAGAAGCCTCAAAATTATGAATAAAATATAAGTAAAAAATGCGCCAAAGATTCTTCAGCATAGTTGAGCTTTGTGTACAGCGTATAATCAAGGCCACCGATCTTTTGGTGGTCTCGGTATAATGCTGTATGAGCCACGGCCCATGAAACTTTTTAGCCATGGCCCGGTGGTGGCATGTCCTATAGCGTTGCCAGACGTAAGATCATGGCTAAATTTAACCTTAAATAAAATAAAACCTACTGAGGATAGAGGACAGCAATTTGGTATGTTTGATGACTGAAGGGTGGATGATTAACATACTAATTTGCAGAACTGTAGCCACAGTAATTTTTAAGATCTGAGGGCGGACGGACAGACAAATAGCCATCTCATTAGTTTTCTTTTACAGAAAACTAAAATACATGCGTCATTTACGCCTTCGTTTTTATTATTTATTCTCTAAATATATTCAGTAGGTATTGTACTATAAAGTTCTAGATTTAAATAAGAAATGATGCTAGTCAAACCCTCTGTAACGGCGCTCCAAGTTTGCTTTACCTGCTCTCCTAACCTCATAAGAGTAGAAGATCAATGTCAACAAACAACTCAGAAATTTAAAAGTGGTCTCCGTTGAGTGAGGTTCTCTGGCTACTCAAAGGTGTTTTTCTTTTGTGTTGTGTTTCTGTTAAGTAAAGCGTGGTTTCTGCAAAAAACATCAAGTATTGCAACATTGATTTTAATTTCAGTAGAACTAGCAAGAGCTCCGCATCAGGTACGGTATTTGGAAATTGATTTTTCCTATAGTATTTTTGATTGCTTAGGCAATTCAGAATTTGCCCTTTTTGTCGGTCGACTGTAATTAAACTCAGAAGTTGTACGTTGACCATCCTGGTAGGCCCAACCAAAATTCAGTGGACACTTGTTTCAGAAGTAGAAGGGACGTAGGCTGGGTAGGCGACAACAAAGGCAGTTGGCTGCAGTGCGACAAGTGTAATTGAGTGGTTTCACACAACTTGCATACCTAAATATCACAAATGAACACTATGCTGGCATTCAGAAAGCGGTAGATACAATAAAATGGTGGGCAGATCTTAAGCTCCGTGGCAGTGATTTCCTTCTAACTTGACTTTTTCTCCAGTTTTTGGTTGCTAATTATGGATTTTTTTTGTCGCACGAAATGTAATTCACCTGTAATTAAGTCTGTCTGTCCAAAGGGGTTTCCATACGCTATCTTCAAGACAGAGCATAGGTACGTCTGTTTGGGCGTCCAACCCTGTCCGGCAAGTGCAATAACTTGTTAACGTATGGGTAAAATAAGGCCAGTGCTAAAATAAGAGATATTCCAAGTGACAACAAACAAACCCACTGCCAGTATCAGAAGCCTAAAAGTGTAAAAAAACCAGTTTTCAAGGTAAACAGGTGTGGAGCTCATGCTTAGAATTACCAAATGGTGTTGTGTATGTATAGTGTAGAAACAGTCTTGAACAGCTAGGTTAGTTTAGGCTAGATGGGGAGAATAAGGAACTCAAAGGGGAGAACATGAGGTATTTCTAAGCAAGAGCTCTGCATGGACTATTGCCTTGGAAATTGATTTTTCCTACCTTTTAATGTTGCTAATGAAGGAGGTGGTGGTGGTGTTTATTGTTGGTCAATTATTATCAACCTCATATCTACCCACCATGGTTGGGACCCTTTGGGAACGCTGCTGGTTTAGGAAATGGGGAGAAAGACCAGACCGCCATGTCTTTGTTATAAATGGTTCTGCATATGTGCAAGTCATCATGAGCCATATGTTTAGAAGGGATTAGCTAAGAAACCCATTATTAAAGGAACTATACTAACCTAATGTGTACTAACCTAACCTCACCCTGCAGGCTGTGTTTCCTAGTCAGAGTTGTTTCTGCCCCTGGACTCCTGAAGGAAACTCCCACTCCAAAGCTCCTCTTAACACTGTACATGTGGGATAGCATTCCAGGATGGCCACTGTACAATATCAGCTAATTACAGTTGTCTGACAAAAAATAACGGGGTAATAATAAGCACCAAAGTAATGACTCCAATGCGGGCTCTTGCGTAGTTCTACTGAATATGGAACTCAGGAGGGAGAATAAGGAGCTTAAAGGAATTTGAAAGAAGAATTAGACACTTAACAGTAGACTAGGACTAGAAGCAACAAATAAGGACATCAAAGAGACCATAGCCAAAGACTTATAAGAGGAGATTCTCAGCAGCAGCAACATAAGGAAACAGTCCAGGAAGAAATAAGAGGCTCAGGACAAAGAAAGAAAACCTGATAATATTCAACATACCAGAACCTCAGGAGGAGCAAGTAGAAAACCTCAAGATAGATGAAGATAGGTGTAGTGAAATTTTCACAAGGAAGGCCTAAGCAAGAGGAATGGAAAATTAAAGAGGCAGTAAAGTTACATGACTCTTGACCACAAAAGACAAACACTCAGACCACTACTTATAAAATTCAACAACAAGAGAGAAAAATGGATCATATTAAAGCGTGCTATGGGTAGTTTGTAGAATGATGGGGACATGCTCCAGCGGAAGCTAAGTTCATTGTCTCTGATGTTTGTGTGTTTTTGGGAGCCCCTGGCCAGGCCAGGGGCATGGCGCCCTACCAGAAGTTAGGTAGGTAAGTTCTGGTTAGGTCAGGACCTGGCATTCTAGGAAAGGTTAGGTTTATTTCGTCTGGAACTTGTCCCGTTGTCTACACACTCACCCCAGTGCTAAACTGCTTTAAAGAAACACGGAGAAAGAAATTTAAAAAATATCCATAGTGCCAGACATGACTGCCAAAAAGAAAAAAAAGACAGCATATTAAGATTACGATTCAATAGTAAGCAGGAAAATAAAGAGGAAGGATGGTACATTAGTAAGGGAGAGTTGAAAAGAAGGGAAAACTTGCAGCTGTCTAGAATGCTTTAAAAAGGAAACCCACAGGGGTGTAGATAGAAATAATAGAATCTCTAAAGTAATATAAATAATTTAGAGGTAGGAAATATAAAATCTCCAGTAATATAAGTAATTTAGAAGTAGGAAATAACAGAAACTCTAGTAATGTAAATACTAAATAGTTTAGAGGTGGGAATTAATAGAATCTCTCATAATGTAAATAATTTAGAGGGTAGCTGTAGAAGAAAAGTAATTAATTTAGGACAGATAGGTGAAGGAAGAACTTTTAATAACAAGCATAGGCTAGTACCATGAGATTCACAGCCGGTGTCCCGGTGTTTTTCTGGAATAAAATTTTATCAGCGTCACATATCTGACAAAGATGACACTTTGTCACGGTATCTAGCCATATATCCCTACCTAATTTTTACTGTAATTTTCATCTGTAAAATTGACAAGTTGCATAATTCTGGTAATTATAAGATACAGTAACACTGACTTCTTGTAGTATAAGAGTAACATCGCCAGCAAACTCAGAGAATGTCTTTCGAATATACAATGACATAACTTAGCGTCATTAACTTGCCTCCTTCTCGATGGATAATTGGCTATTCGTGAAAAAGTCTCAACCTCTGGCAACAGTGAAATACAACCAACCAATACTCCTTGTTTACACTTTGTAGTAGCGGTAGTAGTAGTATATAGGATTTATGCCTGTAACCCATCTTCTGTAGGTTATTTTCATTTGAAAGATGATAATGCTTGTACTATACCTCTGCAATTTGGTGGATTCACTTTTTATTGTACTCTTGGTGTCGAAAAAAGGGAAAAAATAAATGGTCACTTTGACTTTTTGCTGCATAATGTACGAGCAGGTAATTACTGTTAATATTTTCATTTGCTTATTATTATCAGGTTTTATGAGTCAGAATGACCGTCTAATCTTAGAGACAAACAGTTGCTTATTGTAGGTTGTAATTGGATGATCTGCCAATTCATCACTTTCAATTAAGAATCATTCAAGTGAGCAAATTGAAGGACTGAATATACTGTATATACTTATACTTTTTAGTGTGCAAGCAATATTGGTATTTAAAAGCCTACCAACAATTGAACTACCATGCTGGTAATATTCTGTGGAATAAAGCAAAACAACTTTCATTTAATGTAATATTTCCCAATTCAGCCATTGTTGTGCTCTGTCACTAAGAGGACATGAGTGATAATATGAAATGACATGCCCTTACATGGATGCTTTATTTAACATAGTTACAAATGAGGAAACTTGATATTATAATCAATGGGTGGATTATGGCGTTTCGGGCTAAGCCCAAGCACTGGGATCTATAGAGGTCATTCAGTGATGTATTATAATCCATGACTTTTTTTTTTTTTTTGGCAAAGCAAGTTTTAATGTTATTCCACAAGTTATAATTTACTAAGAAATCAACAACTATTGCTTTATAGATCATATATAATTATCTTTCTGCACCTTATGGAAGTCAACAAATGACAAAAACTTGGTAGCGTTGGATGTCCAGGTGTACTCCTTACCCAAAAAAAGAGCCCTATTATTTATTTACCTGTTCAAGCTTATGTAGGGTTTGCTATGGGTCTCCTCACTTCTACACAATTGTGCAAGTCGAATGATAAAAGCTGTCTTGCAACCACAGGGACAGTGACTTATCATAGCCGCCATTCTTGAAGCCTTGATGAGGTATGAATATTCATTCAGAATTTCAGAGACAGCTGTTTGTCGTCATCACCTTGTGGGAGGAGTCGGGACGTCGTATTTACGTCACATATAACTTTTGAACTCATACATTAGAGTGTTCCGCCACTGGCTTCGGCTGCTTTATTGTACTCTTATGAATATACTTTTTTCTAATATAAGCTATAAAAAATGCTGCCAAAAATTATGTAGGGTTGTAAAGTATACTATGGCTAAGTAATATCTTTGTCAAATGCACAGAAAAAAAGTTATTCCGGGAAAACACCGGGACAAAGGCTCTGAATCTCATAGTAGATTTAGGAGAATGCAGCAGTTTGCAGCTAACAGATAAAAGGTTAGATGGTAGAGGAGCTTTTAGAAATAAGGGAAACGGACAGATAGTGAACAAAGTAGAAGATGCATGAGGAAAGCTGCATGAATACCCAAGGGCTGACAAAAGCTAAACTAATTGAACCAATACATTTCAAAAAAAAAAAAATACAATTATATGCATTACTGAAACATAAAATTTACTATTCCCAACAGGTATTAGTGTGGTAAACTCATTGAGAGACGAGGGTGATACCAAAGGAGGAGGTCTATTAAAGCATAGTTGTTCCGACACGATATACAAACCACCGGTCCTTTACATTAGGAATTACTTACAGCGAAGCTGGACATGGCCATTAAACTCTTGAACAAGGTGGATGAAGCGTAACTACCTCCAGGTAAGGGAATACCCGTCTGCCCGGATGTAAACATTCCAGTTTGCTTTTGAAGGCGTTGTGCGTTGCAGACGTATTTTCGGATCTCTTTGCCTGACAGTCGTTAAGCTCTTTATTATCTTGGTGGGATTTCCCGGTATTTTTATGTATATATTGCTTGTGTTTGATATTTATTAATACAAACCCACGATTTGTGATAGCCTTGCATAAGCTGTCATTCCCCTACATGTGTGCCTTGGTTTTGATGGCCAAGTACATATTTAGAGGGGCATAACCGAGTGGTAATGCTTCTCTCAGTAGCCCTTTATTTAGATATTAGATTGGGACGTAATATCTTCGCTCCCTACATTGATCGGGACATAAGGGTTCACTTCCCTTCTTGGGCTCCCGCCCTCCGTGTACAAGGGCATGACCACTTCCATCCTACTTGTGCTGAGTGTTGTTTTTGCTGCCTGCGCTATAGAGAGTTGCAGGGGGGAGGTTGCGGGCGTCGTTGGTGGCCTCCCCTGCTTCCTTCTCTCTCCCTGTAGGTTCTTCCTTATCTCTCCTTCGGTAGGGATCTCTCTCCTTCACCCTCTTCGCTTGCTCGTCGGGCGAAGACCACCGGAGGGGGCAGTCAGGCGACCTCTTCTAAGGGGTCTCCTCTCGCTGCGTAGGGCAGTTCCCCTCGTAGCGAGAGGAGTCTCCCTCTGCTAATCATCTTTGCTTTTTCTTTCAGGTTAACAGTGAGCATCACAGGCACAGCAGTAGTAGGCTGGATATGTCAGGCGATATCTTGCATGAAGGAGTCCTGACGTTCATTCAGTGTTACTTCGGGATCGTTCCGACTCTGTTCCTGCTTATGTGGATTGATCGGTGTCATTGCTGGCCTTCATGTATGCTGTGGCACTGCCGCTGATGTATCTGTGGTCCATCTGCTCCTGCTGTTTCCTGTGTTAAGCTCCTGTTAACTCAACGACAGTCTCTGGGCGGTTCTTACTGGTGACTTTCATGTGAGGTTCCTGGCCGTTGCTGTAGTTCCTGCCTTCCGAACCACTTCCATAGCTCCTGCATCGGCTATCCTAATCATGCCTGCTTCTCCTGGTGAGTCGTGTCCTGGGCTGCTTCGTTGTGTTGCTGCCGAGCTGCCCTGAAAGTTACGATGTCCGCCATCCTGTGAAGATGTCGGAGTGAAGGTGAAGGAAGTCATCCTGTGGGAGTGATGTTCCTGGCCATTGCGGTGGCTCCTGCCTTCCGAACTGCTTCCATGCTCCTACATCGGCTGTCCTGATCGTGCCTGCTGCTTCTCCTGGTGGTTCGTGTCCTGGGCCGCTTCTGTTGTGTTCCTGCCTAGCTGCCCTGGAGGTTCACGATGTTTTGTGTCCACCATCCTGCAGAAGATGTTGGAGTGAAGGTGAAGGAAGTCACCCTGTGGAAGTAGCTGCCGTCTTCTTCAACATATTCGATTTTGTATTCTGCTGCCTCTTCCCTTCCTCTCTCGAGGTTTGATGGGTCCCAGGAACCGGACAGACCTCTGTCAGCTGAGGAGAGGGAAGGCTGCTTCTTTCCCTGATGCCCTTGGACGTCTAGGGGACTGCCTCCTTCGAGAAGGCAGTGGGTTTCTCTTGGCTCTTCCGACTTTTGGGTTAGAAAACCGATTCGCATACCCTGGGTTTTGTGTTTCAGGCAGCTGGCATGCAGACCTCGTTTTGCGATCCCGTTCCCAGTCCTAAGTTCTGCCTCTAAGATGGGGGCTGCTTCAGGCGCTCGTTATAAGCTGCTCCGAGTGCTCGAAATTCCGTGGAATATAAAGTATCCCGATCTGGTCTGGAGGTACTCTCTTCCACCCCAGTTCGGGAGCAGTGCGAAGAAAGGGCCAAGGCACCCAGGTGTCTCAGCTCTTCCTGCCAGCACCCAAGTGATCCCTGAGTGCTTACCAGTGCTTGGTCGGGTTCCCAGTCTGGTGTCTTGATCCTATTGATTTGAACAGCAGAAGAAGCAGGGAGAAGATTCCCTTCAGGAGTCCTGCTGGACTTCTAAGGGAATGACTCTCTTCCAGAAGACAAGCTTCTCTCGTTGGCTCTTTCTGCCCTCAGGCGGGAACCGATTCGCATTCTCCTCTGGGGTCTCGTGTTTTGGGGGCTGCGAGAGCACGGCCTCGAGAGGCCACGCCCTTATTGCCAGTCTTAGAAGTCTGCGTCTAAGACTGGTTCTGTGCCTGGCTCTTTTCTATTTCTTAGGAAACCTAAAGCAGCCACTCCCAATTTTTGGGACTCTCGTGGGTCGCTCGAATTCTATGAATCACGAGCGCTCTCCTGACGAGAGGCACAGGATGAGAGAAAGTGCCGAAATGCTAGGTGTCTTGATACTGCCTGCCAGCTGCTTCAGTTGCTTGGCCGGGTTTCATCCTTGTGTCTTGAACCTAAGGTTTTCAAGCATGCAGGATAGCAGACACAGAATTCCCCTAGAACCTTCTTCTTGAGGGCTTGGTCTCGAAAAGGAGTTTAGAGTTTGGGAAACTAGCGCTAGTTCCATGGCAGATGAGTTCCACGCCTATCCAGTTCCGATTCTATTCGCGATCGGCTCTGCTTACTCGCCATGCCCAGCCCCTGGTTGCACTTGCCAGAGACTGGCTCAGTTCGCCCACCTGCCTCCCAGTCCACCGCGCCACCACCCACTGGATTGGTTTCACGTGATCGGCTCTGTTCGGTGCGGCTCAGCTCGGCCCCCAGTTTCTATCGGGTTTTCTCCTCACCCGTTCCCTCTTTTCAGTTGATTTCTCGCTCGCTTGTTCCAAAGAGTAGCGCAAGATAGACAGAGAGGCTCCGATGAATTTGTCTTCGGAGTTGGCTGCCTGGCATGCTTTGGGTGTCAGTCCCCCAATTGTCTCATAGTGCAACGAGGTAGCCGAGCAGGGTTTCTTGGGGATCTGCCAAGGTCTCCCTCCATGGAGAGGTGCAGGAGTTTCATGCTTCCAGAAGCAGCAAGTTCTTCCTCTTCAAGCTTGTGATCGCCCTCGTTTTCGGAGAACTTTTCGTTGATTACGTCAGCGCGAGGATCCGGTACAGGACTGCCGCTCCCCAATGAATAATCTTCATCACTCCTCAACCCCAGTTCCCAAGGGGCCAAGGATTTTAGGGGCTGCACAGTCCTTGCCTTACAAAGCGTTCTCGACCAGATAATTCTTTTCTTGGATAAGGAGTTCATTCAGGTCGGGACACCAAGCTTCTCCCCCTGCCTCAACAGAGTACTAATTCTTCTTGCCTCTGAGGGTCTTGCTGACTGCAGGTCTGGTGCTAGAAGGACTTTGTCTCAATTCAGATCTCTGGTTTCATAAGTCCCGAGTTGGCTCAACGCTTAGGAATGAACCTTTACTTGGTTCTGCCTTTCTCTTTCAGAGATTTGTCAGATACCGCGGTAGTCAAGGTTCGTACTAGGGCACTGCCTTGTCCTTAGGACAGTGGCCAAGACTTTTGGGTCTTAGTCATTTCGGCTCGACCTTGAGTTCAAACCAGCCTCCCCTCAACTTCTAGAAGTCCCAGGCTTGGAAGAAGATCGCGGGACACATAGCCTCTTCTTCCTTCCAGGAAAGTGTGCATAACTGTGTCTCTTTCCACCTCTTTCCATAAGGGAGGAGGAAGAGAGAAAGAAATATCGACCGAGGAAGAAGTTCTCCCTGCAGATGCGTGGATGAAATGATACTTGTCGGTTCTGGAGCTGGCGGTGACATTGCCGAGGACCTGGAATGGATTCCTCCTAGTTTAAGTATCTATTTCACCCATTGGGTCCTCGGCAATTCTTTTCATCAAATTTCCATCCGCTTCCTCTCGTGCTCCCGATTCAGGAAATGCTAAGCACCAGCTAGAGTTAATCATCTTGGTATCCTGTCATCTTTGACGTGAAACTAGAGAATGGAATAGTCTGCTTCCATTCCTCCATCCTTCTTTTCTTCTTAAAAAATGAGGAAAAGAAACTAATGCATTTGATTGAAGGAACCTCAAATATGCAACATATTCCCTCACTTAGTGTGTCTACTTCAGATTCACCGATCGTTTTTAGGTGTAGGATTTGAATTGTTTCACTTTTCAAGACTTTGTCTTGAAGTGTGTAACCGAAAGGCGATTAGTACCTTCTCATCAGCATCCTGGACTCAAGGCAGCCTTTTGGCCTTCAAAGAATTCAGGATGAGTTTCAAAGATTTATTGTGCTCAGTGGTTGGGTTGAACAACAAAACCACAGTAGTGGCATTCATCGACAAACAAGAGGAATCGGAGCTCCTGTTTTCATATGTCGACATTTGCAGGTACTCAAGTGTTCTATAGCACCCTTGATAGCTCAATTAGCCAGTTGCATTCCCGGTGGGGATGTATTGGTAGGCGAGCTCAGCCTCGGGTTTGAGTGATCAGGGCGGAACGTGCTCTCCATTCTCACGAAGATTCACGAAGAGACTTCGTCTGAGAGATCCCTACCATCTTTCTGTTGCCTCCCTGCACAACAAAGTCGGTAGTTTTCGTGTTCCTTTGTACCAGACCCAGTCTAGCTGTCCCAGGGAACTGTTCCCTGGGTGGCATGTGACTCTCATTTAGGGTTCCTGTCCCGTGCTCTGCACACTCCCTTACGAGAGTGGAAGGACCATCTCTCATCTCGCTCCGGCCTTGGCATAGAAGATGGAAGAACAGGTGAAGGGGATCAATACCTTGACTCCTCCTCGCATGTCGTAAGTGGACTCCAAATCCATCAGCATCTATTTTTGGGTTTGAGTCCTTGTGAGCACCCTCCTCCTGATCTTTGAACTCGATGATCCAGATCAGTCGTTACTTTGCTCTATTAGGAGCTGTGGTACATTTCCGAGAAAAGGCACGACATTTCTTAACCTGGATGTTATCGATGTTTTTGCCTAATGCTATCTCTCCCAAGGAAGAAGTGTCTGCAGAACACATCTTTCATCTGGCATCATGAAGCAATCGAAGGAGGTACTCGGCGGCTGGCACGGCGATAAGTACTTTTCTGGCAGGAGGCTGTGAAAGTCAATGGCTTGGTCCATCCCTCGCATTTCTGATTTCTGTCAGCCTGGAAGCAAGATGTGGTCTCATAGACCACACTCTTGTCTTCTTGTGGTCTTGCCTACAGGCCCTTGGAACCTTTTTTCCTTGGCCCTGTGGTGGCTGCTCAACAAGTTGTGTTTTCTTACCTGGCTCCGGTTGTGGAAGTGAGAAGGATACCGAGAGTGACTGGCCTCTCTTCTTCCTCCTTCCCCATCCTCCTACATCTCCTTCGGGATGAGAATAGGACTTAAACTAATACTTCCTGGATCTGGTGTCTGATGCGGTAAGACTACACATCAAGCACCCGCTCTGTTTTTCTTCTAGAATCATAGAAGCAATTCTGCTCCTCCCTCTAGCAAGTGGAGGAAGGAGAGACTGGCAATAAGTGAAGCCCTATTTTGGGTTTTCCTTACTGCCTCCGACTCTAAGATTCTTCCAGCCTATTTCGTATGAGTTAACGTTTCTCACTCATCTTTTTGGAAAAAGAGTCCATATCTGATATTTGATCTTGCAGTTCCTACACTTCCTCGCTCTTTCGACCAGGAGGAGTAGCCCAGGTGTGCAGAACTCCAGTCAGTTACTGCCTAACCACCTTGTTCAAGAGTTTAGCGGCCATGTCCTGCTTCGCCGTAAGTAATTCCTAAAGTACAGAACCTCAGGTTTGTATAGTTAGGAAAAATACAATTTACTTTCAAAAACTGTGATGTCAGAACACAAAGACATTCTCCTAGTAGAGGTAATTATAGAACAGTAAGATTTACCCTAGTCCTAGTACAGGTATACGTACCGACTAGTGATAAAGAAAGAAATCAGTGAATAATAAGCGCCTTACTCAAAGCATTAGAGAAGACCACAGATCTTTTGATAAATTAGAAGTCTCAACTAGTCCCAACTCTATATTAGGGATGAAGATCAACTCTGAGTTTCTGGTTTTTCCCTCCCTCAAGAGGATAGAGCCCTGCCTTTGGTCAATTCAAGATCTCCTTTCTCTTCCAGTTTGCTCTGCAAATTGGTAGATGAGTTTGCTGGGAACCCTCTGATCCATCGAACAGTTTGTTAAGCTAGGAAGACTTCATATAAGGCCCCTTTAGTTTTACCTGAGGGCAGGCTGGAACAGAAGGGAGCAACCACACACAGTGACATTTCCGATTACAACAGAGATAAAGGAGGACCTCTGGTGGTGGACGTCCAGAGACAGACTGTCAGAGGGAAAGTCTCTTCATCTTCTGAGCCCCAACCTCTCTTTTTATGCAGACACCTCTGGTAAGGTTGGGGGAGCATTTTTGGGCATCCTAGAAGCTTCTGGCACATAAATGTCAAAGAGTTGTTCACGGACAGAACCATGGTGATTCATTCCAAGAACACCACGGCTCTCTCATACATCAGGAAGCAGGGCAGAACTTGCTTGTTCTCCCTATGTGAGGCAGCGTAGGAGCTGCTCATTTGGGCAGACCAGAATTGGGTCAGGATCACCACCAGATTCATCCAGGAGGATGAATGTCTGGCATCTCTGAACAAAGTCGGCGGACAAGTCCTCTCGACCAGAATGGACTCTGAATTCGACAGTCTCGACAGCCTCTGGAAGCTGTGAACCCAGACCAACAGTGGATCTGTTCGCCACATCGAGGAATTACTGTCTTCCTCTTTTTTGTTTGCCAGTTCTGAACCCACAGGCTTGGGCGATGGATGCCATGCTAGCAAACTGGTCGAACTTGGACCTTTATGCATTTCCCCCATTCAACATGGTGAGAGCAGTTCTCAACAAGATCCAGTCTCACTGCAACGTATCATTGAATCTGATAGCTCCCTTCTGACCACTCAAAGAATGGTTCCCAGACCTTCTAAAGCTTCTTGTGGACTTTCCAAGGCTACTGCCTCAAAGTCCACATCTTCTCAAACAGCCCCATCTCTGGAAATTTCACCAAGGCCTATCCGCTCTAGCTCTGACAGGATTCAGACTATCTGGATCCTTGTCAGATCAAAGGGATTTTCAAAGCAAGCTGTGGAAGCTATTACCCGATGTAGACAACAGTCTACCAGCAGAGTCTACCAGGCCAAGTGGGCCATCTTCCGCAGGTGGTGCAGCAACAATGTCTCGTCTGCTAAAAGCGCTGTAGCTCAAATAGTGGACTTCCTTCTTCTCTTAAGGAACAACAAGGGACTCTCTTCATCGACTATTAGACGCTACAGATTGATGTTGGGGGTCAGTTTTTAAACATGGCGAGTAGACTTAGGGTCTACAGTAATCAGGACCTGAGTGATCTGATTAGATCTTTCGAGAATACTAAGCAGCTGCATTTCAAGACTACTAAGCAGCTACAGGGACGCCTCTGTTTCATGGAACTTAGATGAGGTGCTGAAATGGTCAGCAGGCCCTGCTTATGAGCCTCTCTGTTCCATTTCACTTAAGAGCTTAACAAAGAAAACTCTTTTCTAGTATCCTTGGACATGGCTAAACAAGTGAGCGAGCTGCAGGCAACTGACAAATGCATTGGTTTTTCATAAGGGGATGCTGTCTGCTCCTTTTTTGCTTAGCTTCCTAGCTAAGAACGAGCCTCCATCTAATCCCACTGCCATGCTCGTTCTCCATTAAAAACCTTATGGATATTCTAAGGACCAGAGTGAGGAGGAAAGAGTCCTGTGTCCAGGGGAAGAGAGATCAGAGGCCCTGCCAGTAACCTCTGGTGTTCCGTTGAGAATCTGTCTAAGCCCATGTCAAAAAAGGTGTTGTCATTCTTTCTTAGAAGCTTTATTATAGAGGCACACTCTCAAATACAAGAAGATGGTCTGCCTTCTGTTAAGGTGAGAGCGCACAAGATTAGGGCTGTTGCCCACGTTGTATGCATTTAGACATAATATGTCGCTCTCGGCTATTCTTCAGTCAACATACTGGAAATGCAACACCATTTTGCCTCACTTTTCTTTAAACAAAATAAAGACAACATTTGAGAGTTGCAGTATCTTGGGTCCATTATCAGTGGCAGGCGCAGTATTGGGTGAAGAAGCATTGGAAGCATCCCCTTCCTATCTGTAACTTCACCTTGAATTTTAGGTGTTGAGTTTTCTTTTGGGAAGCTTGGGAGGTAGATATACCCAGGTGCCCCACCAGTCTGTGGTAGTGGTATGATGGTTTTAATTATTGTATTGTTGTCGGTGTAGGTAATAATTTCATTTGGTCTTCTTTTTGATTTGGTACTGCATGCCCAAGGTAAGGGCAAATTTTTCTTTGGTTTTGGGTGTTGGAAGGCTCCTTCACTCCAAAGCTCCCTCTTTAAAGTAGGGACTTATCTTGGCTATACCACCAAGTCACTACAGGTCAAGATGAGCACCAACCAAAAGGCAGTAATCTCCTGCTGTAGCTCTCTTACCAGGTAAGGGCACAACAAGCATTTTATCAGTGCTAACAGATTTTATGTTTCAAATTCATCTTCATATCTGACTGTTTTTGGAACAGAATATGTCCATTTATCTCATCCCCTGTCAATGTGGGATTCAGCTGTGTAATTACTTGGTAAGTTGCATATATGAAAAAGGTATTTTCATAATAAAATTAAGTTTCATATATACTTACCAAGTAATTACAGATCAGAGCTCTCCCTCTTCCCCTCTGATGGACATTTAAGCATGAAAGAAGTGATTCTTTCTGTTTTTGTACCTATCATTCCCCAATAGAGGGCAGGGTAGTTACTTACACTTAAAACAAATGAATTGCTACTGCGAACTTCAAATTTTTAACTGCCATGTGAGGAGAAAGTATAACTGTGTAACTACTTGGTAAGTATATATGAAACTTAATTTTATTATGAAATTACCGTTTTGATGAGCAGTTTTTTTTTATCCCATCAGCCTTTACTTAAAGGGTTTGTCCCATCAGCCTTTACTCAAACACAAAGGATTTCTGTCCCATTATTTTAACTCAAACATAAGGGTTTCTGATCTATGATCCTTTGTTCAAATACAAAAGATTTCTGTCCCATCAGCCTTTACTCAAACATTAAGGGTTTCTGACTCATCAGCCCTAACTCATACACAAGGGCTTCTCTCCCATCAGCCTTTACAAAACAGAAATAATAGATCATAAGTTTTCCTTTTATAACTTATTTTTCATAAAACATTAAGAGTATAAATAGTTGACAGATACTTTCATATAAATTTCGTCAGCTAGACCTTTTGCTACGAACATAACAACAATACAGTACCTTGTGGTCAAGCAAGGAATTGTATTTGATTTACTGTTTAGTGGCTGTGATATTTGAAAATAATGTAGTTTTTATTACCTTCTTGTATAGGTAGCGATGTCTGTAGACTGTTTTCCGGATGAGAAATTGCAGGTTTCCTGTCGAAAACCTTCAGTCAGGCGTCACCACACAAGATTTCGGCAACTTAATCCTGAGTTCGTCCAAAAGATGTACTGCAATTTCTTAGTAGATTTTGGTGCTTCACTCGAACAAATTAATCAGGTACTGTAATGTTGTCTAGTCTAGTATTCTGTAATACATAATGATTTTCAGTGGGTCTTTGTTGGATGTATTACTGTATATCTTTGAGATTGCCTGACCCCTTAGACAGTAATGCCTTATTTTAGGAAGCAGAAAAGCTTGGTAAGCTGAGGAATTGGATCTTTCCCCAGGCCATGATGATGATACCTCCTTTCCTTTTAGTCAGAGGGTGGCCTCCCCATATGGGCAAAAGCTGTAGGGCCAGTTTCTACCACCCTAGGAGTATTGACTTTTCTCATGGCTCCTTCTAGTTAAGAGTCTTGAAGGACTAGTAACACTGAACGGGGCGACTTCTCCATAGAGAGTTGTTTACATGGCCCCTTTCCATTGCTTGGATATTAGAAAC
Source organism: Macrobrachium rosenbergii (assembly GCF_040412425.1). Classification (NCBI taxonomy): domain Eukaryota; kingdom Metazoa; phylum Arthropoda; class Malacostraca; order Decapoda; family Palaemonidae; genus Macrobrachium; species Macrobrachium rosenbergii. The sequence goes on along the minus strand of NC_089791.1, from coordinate 49,697,348 downwards.
TTGTATCCAGCTAAGGGGAGTGTTGATAATGTGTACCAGGTATGGTGACATGAGAAAAAAGGAGAGTAGACAAGCTTCTTCAAGTTGCTCATTACTACTGAAGAGTTGGGTTGGTCTAGTGCTACTATAAATGTTTTCAGGTTTACCACCCTCAAGTGAGACTTTGTCAAGTGAGTCAAAGATACTTATGACTTTTGAACCTGAATCAAATGAGGCATGAAATTCTTTGTACCTGACAGTTATGTTTCTCTTGTGGTTCCCTATGTTACAAACCTTATTCACTTTCAGTTAAGGATGAAATGTGCATTACTTCACCATTCAGTGACTTGAGTTGCAGTATTGACCTTGACTTGCTGGTTAACCCTCGTACATGGTTCTTCTGGAAGAACTTGTGAAAATAAGCCTCAACTTAGTGGGACTTTTGAATCTGCCATTAGGCATTGCCCTCCATTATCTGTGATGTCTCATCTCACTCTTTTAAGAAAGGAGCCTCTCAAAATCCTGTTGATGTTTTTCAGGGGTATTAAGTATTTGACCTTGATACATCAAAAATCAGATTTTCATATATGTAACTTAACAAGTAATTACAGTACACAGCTATAATTTCTACTCGCGCGGCAGTTACAAATTTGAAGTTCACGGTAGCAATTCATTAGTTTTTTAGTGTAGATAACTACCCCACCCTCTATCAGGGAACAATAGGTACAACAAAACAGAGAGAATCACATCTTTTCTGCCGGTGTTTGATGCAACATCGAATGTTTTGGTGGTTGAATTTGAGGTTTTTTCACCGCTTTTCCCAAGGATTTGGTGAAGTACTGATTGTTTTGGTAGCTTTTCAGCTCAGCTTGGTTTGGATTACTGCAATTTCTCTTTCATGATGTCGGATTCTAGTTCATCAAGTACTGTATTAGATGGCACTGAAAACTCCCAGTGGAGGGTTGCCAGGCGGAAAATTGCCAGTGACCTATGCCAGGAATATTTCAGTTCAAAGATTGCAGAGGAAATTAAGATTTCTTTTTATTTCTGCTTTCATAATTGTTCATTCTTACCTAAACTACCATTTCTCCTTTCAATTTTATAAATTGTTCATTCTTATAAACTATCATGTCTCCTTTCTAATTATCCATTCTTACTAAACTACCATTTCTCCTTTTGTTTATATCTATTTGCTTACCAAAAAGAAGAAATTCGTTCTAACCTTTTTTTAAGAAATGGACATATACTATTCAGTATTCTCTAAGTCTGTACCCATAATGGCTGCTTTTAACAAGTGAACATGGAAGGATATTCTCATTGATGAACTACAATTTATGTATCATCTCCGGAAGAAACAAGGTGACAAAAAACTATTGGGAATGCGTTAAAGAAAACAGAATCAGCGTCCAGCAAGACTCGAGGTAAAATTTGACCACATGATTACGATTTTTGAAACATGTTAATGAACACAATCACAGTGGGTGAGTGGGTAAGGCCAGGGGCAGCCACAAGAGTGAAAAGAAGCAATGACTTCAGTGTCTACTCGTTCAGTGGTTTGGAGGTGGTTTATCTCCCAGATGAAGGTCACTGTGAGCTCCCAAAATTTCCAAACATGGAATAGGAATGTTAGGGGTGAAACAGGAAACGTCCGGTGGGGTTTCCCTGGAATGGCAGGATTTGTAATTCCATCCGATTCAGAATGGTTTGCTGGTGAGAAATTCCTCAGTATGATTTTGGAGTTAATCGGCTGTAAGTGAATCTCACCATTTATCATGAATGATTGGAGGATCTTAAGAAAAATATAAAAACTGGGCTATGGATGGATTTTCAAAGTGTCACCTGATATATATTTCCCTTTTACAATTCATCCATGGTAGAGAGGCAGTTTTCCTTTTGCATTTTCCCAACAAAAGTGAACGTATATATGAAAAATCTAATATACTCAGAATTTTAGTACAACAGAACCTCCAGGTTTGGTGACTTTGGCGCAGCCCGATAAATGGGGACTAAGAGTGTTTTTCCCCAAACAGACCACACTGGATGTTTCCAGTCTGCCAGGCAACTATAGAAAGCTCCTGAACCAGTTAAAAAATCGCATCTGAAACACTTCAGTTTGAGCACAGATGTTTTTCTGCCAAACGCCTCCGTGTCATGATGTTGTTTCAGACTTGAAAGAGCCATCGGAAGACTCAGAGTGCCTGAAGAATTCTCTATATTATTTTGAGCTCCCATTTGTGTTTATGAGGAGGAAGGGGTAACAATAGGAGGAGACCAACACCATTATGATTCCACCAGCTGAGTGTTCATTCCAGAATGCCACTGGCGCCCGTACAACAACAGCATCGGCGCCTAACAATGCCTTTTTCCAAAATATTCTTAATGCTCATCTAATATCTGGAAATGCATTGAATTTTTAAGGAGGGAAATATTAATGTAAAATTCTACAATTTGAAAGAGAGATGAGATTGTTATCAAAGAAAATATAAGATGCCATTGATAAACAGAGAGAACTGGCTTGCAGTATAGTGAAGAAGAAATCTCAGGAGCTGTTTGCATATATAACCTCCACTCATTTTAAACATTTTTTCTATTTTATATTTCTTAACATTTTGATTTTGTTTAATTATATAATGTAATGTGTTATATTTCAATACCTACTGAATTTGATCAATTATATTATGATATAACAAGTTTTATTTCAAAATGATCATTTTATTCATTCATCTATCAGCTTGTTGTCAGTACTATACTTTTGGTTAAAAAAATTTTCTTCATTTAGGTTTGGTTTTATATTAATTAAATGGCAATCTTCCGTACAATATTCTTGCATGGAAAATTTTCCTTAAGGCAATTTTGCATGGCAATTTTTCGTCCCACTGGCAATTTTGTTTTAGATACTGTAGGGAGGGCTGCAAGACCCGGATTCAAAAGTGACCAAAGTGCGATCTGTTCAAAAGTAGGGACTTCTCAAAGGTCTATACTGTGCTGGAAATGTGATGGATGGGATGAGAGAAGAAATGAAAGTTTGAGATCTTTTGGATAAATTAATAGGGATGAAATTTATCCCAGCCACCAGAGGTCAAGGTAGGGCTCAGCTGCATAGAACCTTCGTAATATTACATGGACTGTAAATATTCCTTTCTCGTACCCTTGTTTTTTCCCTCATTTATAGTCTTCTAATATTTTTCCATCAACTTGTGTCCAAGTTAGTGAGTTTCTCTTGTTCTTATGGACAAAGTGCCAAATATTAAGCAAGTTCCAGTTTAGTGGAGGAGGGTGACTGATGCTCCCAGATTAAGGTCACTGTCACCTCCCCCGAAACCGGGGAATAGACATACCAGAGGTCCAAAGGAGGTCAGTGTTTGCCCAGCTGGCTTTGGGCCCTCATCAATTCAGTGGCGTGGTTTTGACAGATTGAAAGGCGTTCTGTAAGTGGTCACCAGTTATCATCTGACTCTGATCTCTCCAGTCAAGAGACATTTTGGCGTTTTCCGGCAGAATTTTGTGTCCTTAGAGACATCATGGTAGAGAGGCATTCTCCGAAAGTTTTGATTGTTTTGTTATGGCGCAACCCGGTTTTGTCATTTGCCCGAGTGTTAAAGAACTCAGTAATCAAGTGAGCACTCCTCCAGAAATGCTCATTCTTCTGGGACACACATGAGCGACCAGATTATTCGCCATTGCCACCCCAGTCTCTGTAAGCACCAGTTCCCAGACTCTGCGCCAGTCTCGAACCCAGAGCGCCTGATTTCTCCCTGAGCTTTCTTACCAGCTCGGCAGTCTTAAGCGCGCCGCCAACTGAGAGCCCGCCTTCTTTTCACCACTCTTGTGTCAGATGATCCTCTTGCTCATATTAAGAATGATACAGATGTGTACTTATGTATGGTCCACTATCAGTGGCTGGCGCCGTGTTGCTGAAGAGGCTATTACAGGAAGCACCCCTTCCTATACATGACTTCAAGCGCTTTGAATTTTGGTACTGAGTTTCTTCTTTGGAGTGGGGACGGGCTACTTGTACCAGAGTGCCCACCGGTCTGTGTAGTGCGTTGGTTTGTAATTATTATTATTGTTGTCGGTGTAGGTAACTACTTTATATGGTATTTTATATTTTGGTACTGTATAGGCAAGGGCAGTTTTTGTCTCTTGTTTTAAGAGTGTTGAAAGACTCTAGTAAATCTCAAACTTTAAAAGTAGGGGACTCTCACAGGCGCTGAGACACTACAGGTCAAGATTAGCACCGACCAAAAAGCAGTAATCACCTGTTGTAGCTGTCTTACCAGGTAAGGATACAACAAGCATTTTATCAATGCTTTTGGAACAGAATATGTTCATTTATCCCACGACCTATCAATGTGGGACTCAGCTGTTTAATTACTTGCAAGTTTACATATGAAAAATTTGTTTTAAAAAAATTGTTTTTATATATGTAACTCACCCAATAATTACATTAACTAAGAGTTTCTCTTGCCTCAGAGCTAAATTAAAAGTGATTATTTTTAGTGCAGGTGACTGGTTTTTAACGAGTATCAGGAACTATGCAAACATTTGTCATTACGTTTCTGACGTCTCAACACAGAGCCGTCTTTGTCAGCTTTGTTCTTAAATTTTAGTTGAGACCAGATTGTGGTGATGTTTATCGCTGGAATTTGAGATTCTGTACAGCATTCAGGACAGTTTTTGATTGTTTTGTTTAATTTGTCATTTGCAACAGGAAGAACTCATAAAGTGTTTAACTACCGACAGCATAGTTTAACTAACGATTTCGCTTTTGGCGAATGTAAACATTGTGTTGCTACCGAACCAGTAACATGATTTTGGTTATCGCAAGTCTCAGTCTTAATTAGAATTTGAGACTTGTATGTATGGTAATACAGTGTGTACATATTTGATGACAGTGTATTAACTTATGTATGATGATACAGTGGTAAATTTCTGAATGGCGTATAATGTGTGTGCTACCTTTGTAAAGAAACTTACAGGGCGCTTGCTGCTACTGGCTCTTCGGCCGCCATAATGCAGCGTTATCTACCCAACCAATATTTTTGTTTTGGAAAGGCATAACTGTAAATCTCATTTTTGTGTGACAGGAATTGAGCGGAGATATCATCTTGGTCTGTAAAGGTTAATTTTCCTTTTCCAAGTATTGTAATAAACATAACCTTTTATTCGCTCTGCAGAGCGCTCGGCGTCTGCTTGAGCTACTGGCTCGGCGACAGCCAACTGCAGAGCGTTTGGCACCTGCTTGAGCTACTGGCTCGACAGCCGCCAACTGCAGAACGCTTGGCACCTGCTTGAGCCACTGGCTCGGCGGCTGCCAACTGCAGGGTGCTCAGTGCTGGCTCGACGACTGCCAACTGCAGAACGCTTGGCACCAGCTTTCGGGCGCTAGGCATCCGCTTCGGGCGCTCGGGGCTCACTCTCTGGCGCCTCAGCATTCGCTCTCGCGGTGCTCGGCGCCAGTTACTGGTACCCTGGCACCATCTAATTCATCTCTCTCCCACTGCAAACCTTCCTGCCCATTTCATCCACTTGCTCCCACGTCTGGCTCCCTCACTTCCTTCTCGTACCATTGCCAGTCTTAGGTTAACAGATGTTAACCTTGTGATAGTGAAGTATTGTGCAGTGGAGGAGGTGTCCACTCATCCCTCAATTCTCCTAGACAGAGGTCCCTGTCATACTCCCATACACTGGGAGGAGACTTACTAGAAGTCCAAGGGAGGTTGGGGGTTACACATGGATATTCTCCCCCTCAGTTGAGCCTGTTGCCGGTCCCAGGTATCAACAGACAGCCTGGGAAGACGTCTCTGGATGTGTAGTGGAGGGGCTGGCTGCTTGTCCCGCTGATTCCCCTAGGTGCAGGTCACTGCCATACTCCCCTCTACCTGGGAGGAGGCATACAGCCCGAGGGGAGGTCAGTGGGGTCTGCCCAAGGCAGTCATCTCCTCAGTCCAACCTGTTGCATCCCAAGGTTGCGATGAAAGACAGCCACTGGAAGGCATCTCGGAAGTGCATTGGCTGATTCTCCTAGGCTCAGGTCACTGCCATACTCCTCTACCTGGGAGGCAGGAGCACTGGTAGCCCAAAGGGAGGTCAGTGGGGTCTGCCCATGGGCAGTCATCGCCCCAGTCCAACCTGTTACATCCCAGGTTGCAACTAGAGACAGCCACTGAAAAGGTGCATCCCCGGGAAGTGCATCGACTTTTGTCAAGTTCTGAAGAAAGCGCCACCACCGTAGGAGCCGTCTTCGTCCGTTTTACAGAGGATTCTTGCCCATTCAGAGACGCTTCTCATGGTAAAGATCGGTCCCACATCTCCATATAAGAAAATGAGGCCCTCCTTCAGTCCTCAATCTTTGTGCAGCAATTGGACACTCAGGTGTTTTTCTCCTCTCTTCAGTGCCAGGAGTGAGGTTCTTGCTCTCTACACCTCTGGGCAAGCAGCCCAAGTTTTCAAAGTGCCCTGTTTCCCTCAGAACATCCTGTTTCGTGGGATGTCATGTTGAGCACCTGGAGCAGACAAGTGTCCTGTAGCAGCCAGGCACCATGTTGCAGCAAGCGCCCTGATGCAAACCCAGCGCCCTGATGCAACAAGCCCCTGATGCGGCTGAGTCAGGGCGCCTCTGAGATCAGGGTTGAAAGTGGGGCGTTCTCTTTCATCGGAGCACCCTGAAGCTGCGAACTTCTGATAGCGCTTGAACTTCATCAAGTTTCAAAGCTCCCTGCAGTCGGATAAGCCTTCTTCTGCTTTGGACCCAGCTCTTCGAACCTTGGCAACAAAAACTGGATAATATCCTTCATCTTTTACAGAAACCTACAGTGCAGACTGCCCCTGGATCAGATTTGATGACATCTCCGATTTCTTCTGTTGAGGAAGAAAAGGAGAAGGATACGTCTGCTGCGCCGTATGCAGCACTCCTTAAGTGCCTTCTTCAACAGTTCCCGGATTTTTTCAATCCATCCTCTCCTTTTTCAGGCTCGTCTTACATGATGAGCTATCAGCCTGTGGATTCGACTAGTCTTCTTGAGATGGTTCTTTTTAAATCTTTGAAGAAAGCTCTTCCCCAAGTAGAGGAATGGCTTTCTGACAAGAGGGATCAAGGAAGGGCCTGTTTTAGTGTTTTCCCCCCTCTCATCCATCACGTAGGCGGTACTTGTCATATTCAACGGGAGAAGCTCCTTCCCTGGGAGTGCCTGACTCCTCCCAGGGGGACTTTTCTGCGCTCACTGACTTGGGACAGAGATCAGCTCTCGCATCAACGAAAATGTTCTTTTCAGCTCAGGAGATGGATCACCTGTTGAAGAGTATTTTTAATGCCTTCAAGGTGTTGAGTTTTCTCGACTGGTGTTTGGGAGCAGTTGCCAAGAAGCTTCAAGAATCTCCTTTCTTGTGTGCTAAAGCCACAGACCTGGAGAATTTTCTCTCTTGTGCAGATAGAGCCGTTAGAGGTGGATCGCTTGAAGTAGCTGCCCTGTATGTCATGGGTGTCCTGAAGGTGCGTGAACTGTGGGTCTCGTTTACAGTGAAGGGTTTTGACCCCCACAGAAACGCCTCCCTCTTGCCCCTCTGGATAAACAGCTTTTGTTTCCGCATAAAATCTTCCTCTTGCAAGTGAGGATTTAGTCCTTCATGCTCCTGTGGGGGTCAGGCTTCGTCTCTTTTGGGAGAGATGGACAAAAGAGTGAGTGGATCAGTGGGTAGTCAAAGTTTTTAAAAGAGGGATACGCTATCCCCTTCAAGGAGAATCTGCCATTGACCAAGACTCCTGTTATATTGACAGCTTACTCCATCGTTTAGGAGAAGCATTCGTCCTTGTTAAAGGAAGTGTTCTCTCTTCTGAACAAAAAGGCAATAGAATTAGTGAAAAATACAGATATCCCTGGACATGTAGGATGTTTATTCCATATTCCAGCTCACCTGGATTCAAGGAAATGTCTACATTTCGTTTTCGAGGACCAGGTCTTTCAATTTCGAGCACTTTGTTTCAGTCTCTCGAAGGCCCCACAAGTCTTCACTCGAGTATTGAATCCTGTGGCGGGTTGGCTACATTTAGCGGGAGTGAGGATCCCGCTATGTCTGGACGATTGCTAATTCGATCACCTACGAAGAATCAGTGCACGAAGGGCTTACAAAACTCTTCTCTTGACCCAGGAATTAGGACTAACAATGAACTTCGAGAAGTCACAAATGATTCCCGCTCAGAAGATTCTTTATTGTGAGTTCTGATAGACTCCCTGAATTTTCAGGCTTCTCCGTCATTCAGAAGAGTGGGAGACTGTCTGAGGAAGGTAGACCTCTTCCTATCGCTTCGTTCTTGCTCCACCACCCAGTGGATGAATCTCTTGGGGACATTGACTTCTCTGGAGAAATTCGTAAGACTAGGGAGACTTCACATGAGACCTCTCCAGTTTTATTTAAGAGCTTGTTGGGACTGGAAAGTTCATCAGGACAGCCATGTCTTTCCGATAACTTCAGAAATAAAAGAATTTTTACCAAGATCGAAGACCATTCCATGACCTGGGTCCGTTCTTTCTCTCTCTTCGAGAACTTAATGGAAGAGAGGAAGGTTTTGACACCAGGGTTGGGCTCCAGACTCCCAGGAGCACCCATCAGCCCGAGTTGTTTTTCCTCACCTGACTTCCACCTCACCTGGTGCCAGCTCTCCAGTGCCAGCTCTGCCCCAGCTCCCTACCAATGCCCACCAGCTCCCGACCAATTAATTGGCCCACCCACAGCCTGGCACCAGCTCAGTACACCCGCACCAGCTTCCGTGGTCTAACGCCAACTCTCCTGCATCCCTGGCTCTGGAAAGTTGGAAGCTCATTTTCTGTTGGAGTTTATGGTATGACCTAAGCAGGATTGAAGCATAGGAGGGGTTTTCACGGCCCTTTAGTGTTCACCTCCCTCTGCTGAAGCGTATGGTCCTCTTGTGATTGGACTTGTGTTTTCTGATACCACTCTTTAGTTTCTGGAAGCTATTGACACCTTTAGTGGAAGCTAGACATCAACCAACCTCCCTCATAGCTTTCAGGCACTGTGTGCCCACTGATGTCGGTCTATAATCAACCTTCCCAAGACACTCGGAAAAGTAAGAAAAGCATTTTGCTCCTTTTAGGAGGCTAAGGATGGAAGATCAGCTTCTACCTCTTAGTTTTCAGAGGCAATGTGCCCCGGCGTCCATTCGACAATTGTCCTTGGAAAGTGTAATCGATCTTCACTACTTTCCTTTCAAAGAAAATTAAACAATGTTAGATTCTGGCAGTACCATGTGATCACTGTTAGTAACTGGCATGGCATCGTAGAAGAGCATAGGATTCTCTACTATCTACTCACCTTGTAGTAAGTGTGCCAGACTTTTGGACTGGAGGTTACAGTTGTGCCTGGGCACCCATCACTGTCAGTGAATGGGTCAGGTCTGTTTTTTCAGTGCAAGCAACAGTCATATGTGGTTGTTTTATTGGTACTGCACCCAGGGCAAGGAGCAGTATTTATGCTTTGTTGACCATCAGTGTACACCTTTGTCAAAAGTTTAATTTTATACTTGTCAGCCATCGAGTGCTCTTTTGGCTGCAAGTGTTCCACTTAAGTAGAAGTGCTCCTGGCTTTACTGCCACTCTGCTACAGGTTAAGTTAGCAACAACCAGAGGCAGTTCTTTACTGCAGGCTCTCTTAACTAACAAAGGAACTACAAGCATTTGGCAACCTATGCTGGCAACATCTATTATCTCAAATCATCACATAAATTAATGGTTGGGAACAGAATTTGTCCATAATGATTCCCCATTACCTTTTCAAAATGGAATCAGCTAATGTAATTACTGGGTAAGTTACATATAAAAATGACATTTTATAATAAGCAAGTTTATATATACTTACCCAGTAATTACGGATTTGGGCCTCCCCCCCTCCCTCATGGACATAAAAGCATAAACGTAATGACGAATGTTTGCCGAGAGTTTCTGATACTCTCGTTAGTGGGTGAAACCAGTCACCTGCACTAAATGAAGGCACTAACCCGCATTTTTTTAATTTAAGCTGCTGAGGCAAGAGAAACTCATAACTAATGTAATTGCACATTTGTAGTATATATAAGGCTATTTTATTATAAAAATGTCATTTTCATATATACTTACCAGGTAATTACAGATCAGAGCCCTTCCTCCTCCCTCTGATGGACAAAAGAAGTGATTCTTTCTGTTTTGTTGTATCTATTGTTCCCCAATAGAGGGCGGGGTAGTAACCTACACTAAAAAACAAATGAATTGCTACCATGAACTACAAATTTTTAACTGCTGTGCATATAGAAAGTATATCTGTGTAATTACTTGGTAAGTATATATGAAACTTAATTTTATCCTGAAAATACCATATTTCCAAGAATGCAATTGTTGATAGTGCTCCCATGTTGCATAATGCTGCAGGGCTGCCTTCTAATTCTGCGTTTGTAGCTTTCCAAACTGATTACCTCTTTTTATCTTGTGATAACATCTCCTATCTCTTGTAAAAGGTCTTGATTGGCTTCAGCTTTCAAGTTAATATTGTGTAATGGAGGAGGATTGTAAATCTTCCTTAGGATATTCTTTCAAGATACCTAACATAGACTCTGCATTGAAGAGGACAAGATTTGTTGAGGATTCAAGTCCATTTTTTTCTTCTTATTCTTCTTCTTCTTCTTCTTCTTCTTCAGCATCATGATACAGTGTGCTTCTTGGAGTGCTGACCACAAATAGGCTCGTGTAACCAGATATATTGAAAAAGTAAATTTTGCTCTTTTCACAAAATTTTTTGCATGCTTTGGTCTGTTTTTATTGCTTTATTTTTTCTTAAGGATTTTTTAATTGATCATAATTTTAAATGACAAATCATGATCATACTGTACATTTTAATATTTTTATTTTGATGGTGTTATATTTTTTTTGTTTTCAGCTCCCATTTGATGTTTGTGATAGTGTCCGACAGCATCCACAGGCGTATGCCTCCATAGGGAGGATAATGATATAGCAAAGGTCATTAGTCACTTCCTGAAACATATTAAGAAGGATGTTGACTTTTTTCCAGGAGATTTATTTGATCCAAGTGAGTGAAAATGATTAGTTTAAGTGAGTTGTGCATGTTTATTAGTGAGTGAATGAATGGTTCAAACAGACACTATTACTCTTGGTAAGTAAGCAAATTATGCCAACACCTATTCTCCTCCCACAGTTCTTCACCACCACCACCACCACCCACCCTCTGTAACCTTCTGCCAACCTCCATTCACAATTTTCTTGTAATACAAAGGCCTGTGGGATGGGCAACTTTAAATTACTCTTAATTATCCATGTTAATTAAGGACTAGCTAGAAAAGAGGTCTTCTAATGAGTAATGCACTTGTACATGGTAAAACAACTAATATTTATACTATTTTAAATATTTTAAATCTTTTAAAGTTTCATTGTAAATCTTATTATTGTTATTCTATAATGTATTAATGTAATGAGACTAATGAGTAATTTTTAGACGCTGAGGGTTCGTCTGAAGGTTTTGTTCTTCAGCGAGGGGTGAAAATAGGAGCAAAGTTGAAGGTGGATGATTGTTGATGTAGCAGTGAATAGATAATTCAGGTTGAAGTAAATGGTTGTTGAATGCCTATTATGGGTACATGAAAGGGCAGCTCCTCCAATGAAAGTCATTCTTTAATTGTTCATTTATTCTTCATTGGAGTACTTGTTTTGTAATGTTACTGGGCTTGTGGTGTATCCTTTGTAAATACTGTGCCATAGTGTGTATTGGTTGACAGAATCTTCTATATGTATATTATGTAAAATAAAAATTCAATGTTTGGTTACTTATGGTAAGGCTGCAGTAAGCAAATATAATTTGTTCATGAGACTTTTACCTGCTAGATATATATAGCTGTATTCTCGAAGGTCGACAAATTTCAAATTTCGCGGCACGAGTGGTGCTGGTCAGGTAGTTAGTACCCATTCCCACCGCTGGGAGGGCGGTATCAGGGGAACCATTCTCATTTTCTATTCAGATTTTCTCTGTCGGACTGTCAACACCTGTTGTCAGTTCCTCCGCCTTTGGATTTTTTGAAATTTGTTGTCATAAGTATTTTGGTTGTTTTTGGTATTGACTGGATCTGTGACTTGGCATCGCTCTTTGTGGACCGTTTTGATTTTGCTTTGACTTTTCTTATAATTAAGATGTCTTACCTCTAGCTATCGAGTCTGTAAGCAGGTGAATGTAGGTGAGCTATCGAAGACTTTGATAGTTCTCACTCTTTATGTGTATGATATGTAAGGGTGTTCAATGCTCTATGATAATCAGTAATGAATGTGTGGGATTGTCTGAGGTGAGTGGAAGAAAATATGAAGCCTATATGCAAATTGGAGCGTGATAGGCTGAGAAATCTTCCTCCAGAGTGCATCCTTAGTTGGACAGTCGGGGTTTTCTCCTACTAGTAACCTGTAGTAATTTATTACTAACCCTGTAGTTTTGTTGCTGCAGAAGGTAATTCCCTGGCTCATGTGGAGTCAATCACGTGCTCTTGAAACTAAAGTGAATGCAATTCAAACGCATAGTGTTAGTACTAGTGCCCCTAGTGTTGTGGAGGGCGTCAGATCGGCCCTATAATGCCTCTAGGCCTGGACCTCTGTCGAACTCCCAGGACCAGGGGAGGGCATGTCGGCCGCATGAGGGTTCGGGGGCTTCCCACCCGATCTGGCGTCCCCGGCTGGTCCTGATAAACTACCCAGGCTGCCAGGGATCGTGCTCGGCACGCATCCTGAAGGATTGCTTCTCGTCCTCCCGACACGTCCCTCCCCCGCCACGGTTGGAGCTCGGTTGGACTCGCCCTCTAAGAGAAGCCAGAGGAGAGGACGCTTCACGTCCTCTTCCTCTGGAAACGTTTGTACTCTTCCCCGAAAGTTGCGTGGATATTCCTCTGCAGAGAGAATAAAGTGTTTTTCGAATGATCACTTTCTGACCCCCTGTCGGCGCTCAAGGCAAAGGGCTAGAACTTCTTCCCCTGTGGAAGGAGTATCGTCTCTCGCCCCTTTCCTTCTCTCAGGTTCAGCCCTTCTCCGAGAGAGCTTGGCTTCTCCAACGTAGATTTTGTTGGGTTTGCAACAACAGCTGGATGCTCTCATGAACCTTTCAAGATTCGAATCTGCCTGTTAAGAGGTACAGACTTTCACCTTCGTCTCCGCTTGAGAGCGATACAGAAGCGTCTGTCTTCTAGAAGTGTTTAGTGGCTTCCTATTCGTCTTCCCCCGAGTTGAGGTGTTGGCCTTTTCTCTTGTCTCGCGCCAGGAGCGCGTCTTGCTCTTCGTCGCTTCTCACGCTTCACGCGCTCCTCCCTCCACCTTTCGGCGCGCTCCTCAGCCTTGGCGCTCGTGTATCGGCGCTTAGCAGCACGCTGTGACTCTCTTCTAGTACCCCACGGAGCCTCTCGGGCGTCACGCCACAGGACGCTCAGCGCTCGCTTCGCCGTAAAGCAAGTCTTGTGCCGACACCGCTCCAGTTGTTCATCGCGTCGACAACTACCGCTTTCAACATTTGATGTCCTTCTTATTTTAGCCAGTACTTGCTTTGGCAGTACATACCACCTAATTGGAACGATGACAGAGAAGATTAGCATGGCTCTTGCGCAAGGATGACACGCTTAATCGTGAAGCGTTCCACATTTTTTGTTTACTATCATTACTCTAGTTGACGACTTCTTCGTTCGGAGTTCCGCCACGCGATCGGGCGAATCGAACTTTCACCACTCTCAAGGCCCACCAGCTGCGGAAGTGAACATCCTCTTTCGCCCCACAGCCTTTGTATGAAGAGAAACTTCTTCGTCTTCTTCTTCCTCTGATTATCAGACTCTGGCTTTTTCTTAGGATCTGTTTCTGAGACTTTTCAACCGTCGGCTCTCTCTCTCCACCCTACTTGATTGTCTTTGTCTTAAGGGGAGCGTTTTGAAAAATCGGAAATAAAATTTTCTGGGATATTTTATATATGGCATCATACATATCCTGACTATCTTCTCAGAAAGTTTTATTTAAAAGTTCGCCACAGTTAGAAGTTATAAACAAAACAGTAACCTATCATAGTCAAATTACATTTTTCATATAATGATGATGTTGTATTTATCGGTGGTCTTTAATGAAATAATATCTAATGCATCTATGGCAACCCTGTGGACATAGTACGCATCAGCGAAAGACAGGAATGCATAGGGGCAGTCAGTGGCAGTCAGTCAGTAGCAGCTCAGAGCTTGACTAAGTAAAAACGTCGCGCTGGCCAACCTCAGCCGTGTTTTGACTTTTCGCTTCATTTAGCTTCATTTAGAAGTTATATTACTTTGCAGGTCTATTTTTGGCTTTTCATTATGTCATAAAAACATCAAACTGTGTAACGGCAAGCAAATAAATACTGAGAGAAAAAAAATATCGTTTTCTCAAAACTAAAGTTATCGACATTCAAACTGCATCTCCTTCATAACGCTTTGCACCGCTCTCAGATACAAAAGTAAACAGAAAGCTAAATGTTTGCATAACAAGGGAGCTTCCATAGGAACAACATGAGACCACCACCACGAGAAAGTTTTTTCCCAAGGAATGTCACTTCCAAGAGAGGTAGCAAGTGACTCCCTTCATCTCCAGACTCCCTTTGCAACCAGGCTTCATTTTGCCCAAGCCTGGAAGAGTGAGGGGCAGACGTTTGGTCCCTCCTACTGTGGGAGAGAGGTTACTTGATTCCCCTTCCTGTCTCCTCTTTTGTTTTTTTTTTGTTTCCCAACTGCCTTCCTGTCAAACAGAAATTTGTTTGACCTGCTCCGACAGATGTTCCGAGCGAGAAAGAGGTGGAACAGATATTGGACTCGGTGTTCCCGGGATTTTTACAACAGATTGTTTCTAGTCCCGAAACTTTCAGTAGGCTGGAGACCCGTCTTGGGCGTCAACAGGTCGAACAACTTGGTCCGGAAGGAAAAGTTCAAGATGGAGACCTCTCAGTCAATACTAAGGCCCTTCATCCCGGGATTGGATGGTATCTTTGGATCTCAAGATACTTATCTTCACGCCCAATTCATCCACGTTCGTGAAGTATCTCAGGTTGTCTTGGGGACAAGACGTACCAGTTCAGGGCTCTCTGCTTTGGACTGGCAGCCATACCTGCGTTGAAAACCCGCTTCTCGTCCGATCAGCGTTAAGCAACGTTGGGTCTGGTCAGTACTTGATGGTTGACCACCTGGGAACACAGATGCTGTTGGCGTCATTTGCTCCGGTGTTTACCGTCTCATGAAAAGCGTTGCGATGCAGTTGCATCTGTCGCGTCAGATCTCACTCTACTTGGACGACTGGTTGATTCGGCGCCGTCGGCGAAGGTATCTGGAGGACCTTCAGTTGACTCTGCAACTCGTGAAGTCCCTGGGACTTCTGGTCTGTGGAAAGTCGCAGCTGATCCCCTCACTGTCCATTGTGTCTGGGAATTCAGATCTATTCAGCGGCTTTTATAGCGTCTCCGCTGCAAAGAACGCAACTTCTATGCTACGAAAAAGTTTCCTTCTTGGAAAAGGGAAACATGCTAAGGTGAAGGAAGAGATGAGAGTCTGCTGGGGACCATTTCCTCGCTGGAGAAGTTTGTTTTCTGGGAGTCTGCATCTCAGGCCTCTTCAGTTCTTTTGTTGGAGAACTGACAAACAAGGAAGACTTGAAAGAGGAATTGAGAATTCTTCCATATATAAAAAGGATCTGTGGTGGTGGCTCGATCCCAACGGAATTGCAGAAGGGATCTCCCTCAAGCTTCTGAACCCCAACCTAGTGTTGTTTTCCCACACGGGTCGTCAACAGGTTGGGGCAACACTAGGGGGAGAAAGTGTCAGGAACCTGGAGAGGAACAGGTGTCCTGGCACATCGACTTCAAAGAGTGGCGGCTATCTTTTAGCTCGCCAATTCTTGAGGTCCAAGTTTGCAATCGTGCTGTTCGTGTAGTTCTAGCAAACTCGGACAATACTTGTTCCCTGTTCAGCCTTGCAAGAGAGATTATTCTTTGAGCCTATGCTCGCAACATTTCGATTCTCACAAGTTTTGTGGCAGAGGTCGAAAATGTTCGAAGCAGACCTGCTCTGTTGGCGCCATCAACTCCTGCCGACGGAATGGACCCTTCATCAGAGGTTTGCCAAGATTTTTGGAAATTTTGGGTCGCCATCTTGTGGATTTTTTCCGACCTCAAGAACAGCGAGGCTCCCTCTGTAAAGCTCATCTGTACTCGACCCTGGGCAGTAGCGATGATTTGCTCTTCCCTGGGATTGAACGGGAATAGATGTTTACGCTTTTTCCCGTTCTAAATTCTGGGAGAGTCATGCGGCAAGTTGGCGGCCTCCAGGACGAGGATGACTCATCCCCATGTTTTGGCCTTCTCAGACCACTGGTTCTCGGAGTTTCTCTTCTGGTTGGTAGACGTTCCGAGGACCCTTCCTATGAGAACAGACCTGCTCACACAAACCCACTTCACGAGATATCTTTGAATCTCCCCGCTCTGAACCTGACTGCTTTCAGACTATCGAAATTGGTCAGAGCGAAGGGGTTTCTGGCCAGGTGGCACGGGCCATCGCTAGAGCCAGAAGTTCTTCATCTAAAGGATATATCTAGCGAAGTGAGCAACCTTCAAAGGTTGGTGTAGAAAGAAGGGCTTTTCCTCTTCCTCTATCACTGTGAGCCAGGTTGCGGATTTTCTCCTTTACTTAAGAAAAAACTCGATATAGCAGTTCCGACTATCAAAGTGTTATCGGAGCATGCTTTCGATTGTATTCAGACACAGAGGATTAGCTTTGTCAGCAATAAGGACCTCCATGATCTTGAGGCTCTTTCGAGACGTCAAGGTTCCTCAGCTGATTTCCCCTGCTTGGAACTTGGACGTAATGCTCAAGTTTTTGATGTTCCAGTCCTCTAAAGGATGAGCGGCATTCCACTCTGCATCTCTTCAAGGATGCTGTCTATTCTTTAAGCCCTAAGTTCTTGGCCAGAGAATGATAGGTCTTTAACCCTAGCCTGAAAGAAGGTTGCAGACTTTATTGGACAAGGCCGTCATCAGTTAGAAGCTCTCAAGTACTACCTTAAAAGAACACAGGACACAATGAGGCAACCAATTAAGCCTGTGTCGAAAAATGCACTATTCTTCATTAAGCCACTCTAAGTTCTTGTTGAGAGCGAGGTCAGTTGCTGCCTCCATGGCGTTCAGAAAAATATATGGTACTGGGCATTTTTAGTGCCACACACAATCAGTGTTTCACACTCTTGGCAAGATGTTTGGTAGCATCTGAAATTGCATGGGACCTTATTGCTGCTTCAGCAACTTAACAGGGACAAGGGGTAACTCTTCTATCCCCTTTTTAATTGTGTTTTTGTGGTTGTTGGCGACTAGAGGCAGTCTTCCCAATCCTTTACAAATTAAAGGTGTTGGTTACAGACCTTTTGTCCTCTTTGAGGGCATGAATCTAGTCACATTGTGGTCACGCCCCGTTGGTGTCATCTGTCGAGCTATATAGGTCACTACCTCGCTGGGGTCTCTATAAAAGCAGAACAGACAGTGACAGTAACCACTCAGTCAGCTACGCTATCAGATAAGGAACAAAATAATTTTACCATTGGTTTTCCTATTTCTTGCTGTCTCTACCCCCTCAAAGGTGGTATTCAGCTATATATATATCCAGGTAAGTCTCATGAACAAAATGATATTTTAATGATAAAATAAGTTTGCACTGGCATTCTTCATTAGCCCTCCCTCCTCCAGGAGACAGTGGCGTTGTTGTGAACTCCAAGGAATGGTTCCTGAGAGTGGGTACTAACCACCTGCAGGCCACTCGTGGCGAGTTGAAATTCTAGGACCTCCATGGAGAATCAAGAAAAATATGGCAGTAAAGTATGAACAAACTTTGTTTTATCATTAAAATATCATTTTTAATAGTTAATCGTCTTTTCATCTGTGTTTGCCTCACACTCTTTCCAGCAGATGTCTTTATGCAGCATAATTCTTGTTTTTTACTACATAAAATTGCCAGTTGATAATTCGCAACACTGATATAGGATTAATTATAGATTTTAATACATGATAAAGGGAACAAAGTAAAATAACTGTTCATTTGTGATGTATACCATTATTTTTTTTTTTTTACAGATCCAAAGAGAACAGAAAGTTTTTTCTTATTGATTGGTTGTTCAAGGGATAATCTAGATAGTCTTTATCACAATTGAGGGGTAGTACAGTATTTATTCTAGCCATTTTTGGTGGGTTAGGCCAAGGGTTTTGCAAACGGTTGAGTTACCATTGTAAATTGTAAATAAGGCTGCCCATGCAAGATTATCCGTTCATTCATCTTGATGACAATATTTTGATGTTAAATCATGGGACAGTTGATTTTTTGTTAGATCTTTGTTTTGGGTTTTATATTTTAATATGTGTGAGTGTCATTGTTTTCAATCCCAGTTGTATATGGCTATTCCAATGACTAAAATTTGCTGATACTTCAGTGAGAGTTATTGCTGTGCTATTTTCTGTTTTGATTTTCCACCTCTGCTTAGTGAGGGGACCTTTCTAACAATACCTGTCTATATGGGCCAGATGACTAAAATATAGGCACTTTTATTGCAAAAGTAAAACGTCATCATATAGTGAGACATAGAACCTGAGCAAATGTTTTAAAATATGCCATTTTTCAACTTTTGCTAATTGGCATTATTGATGATAAACACCCTAGCAAAATTGGTGAATAATCTTTTCATGAATATGAACTCCAAGAAGTCTTGTACTGTCCATTAATTCAACTTCAATTATTATATCATCATATATAGTGTTATATCATGGATATATATATATATATATATATATATATATATATATATATTATATATATATATATATATATATATATCATGTTTATATGCTTGTATTCACCAATTCTGTAGTAAGAAAGTGAACAACAATGATAGATCTGAATATGTATGAAATATATGACTGGATTGTACATTTATTGTCCATCATTGCCATCGCTTTACTGTTAAAATGTTTTTATATTGGTTTTTCATAAAATCTCACAATAGCATGAGTCACTAAAATGTTAAAGAAATCACAGTGGTGTAAATGTAAATATATATCGGAAATATATACAGTATATACAAATGAGAGGTTTTCAGAACCTGCTTGATTCTCTCCTTCTCAGGTGACTACAACACAAAATTTTAAAAAGTTTTGAGAAAATAAATGACAGTTTAAAATGTGTTGTTGATGGAAGAAAATTGTTATTTGTAGCCATATAACTTAACTGGTAATTATATATATAGCTGTAGTCTCTGACGTCACGGCAGAAAATTGAAAATCGCGGCAGCGCTAATGAATGGTCACGTGATACCCCTTCCCACGCCCTCTACAGGTGAGTGAGAGGAACCAACCCAAACTCTTCATATGTTTCTGCTGTGTGGTACCCGGTAAGCCGTGCAGCTTAGCAGAGAATTATCGCTGATTTCTTTCGTTGGACATTGTTGGTGATGTACAATTGTTTGATTTGAATCTTTGGCAGACATTGTTTGTGCTTAGCTTTTTCATCCCCGCCTTCCTTATTTAGCATTATGTCGGACACTGGTCCTCGGTGTATAGGTTTTGTAGCAAGGGCTGCAAAACTAGATTAGGAAAATTACCATTGACCCTCATTCTGTGTGTTCGAGGTGTAGAGGACAGGTTTGTTCGTATCGTTAACCTGTGAAGAATGTAAGGATTTGTCAGGGGAAGAATGGAAGATTTTAAATGCTTATCTGAGAAGGCTTCAAAAAAGAGAGAGCTAGAAAAGCTTCAGCTAGGACTACCTCTTTATCCTCCCGTGATAGTCAGGATGTATCTTTTTCAGTTACTAACCCTGATATTCCTTCTAACAAATCTCTATCCCAGACCCCGTTGTTCCGAACCCGATACCGTGGCCAGTCTTAAGACGCAGATGGATGCGGCGTTTTAGTGTGATGCTTGTTGCCATGGAGCGGATGAGTAAGTCTTTGTAGTAAGAAGTGCAGTGTCTTGTGATAGTGCAGTGGAGGAGCTGGCTGTTCTGGCCCACTCATTCTCCTAGGCCTGGACACTCTGTCAAACTCCCCAGCACCAGGGAGGAGGCAAGTCGAAAGCCCAAGGGAGGTGAGTGGGACCTGCCCTCGAGCAGTTGGCCCTCAAGCAGTCCTGTTGCCGCTTCCCAGGATGCAGATGTTGCCATAGAAAAGGCACATCAGGCTGAGGTGTATGTCTTCGAGTATGTCGAGTGAGGATTCGCCTAAGAGAGGTTGGCGAAGTAAAGATGTCGAGACCATTCAAGAGGTCTAGGTTGGCATCTCCTTTGGCAGTTCCCAAGAAAAGAGGTGGCGCTTCAAGATCAACCTCCCCGTGTAGTTTTTGGGAGGAGCCCGAATGTTTTTCGCATTCCGTCGATTCGGAGGCGAGGCATGTGTTGGAGCGCGGAGACGCTTGCGTAAGAAAGAGAGTGGTGTCGTCTTCGCCTGTTGTTGCTGCTTCTGGCGTGATTGCGCATCTAGCGCCATGCATGCGCCATCCTTCATTTCGCCTGGCTCATTGTGCCCACGCCACGCCTACGATCCTCCTGGCGCCATGCGCCAAGCGCCAAAAAATTGTTTCTCCTGGTGACTCTTGTCAAGCTCCAACACCTGCGTCACCGTGCCTCGTTCAGTTCCGCATTCTCTTCTTCCGCCTTGCCTCAAGATTTGTTTTTGGCTGGAAATGAATGGGAAGCTTGATAGCATTCTCGGCTTTGTGGAAAAGTGATCCTTCCGTGAACGAACTGCAAGTTGCTTCGATTTCAAAGGATGCTCCTTCATCAGAATGTGCAGCTTCCTACAGCGATCCTGTGCTGCATTCTCCTCGGAAGGCGAATCTTCCTCCATCTAGATCCTTGGCTCTTTCTCCGATTTCTGGTGGTGATGTTGCTTCGAATCGAGGCGGAGGTACAACCAGAGAAAGAGAAGCCTTTATCGAGCTATAAGCAACTGCTTCCAGTATTTTCTGGAGAATTTTCGGATTCCTTTTCACCAGTATCTCCAGCTTCTCCGAATCTCAATAAGCTTGTGATAATAGGGACAGACACTTCGCTGGCTACCAAATTAGTTCTTTCTATTTCGGCCAAGAAAGGATTGAAGAAAATGGAGGAGTGGCTTGCAGAGAAAGAGGGAACAAGGGAAGACTGTGTTTTGTTTTCCCCTTCGAAATTGTCATCTCTCGTGGTGGTTGGTATGAGACTGGAGAATCTTTCTCGTTGGGAGTAGCTGCCTCCTCCCAAGGAGATTTCTCTAGTTTGGTAGATTCGCCAGGAGGTCGCTCTTAATTCAGCCAAAGTATTCTTTTTCACATCGGAATTTGATCACCTCTGCAAGAATGCTTTTAAGATTTTGGAAGTTATAAGTTTCTCGATTGGTCGGTTGGGGCTCTTGGGAGGAACTAAAAGCTTGCGCCCTTCAGGACGATCAGTTCGCTTCCTGTCCCGGCGTGTTAGCTTGCATCGACAGGAGCATTAGAGATGCGGCTATGGAACTCTCTTCTGTGATTACGATGGGAATTCTCAAGAAAGCGTGAACTATGGTGTTCTTTCACCACTAAAGGTGTCTCTCGGTCCCAGAAGTCAGCTTTGTTGTTCGCTCCTTTAGATAGGAAACATCTTTTCCGAGGGAAATAGTATCTGAGATCGCCGACTCTTCAACAGAAGGGCAACTCAAGACTTGCTGGCACAGTCCACCAAGAAGCCTAAACGTTGCCTTCAACAGTTGCTCGCCCGACATTTTCGACGGAAAAATCTCGAGTCGGCCCTTTCGTGGAAGAGCCCCTGCTAAATCGTTTCCCAGATCGAGAGGGAGAGGTCGTTTTGTACCTCAGCGATCAAACCCTCTGACAAGAAGTGAGCGCCTCCCTTCACTCACCAGTAGGAGCCAGACTGTCAGCTTTCTGGACAGTCTGGGAAGAAAGGGGAGCAGAACCTTGGACAGTCTCGGTTTTAAAGGAAGGCTATTCAGTTCCATTCTTGAAGGACCCTCCTTTGTCCAGGAACCAGTGGTCTTAATGGCTTATTCTCTAGACTCAGAGAAATGTTGTGCTCTAGAGAAAGAGGTGTCAGCTTGGCTAGAGAAAGAAGCAATAGAGAAAGTTCTCCCCCTTTCTCCCCAGGATTTTACAATCGTCTCTTTGTAGTACCAAAGGCGTCAGGAGGCTGGAGGCCAGTTCTAGACGTGAGCTTTGAACCTGTTTGTCAAGAAGACAAAGTTTGTGATGGAAACCACTCAATCAATGCTGTCATCCCTTCTTCCAGGAGATTGGATGGTATCCATCGACCTCCAGGATGCGTATTTCCACATCCTGATCCATCCTGCTTCCAGGAAGTTCCTTCGCTTTGTGTTCAAAGGCGAAGTGTTTCAGTTCAGAGCAATGTGCTTGGCCTCTCGAGCGGCCCCCAGGTTTCACCAGAGTTTTGTCATCAGTGGCGAAGTGGCTACATCTGTTGGGATCAGAACAGTTTTTATTTAGACGATTGGCTCCTGCGTGCTTGGAGAAGGAAAGGTGTGAAGGATTTGGAAAAGACTCTTCATCTAACCGAAGAACTGGGACTACTGGTAAATTGGCAGAAGTCACATCTGTGCCATCTCAAGAATTAGTCTATTTGGGAGTTCAGATGAACTCAGTAGTTTTCAGGCTTCTCTGTCGGTGGAGAGTGTAGAGTCATGCCTGTTGAAAGTGCGAGATTTTCTGAAGAAGACCCAGTGCTCGCCAACAGTGGATGAGCCTTCTGGGGAAGTTGTCTTCCAGAACCGTTTGTGAGTTTGGGAGACTACATCTAAGGCCCCTTCAGTTCTTTTTAAGAGAAGTCTGGGACAGGAAGAAGAGCCCGGACTCATTTGTTTTCAAATCTCAGAGGAGATAAAGGCAGACCTCAGTTGGTGGAACTCTCCAGAGAAACTTCAGGAAGGAATTTCACTGTTCCCAAAGAACCCCAACCTCATCTTGTGTGCAGGCGCTTCAGATCTAGGATGGGGAGCCACGTTAGCAAGTTGGAAACAGCAGGCGATGGAAGGAGAACAACTTCGGTGGCACATCAATCTGAAGGAATTAAAGGCCATTCATTTAGCCCTTTTAAATTTTTCAAGGTGGTAAGGAACCAGGCAGTGATTGTCCAATCCAGACAATACAACAGCTCGCATACATAAAAAGCAAGGAGGGACCACTCGTTCTCGCTATACCTGGTAGCGAGAGATCTTTGTTATTATGGAAAAAAACAACAAAACGCGTTGATGACAAGGTTCATTCCAGGAAGCTCAATGTGAGGGCAGACGAGGCTAAGCAGGAGCTTTCAAGTACTCTCAGCAGAGTGGATCTTAAATCAAGAAGTTTGCCTCCAACTGTGGAATCTGAGGGTCGTCCTCTCATAGATCTGTTTGCCACCAAGAAGACAACTCAACTGCCTCTTTATTGCTCTCCAGTGCCGGACGAGGGGGCAGTCTTCGTGAATGCAAAGCTGATGGACTGGTCGGTCTGGACCTTTTACGCCTTTCCTCCGTTCAAGATGTTGAGAGCAGTTCTAACAAAAATGTTGTCCCACAAGGGCGATGCGTATGACACTGGTTGCTCCGTTTTTGGCCAGCAAGGGAATGGTTCCGGACTTGATAAAAGTCTTCTCATAGACTTCCAGAGGCTTTACCACTGAGAGTAGATCTACTCAGACAGCCTCACTTCCGAAGATTTCACGGAGGTCATCAGCTCTTCAGCTAACTGCGTTCAGACTGTCAACGTTGCCTCAGAGCTAGAGGTTTTCGAGGAAGGTCTCTAGAGCCATCGCTAGAGCTCGAGACAGTCCTCCACAGCAGTTTATCAAGCTAAGTGGTCAGTCTTCAGAGAGTGGTGTAGGAAGACTGCACATCATTTTAAGACCACTTTAGAAGAAATCTCAGACTTCCTCCTGTATCTGAGTGTGGATGGGAAGCTGTCTTGCTGCCGATCAAGGGCTACAGAGCAATGCTACCGACAGTCTTTTAGCATAAGGGCCTGGATATTTCAAATGATAAGGACTTGTCAGATCTTATCAGATCGTTTGAAGCATCCAAGAATTCCAGAGAGATTGGTTTCCTGGAATTTAGATGTGGTCTTGAAATGGCTTGTGGGCAGTAAGTTTGAGCCATTATCGTCTTGCTCTTTCAGAGACCTTACGAGGGAAGACAATCTTCTTGGCTTTGGCTACAGCAAGAGGAGAGTCAGTGAGTTGCACGCCCTAGATAAGAGAATTGGGTTTTTCTAGGGTAAGGCAGTCTGTTCTTCATTGTTGAGTTTTGCAAGAATGAGACTCCGTCTAAGCCTTGGCCGAGATCCTTTTCGATCCCTGGTCTCTCGGATTTGGTGGGACCAGATGAAGAAGAAAGACTTTTATGCCCAGTAAGAGCATTAAAAGTATATTTCGAAAGGACTCAAGCAGTGAGAGGTCCCTCTCCTAATCTTTGGTGTTCTGTGAGGGATCCGAGTAGGCCTCTTTCGAAGAATGCTCTTTCCTTCTTTTTGAGAGACCTGATTGTAGAAGCTCACAACCAGGAGTAGATGTGCAGCTTCAAATTTCTAAAGTTAAAGCACATGGTGAGAGCGGTCTCAACCTCTTTTGGCATATAGGAGGAATCTTTCCTTAGATTCAATTATTCAAGCTACATTTTGGAAATGTAGGTCAGTGTTCGCGTCTCATTATTTGAGAGAGATTGAGACAATATATGATGGATGGTGCGTTGGGACCGTTTGTGGTGACTGGCACGGTGTTGGGTAAGGAATAAAGGAAGTCGATCCTTCCTTGTGATGCTTTCTCTTGCTTAAGGTTAAGCGTTGTTGTTTTCTGGGATGTCTGGGGTACATTGTGGCTAGGAGTACCCAACAGTCTTACATTTTGTAATATTTTTAAGGTACAGGTTATTGGTGACACCCTTGTTCTATGTGTTTTTCGTGTACTGCGCCTGGGCAGGGCATTTATTTGGTTGGTTATCATGCATAGTCCACGGTGAGCCCTCGACTGGCATGTAGCCCTCTAGCACCTAACCCTCAGGTCTATATACCTAGTTGGTGCAAGTTGAGGATAGCAGATTAAGAGGCAGTATCCATCAAATCAGCTACCTCAACAGGTAAGAACCATCATTGTGTTTTTTTTTTCACAATTGTCTAGACTTTTCATATTAGCTGCCATGGCCCACCTCCATCAGGTGCCAATCAGCTATATATATAATTACCAGGTAAGTTTATGTACAAAAATGTATTTTATAATAAAAAGGATTTTGACAAAGGAAAATCTATTTCTGAGAAGGCCGTGTCACCCGGTGAAATTCCATTCATGCAATGAATTTCAGGTATAAATTGCTAGATATACCAGAGAAAAAGAGCTTTCAGGAATGCTGGGTTACCTCAGATCGATCGTCTTTTTGAAGACGTCGGTATAATAACCAAGGGTGAGTGAAATACCACAACCACGGGACACTGAAAGATCTCCCCATATTAAAACCCGTAGAGCGCAAAGAGCGGTGAGCCGTTACAGCTCCCACACACCCAACACCATGGGACGGCGACACCAGCGCCACCTACTTCATTCCAGGCTAGCACCACCCCAGGCTTGGCATGGCAGGGGAAGCAGAAGGTACTTGGGGTCACCGGTGACGGGACCTTCCTCAGAAATAGATTTTTCCTTTGTCAAAACCTTTTCTGAGTCCAGTCGTGTCAGCCGGTGAAACAGTGATAGAGAATCATGCCAAGACTGCTAACTACTGGAAAAAACAGGGTAACCTGAAGAAAACAAATTATGTGAAAATGGTTTTAATTAAGCAATCTCTTTCATGAAAATTGAATATTAAATAAAGGTAACTTAATTTTAAGTAAAAAATCTTAACAATTAGGGTATGATGGGAAAAACCTCAAAACCTTAAAAACTTAAAAGTAGTGGAAATACATCAAAATTACTTAAGAGACAACAAAAAACAACATTCAAAAATACTTACACTAAAGAGTAAACATAACCTTATAGCTAAACACGTAGAGAGACAAGACTAATGGGGAAAATATATACACACACAAATGTATGGGGGTACATGGAGCCAAAAAAACCGCCAGTACCCCAAAAGACAAACAATCATGGCTGTCAGATTACAGTTTCCAATCATAACAGAGACAAAATAATATCAATATGAGGAGCAAGGCAGTGAGGCATGATCAACCAGGAGAATAAGCAGAGAAACAAATGAGGCAGGCGGGCAGGTTAGGGAAGGATAAAGGATATGGCTATTTAAGGTGGGAAATGACACTTCCCACAGGTATAGTAGAAAATTTCAGGGCTTTGAGTGATTTTTAAATAGTGGCGTTTAAACACTAGAGGTGATTTCCAACCCGTGTATTTGGATAGTTCTGAGAAAGTCCATTGTGAAAAGTAATTAATAGAAGTAGCCACTGCTCGAATATCATGAACTTTAGGAACTGGTCTGGTTTAGCTTGTTTAATGAAATACAAAATTTGTTGCCTTTGTTGCATTTAACGAGAAAGAGTACCACCTTTCTCCCTGATAAAAGAGGACCCGACTTACTCTGTGGAGTTCTTAAAGGTAAGATTTAAGTGTATAAACTGGACATAAAAAGACTGGTCTTGTGGAAGGGGCACCACCTTCCAAGGAGACCACCTGTCTTGTGGGTCTTCGTTTTTAGCTAAAAATCTAGGATCAGGAGAAAGGGAGGACTTCTCCGGATGGGAGAAATTAACAAAAATCATCACCTCTAGTGAGAGCCGACAGTTCTGAGATTCTAGCACCTAAGCCAAACTAATTAAAAATAAGTTTTCCTTAACAGATCCAAATAAGAGCAATTGATAGTTGCCAACTCAGATGCTAACTTAAGAACATCATTGAGGAACCAAGTAATAGAATGTGGGCGTGATACTGGTCTCAGACGAGCACATGCTCAGGAATAGATGAAAAATAGGGAATCTGTAAGGTCGATTTTAAAACCATAAGAATACTTTCTTCAGGGCTGACTTGACTGTGGTAATAGTGGCGGGGCAGACCTTTTCAAACAATGATCTAAAGAAGGAAACTCCTAAATTAGTCGTCATAATTTGGGCTTCAGATGTCTTCAGGAAGAGGCCAATTTTTTGACTGCTGAGTCATATTGTCTAAGAGTAGAATCTCTTTTGTCTGATTCTAAAAACAGAGTATTGACAGGTCAATGTTTGCTCCCTTTTTGAGCTATAACTTTATAAAGTCCATAAAAGCTAGGGCATTTGAATTTTGAGAAGCTGACACAGTCTTGGTTTTGTACTGTCTGGGTCAGTTTGGGCTTGGGAATCCAAGACTTAAACCCAGTTCCTGAAGAAGAGGGAACCAACTGCTCTTGACCAATAGGGGCTACCAGGGCTGGTTGACCTTTGAATGTCCTGAGTTTGTGTAATACTTTCAGCAGTAAGTTTATTGGAGGAAACAGATAAATCCTCTCCCAATTGTTCCAATCTATCGTCATTGCGTCTGTGGCATACGCCTGAGGTCCAGGTTGGGAGCCACGTAACAGGGGGCTTGAAGTTGCTCTCCGTTGCGAACAGATCCACTTTGAGACCCGAACCTGGCGGCAAATCCATTGAATGATTCTCCATCCAGAGACCACTCCGTCTCCAACGGGGTAGTTCTGGACAGGGAATCCGCCACTGCGTTCGGACTCTGCCAGGTGGGTGGCTGACAGGTGTAGCCGTGCTTGTTCGCCAGGGAGAAAATGGCAACCATAACCTGGTTCACTCGACCTGATTGGAGCCGCCTGTTGATGCATTGAACTACCACTGCGCTGTCCAACACCAACCTGATATGAATCCGATTGGGGGGCGGATTTTCTTCAGCGTTAGAAATACCGCCATGGCTTCCAGGGTGTTTATATGGAACTGCTGAAACACTGTGGACCACGCCTTGTACTTTTTGTTTTGGTAATATCCCCAGCCGCTTAATGAAGCGTCCTGTGTGAATAACTAGTGCGGAGGGGGAAACTGAGTGGAACTGTTTTGGACAGGCCTTGACTGTGGACCAAGGCCGCAGTCTTGTCTTTAAAATTCGGGGATGGAGGAGACCTTGTCCCTGAGCTTGACATTGGCTCGACTCCGCCACTCTGTTTATGTCTTTTAATTTGGCTTTAAGAGCAGGTCTGTCACTGAGGCAAGTGAAGAGACCGAGGACTCTTTCTGGGTCCGGTGGGATGCTGATTTGTTTTTCAGAAACCTCTTGGTCAGGGATGCTATCTCTTTCCTCTTGGAAGGAGGGAGGGATAACGTGTGGAGGACAGATCCACTGGAGACCCAGCCACTGAAACCGGGACTCGAGTCAGGCGGGACTTCTCCCTGTTCAGCTGAAAACCCAACGACTCCAGGAATTTTGATGACTATGGCCGTGGCTTCTTGACACTTCTAGAACAGTTGGAGCCCAAATTATCCAATCGTCCAGGTGCGCTGCCAGAAATATCCTCGGGACCGGAGTTTGAACTACCGCTGTATCCGCCAGCTTTGTAAATATCCTGGTGCAATGTTTAGACCGAAAGGGCATGACCCTGAAGGAGTAGGCTTGATTCCCCGAGTCGAAACCCAGAACGGAGAGAAGTTCCGCGCAACCGGGACGTGATAATAAGCGTCTGAAAGATCGATAGAGGTGGTGGCGGCTCCACGCGGAAGTAGAGTCCGAACCTGAGCTACCGTGGCATGCGTAAATTTTATCGCATTTTATGTAGAGATTTAGACACGACAGATCCAGGATCACTCTTTGCTGATCGAGTCTTTTCTTGGGAACAGTGAATAACCTGCCTTGAAACTTTAGGTGCCTTACTTTCTTTATTGCTCGTTTGTTGAGCAATTCCTGTTATAGTCCTGTAGGATTGATTTGAGGGTGGCTGGTAAAATCTGTTCAGAGGAGGAGGGTCTTTGGTCCAGCCCATCCTAAACCTTGGACACAATGCTGTGTGCCCAAGGGCTGAAGGACCACTGGTCCCTGAACCAATACAGGCGACCACCCACCTGTTTGTTCTCAGTGGGAGGAGCGGGTTTGTTTCCCTACCACGTCCAGGTTTCCTCTTGGGGTGGTGTTGGATTTCTCTCATGGGGCCTTGCCTCTTCCCCTCCCTTGCAACCCTATTAAGGCCATGAAAGAATCCACGGCCCTCATGTAGGGTTGTATGCTGGTGAGCAAACATAGGAGGGCGCCGCTGGATTGGACCAACACATATTGTTGGGGTTGGGACTTAGGTAGATGGCTGGGCCACTGCCGAGACAGGGGACGGCTTTGACCACCGCCTGATGGGGCCTCTTATGTCTCCTGAACCTTTTGCCTCCTCTCTCGTCTGGGGGCCGGCAGATTCTGGGGTCTTGCGCCAGGCAGAAATTCCCCAGCAGAGCAGACTCTGATTGGCCCGTGTAGCCTCCAGTCATTGGATGTAACCTCTTCTTCAGGAAGAGGTTAGGTCCCCAGATCGAACTTTAATGAGCTTGTTAGGCTCGTAGCGGATTAATGGTGGCATCGGCAAAGATGAAATTTTCTGCACTCCAGTCGGGCCATAATAAACTCAAACAAGTCTAACTGAAAGCTCCAGGGAAGGACTTAGCCAGGACCTGGAAAAAGGTTAGTCCTGACAGGAGACGGCAGTGGCCTCAGTGAGGCAGACGGAGTTCAAGGACTGGGCCAGCTTAGTCCGGCCTCAAACTCCGCCTTCACCATGTGGGGATTCCGGTAATTTAGGAGCTGTTCGCTGAACTGCGTGGAGCAGAGGGGGTCCAGCTTGCTACAGTGAAAGTGGACGGGCGTCCACCCAGAACTCTCATTACTTCCTGGGAATACCAGGGAAGTAGGGTCTGTTTCCTTAATTGGGAAAGGATTACCGTCAAAGCATGCTCGGGCCGCAGCCAGAGCGACTTTGTCCATGCAAGGGAGTGGGACAGGTCTTCACCCAGGGGTGAACATTGTAAAGTTGCCTTGAAAGGGGTCAATTTGTGTTCATCAGCCTGCCACCACAGAGTCCGAGGAGAGCCGACTGAGCCTGGTCCCTAGGGATGATGACTGTCTCCTAGGAACCTTGTCTGACGAACCAGGCTTCTTCAGTCAGCCTAACGGCCTGGATAAGGGGCAAGAGATCGGGAAAGAACCCACTCCTCCAACCGCTTCGCGCCCAGACCGTCTGGGGTAAGTTGCCATCATGTTGATGGCACGGAGGGCGAAACGCCAAGGGTTTCTGACATCAAGCGGCGGGAGTCCATGGTGTCGGGGATAGACATACTGTGGTTCTGCCGGAGGTGGCTAGCCAAACCTGCCAGTATGTTGTCATGGCTGGTAAACTTATCGGTGATCTTCTCAAACCTAGAGTCTGGGTCCTACCTGAAGACTTTCAAAGTTCAGTAGCAAGGGCCCGCATCAAAAAGGTTGGCGAGGGCTTGGTTTGATGCCCTCTTACTCGCGCTGCCGAGGAACCAGGTTTTACTCCCGGAGGCTACAGGTCCTGAGACCTTAGTTCTCGACGGGGGGAAGGGCGATGCCTTCTGGAAGTCGAGGACTTGGGGGCCCTTCTCGCCTTCCATGAAGTCTTCAGCTTGGGGACAGCTGATGGAGCCCTATCACCCAAGGGGTGAAGACTTCACAAAACCTGTAAAGGAAGAAATTGATGAAGCAGGGGAGTCAAACAAAGGGGGCCGCCCCAAACCTCACTTCACCTCACCACTTACCACCTGGTCCTGTTCTGTATTCGCCGGTTCCAGGTCCAAGTTTAACGCGCAACATCCTCCAAACCTCCGGCGTAGACAGGATGTCCACTTGAGGTGGCTGGGTGATCCCGGATCTGCTGAATGATGGGGTGGCAAGTTCTTCCGGCACAGCAGCCGCCACCCGTGCGCCGGGGTAGAGCAGGTCCCTCAACCTGGCGTCCGGGCATAAGGGCTTCCCGACGGAACATTTCCCTCCCAACCCAGCCACCCAGGCGGAGAGATTCAAAGGCAGACTTCTTGAGGACCATCCGCCTGTAAGAGAACAGACAATTAGGGGAACGAAAGGATCAGGTTCGAGAATATAAAACAACATTTCGATATGAGGAGCATGGACCGGAGGAAAAAACTTATCTTACCGACTCATCCTGGATGGTTGACAGGCAAGCAAACAACCTCACAGCCATCGGGGTGCCAGACAACCAGAGTCACCGTCAACCGACCGCACAACCAGCGTGGGTCCGCACACTACATGTCCATAGGGTTGTTGCAAGGGAGGCGTTACCCGGCTCTCAACGCAACAGTCTGTAAGGTAAAAGTACATGAACCTCACACTCCAAGTAAATAAAGTCTGGAAGGCCAGGGTATTTCAACTACAACCGGAATCTCGGTGGATAGGAAACCCTACCCATAAACTGGGCCACCAAGCTCCAAATAAAACAGAGTGGAGGTAAGATATTCAGTCTCGGAAGACTCCGGCGGAATGAAAAGGTTTGAGAAACCAAGGAACCAACCACAAGGGCTGCCAGAAAAACGACGGGCGGAACCCCAGGTGTGGGACCGGTTCAAAAAACATATGAAATAAAACAAAATAAAAATATACAATATAATAAACAAATAATAAAATAACAAGTGATGGTAAGAATGAGAAATCCAGTCCGGGATCGGAGTGACATCTCAATCATCCTCATCACCTCCCGCCGGTGAAACAAGGCGGGTGAGATGTCTATGACAGGCCAAGTACATAACATAAGCCGGAGCAAGGGGCCATAACCTTCAAGAAAACCGCGACGGAGGGAGATAAAGGTATGGGAGAGAATGAACCGCCGAAATGGAGCGATCGAGTAAACTAAACCACCAAAACCACCACAGCTGACTGGGGACTGGTCTGGGGAGGGCGAATCCCTCTACCAAGAGGGGAGTCCTCAACTCGAGAAAACGCCATCTAGCGTCACCCGCACGAGCAGAGCAAGAGCTGGTAGGGGAGGGGGAGGTGGTGGGGTAGTGAAGAGGAGTAGGCTACAAGAGGGGACAGGAGACAAGGGAAAATGACACCAGCTCAACTGCAACACACCCGCCAAGAATATAATAAAAACTTGGAAGGGTAGCCTACTCCAGAAGGGATACCAAGACCCAAAGCCCAACTCCTGACTAGATGTGGCCAAATAAAAATCTAACCTAGGTATAGGTTACGGAAGGAGAAAGGGTGTAAAGGGTGGAGGAGGAAAACAGGAAGAGAAATTTTGTGCAGAACCAACCAGGACTGAAAAGAGGGGATAAAAGGCGACTAGCCTAGAGGAGACACACCAAGAACTCGATTCCCCCAAAAGGAGGAAGAGGACGAAGGGGCTCACTCTGCCACCCATTTCAAAATGATCCCGGAGGAAAGAGCAACAAAACTCCTCAACCTGGACCACTCCGCCTAGCCTATAGGGCGAGAGGGATGGATGCCCACAAGGAAACAACCATCATATATAAAACCAATCAAAAATAAAATTCGTTCAAGAATAATGTGCCTACCAAGGCAGGGAGCCCACTCGGGTAAACTAGATCTAAGGCAAAACAATAAGCAAAATAAATTAAAATACTAAAACTAAAGAAGAGCACCAACTTCAAGAATAAAATAATAGCCTATTAGACTAAATGAAAACCAACAAACTGGTGGGGAGACTTGGCAATGACATCACTAAGAGGACTCCGACAGGTCAAATGCAAAACAAAGACTAAAAAGGGGGCCACAGGAAACCCGCCAGGAAGAGAACCGGGGAAAAATCTATATATATGGCCCACAAGGAGACAACTCCACAGAAAGAACTGATGGGCGCCTGGGGTCGACATGGCTGGGGACCATTGGCGTGAGTCATAACAAAGATCCCATATTTAGAAAAAGGAGACAATTTCCATTAAAAAATTATATCAAAAAACCCCACAATAAGATGGTACTTAACTTGGAGATGGTAAAGATTGCTCGAAGACATGTTGAAACATGAAAAAAACAATGAAAAGGCACGAGCACAAAATTTGCTGGAAGCAGGTCACGTGCTAGAAAATGGAATGAGGTAGGTGGGCTGGTGTCGCCGTCCTGGCGTGTTGGTGTGGGAGCTGTAACGGCTCACCGCTCTACTGGGGGTTTTAACATGGGGAGATCTTTCGAGTATATTTCCGTGGTAGTGATCCTTTCACTCACCCTTCATTATACCGCCGTCTTCTGAGAAGACGCTCGATCTGGGGGTAACCCCAGCTTTCCTGAAAGCTCTTTTTCTCTGGTATATCTAGCATTTGTTATACCTAGAAATTCGTGCATGAATGGAATTTCACCGCTGACAGGGGCTGACTCCAGAAATGTATTTTTATAATAAAATGAGGTTTTGTACATACTACCTGGTAATTATATAATCAAAGCCCACCCTCCTCCCCTCTCTCATGGGCAGGTATGGCAAAACATGAAGAGTTTGGGTTATGGTTCCTCTCACTCACTCACCTGTAGAGGGTGGGAAGGGGTATCACGTGACCATTCATTATTAGCTGCCGCGATTTTCAATTTTCTGCTGTGATGTCAGAGACTACAGCTATATATATAATTACCAGGTGTATGTACAAAACCTCATTTTATTATAAAATACATTTTGTAGTTCAGGTAATAATGGTATCGTTGGATTTTGTAGATAAACCAGCAACTTGGAGTGTATGAGTGGCAGTCCATCTAATGGATGATCATTGAAATGGCTCTATTGGGGTCTTTCTCGAGGAGGTTAACTGGTTTACACGGAGAACGATGGTATTACCTGAATCCATAAAATTGGCTATTTTAAATTTCAAACTGCTTTTCTTCTGTCAACAACACATTTTAAACTTATTTATTTTTATCAAAACTTTACTTCATGACGGCTTTGGTGTTTTAGTCAGATTGAGAAGGAGAACCAAGCAGGCTCTCAAAAGTTCTCGCTTGTATATATATTTTTATTATTTTACTATATATTTTCAGTAACCCCTATATTCGCAGTGGGTGATGCGGTTTTTACATATTTGTTCACTGCATTTACCGGCCTGTGTGCAGCATTGGGAGCTTAAAATTTGCCGTGAAAATTTCTGTAAATGACTTTTTAGGTGAAGTGAGAAATATACTTTTTATTTTCCTACTAAAATACACATTATTCACATTAAAATTGGCTCTTCTAAAAAAAAAATATATCAGAGTAAATGTCTATCCATGTATCTATATCACCCTTGAGCGAGACTGAGCGGCCAAATTGCCCTACAATGTGTGTATGACTTTCCAGATCTGGTTAGTGAAAGTGAGAAATTTACTTAGTATCCTACTAAAACTGCCCATTTTGTACAATAAGAGCTGGTTCATTCTCTAAAAAAAATATCAGATCAGAGTAAATATATATCTATGTATCTTGATATTTTGAACTTGTTATAGTCATATCACAGATGTACCATGCCATTTATTATATATATAATATTTTATATTTCTTGACATATATTTACTGTGTCTTTTCGGAAATTTGAAATTATGTAAGTAG
The DNA here is from genome assembly GCF_040412425.1 of Macrobrachium rosenbergii. Taxonomy (NCBI): domain Eukaryota; kingdom Metazoa; phylum Arthropoda; class Malacostraca; order Decapoda; family Palaemonidae; genus Macrobrachium; species Macrobrachium rosenbergii. The sequence goes on along the minus strand of NC_089791.1, from coordinate 49,662,843 downwards.
GTAACAGTTTCTAACAGAGCGTTGGGTTTTACCAATAAACCATCTCGATTTGTGTGTGGTTCTGGTCCAAACAATATCCTAGTGCTTCAGGCACATTTTTCGGATTTTTCTCACAGTAGCAGTGCATTCAATGGTCTATCAGTTACACAAGCAAGAGAAGTACTGCCCTTATGAAGGAGAAATTTCAACGATTGCGTGTCGTAAGTGGGTTACGAAGAGAGGGACCCAAGGAAACGGGAAGTGTCTCACCTGGGATAGCAACAATGCCAGAACTCCCATATCTAGGTAAGGGATTTGCTTTCCTATATCAGTGATATTCAAATTAGTCATTAGTGATATTCTAATTAGTGATTACTATTTTTCATAATTATAATAATTATATAAGACCAGCAAGCTTGATTTTACTGCAGTGAGTTGTCGTCTGACTCATGACTTGTATAGGCTTGGTTGTTCGGAGTTTGTTTACCTTATCCTCGCATTTGTTTGTTTATATGCTCTCCAATATCTGAACTTCAGCTTCCAAGTTTTAACCCTCCTATTCCTGGCTGGGGCTTTTCTTTTCCTTATTGCTTTCAGCCTAAAATCTGCCGCTTCCAGTTTGTGCCCTGCTACAACAGATTCATTTGGAATAACCTTGCAATCCATGGTGATTTTCTTGTCTTCCTTCGTAACCAATAGATAATCAATTTGTGTCTCCCTTCGTAACCAATAGATAATCAATTTGTGTCTCATTTTGTCCACTTTTGTATGTTACCAGGTGACTTCTCCTTTTCTCAAACTGAGTATTCAGGACTACCAGATTCATAGCTTCTGCTAATTCTAACAGTCTTTCAACTTCCTGGTTTCTTCCTCCATGTATTCCTTCAAAGCCATCAGAACTCTCACCAACATGGGCATTCTTGGAAGTCTTCCGATATATTCTTCTAATTTTCCTCTGAATTCCTCCTCCTCTTCACTACACCCTTGCTGAGGGTTGTATGCTGAGATGATATGCCATGCCTCTCTTTATCTTCACAAACTTTAAGCCCAGCCTGTCATTGATATGCTTGACCTCAGTGGCATTCTCCTGCAAATCTGATTGAGAATAATTCCTGCAACCCCATTTCTCCTGTATCTTCCCCTGCGAGTGTTTTATATCCTCTCCAAGCTTTTTTGCACTTTCCCTTTCCATTTAGTCTCCTTTGTATACACAGAATCATAATTTTTCTTCTCTGTGTGACATCTACCAACTCTCTTTGCTTTCCTGTGAGGCTACCAACATTCCAATTTCCAATTCTTAGCTTTCCTTTCTTTTTCCAATCCTTTCTCCTCAATAACTTCTTTAGCCGCAGTCATGACTTCTGCAGTACCCTTTGTGTATTTCTCACTGCTGTCAGGGGATACTGCAGCGTGTCGCTTACGAGGTATGCCCTAGCCCTATTGCATTCCATCATTGACTCGAGATTCATTATTTAGTTTTTGCCACTGTTTTCATACTCAGTTGGCTAGACCAAGCAGCAACCCTCCCCATTTATCTGGGCTTGAGACCGCAGCAAGTTGGCTTTTGCCCCACTGGCTGGGTTTTATATATATATATATATATAGAGTATATATATATATATATATATATATATATCAGTTGTTTATACAGTATTATATATATATTATATTTGTTATATATTTATTTTTGGTTATATATGTCTGTCATGAGTCCAGCTTGCTTTGGAGATATGGTGAAATTCCTTTACTTTTAACACTTTAGGTATAAAATTCTGTAGATTTTTCTTATACCAGAGAAAAAAAGAGTTTCAGTTTGATATCAAATTATTTCTTGAGATTTGTGTGCTATATTTTAAGGAAGACGTCAGTATAACCAAGGGTGAGTGAAAGGATCACAAACCACAAAGCTACACTCGAGAGACATCCCTATGTCAAAACCCCGAAGAGAGCGGAGCTTACAGCTCCCACACACAGGCGCCCTCCAGACCGGCGACAACAGGTCTTACTTCATTTCCATTTTCAGCATATGACTGAATCACCTCAGAATTTTTGTGCTTGTGCCTTTTGTGTTTTTCAACTGTTATATATGTCTTCAAGCAGTTTTACCATCTCCAAGTTATACCATCTTATTGTGGGTTTTTTCTGATAAGTTTGAATGAGTATTTGTCCAATTTATCATATAGAGATTGTTGTTATGAAGTTACTAGAGCTCATGGTCATTGATGTCATTGTACATGTGTGAGAGTACTCTCGAGTAAGTTTTGATAACTACATAGTCTTAAAAAGTTTTACTCAACCACTTATTTTATTTGAATATCTGAAAGTTCTTGATAGGTCATTCTTTAAGTATTCTATTTTTTTTATATTAGTAACGGTTATCCTTCTCATTCTGACTTTAGTATAAATTTGTCTTGAATAAGTGCTGCACCAAAAGAATTTTTCAAATGTGAACAGTATTTGGTTTGAAAATCCTTTTCTCTTACCCATAGGCTACTTAGCACCATTGCTTTATAAATCAAGCCTCTGTTTGCCTGGGAGTTTTTAGTAATCATATACCCTTCTTTGTCCTTCCCTAGTTCATCATCGTCCAAGTCCAGTCTCACCCCTCTCGTGTTCATGCTAGCACTAACCCCAGACTTGGCATGTGCAAAAAGGGGGGAGTACTAGGTGAGTCAGGGGAGGGTCAGGGTGACACGGGACCTTCCTCAGCCAGATTTTCCTCTGTCAAAATCCCTTTTCTGAGTTCAGTCCCGTGTCAGCCGGTGAAATAGTGATAGAGAATCATGCCAAGACTGCAACTACTGGAAAAAAAGGGGGTAATCTGAAGAAAAGGCAAAATTTTACCAAAATAATTTTAATTAAAGAATCTCTTCCATGAAGCAAGAATACTAAAAGTAAGGCAACTTAATTTTAAGGCACACAAAAAACTTAACACTAAAAAACAAGGGGGAGGTCCCCTGACTGATGGGAGAAAACCTCAAAAAATCTTAAAATTACTTAAAAAGTAGTGAAACATGAAATGTGCACAGAACAAGAAAAACAACTTTTAAAACTATATATGTAAATTTAGGCTTAAACATGTAAGAGGCAAGACTTAATGAAAATAACACACGCAATTATAACTCGAAGAACTTGGAAAATGAAATGAGCGCATTGGCTGAAGTGCCAAGAGGTTCGCATATCGATCGGAATGTTAGACGTTGAGATCTGTGTGGGCTTAATTAACCACCGATTCTCAGACGAATGTTGCAGGCGGGCTATACCACAACAGCATTCCTGATAAAGGATGATGGCTATTTAAGGTGACAATGGCCTCCCCATCAGCTGCTGTCTGAGAACAGGGCTTCAGTGATTTTAAAGAGTGGCATTTACTATAGGTGATTTCCAAGTGTATTTGGAAAGTTCACAAATCCAAATTAAAAGTAATTAGTGGAAGTAGCTGGAATATCATGAACCTTAGGAACTGAATCCGGGTTAGCTTGTTTTACAGAAATACAAATTTGTTGTCTGATTGCAAGACGATAAGTACCTTTCTAGTATAAAATAAGAAGTTTTGTATCACACTTTCTGGTCCTTAAAAGGTAAGACTTTAAGGTATAAACTGGGCATAAAACTGGTCTTGTGGACGCACCACCTTCCAAGGAACCACCTGTGTGAGGTCCTCATTTTTAAATAAAAATATAGGACCAGTGAGGGAAGAGGGCTTGACAGTCGGGGAGAGATTCCCAAAATCATCACCTCTAGAGGATGGAACGAGCTCTGAATGTTCTGGCACCTGAAGCCAAGCACAATCAGAAATAAAGTTTGGAAGCATAATCCAAATGTGCATTGAAAGTTGTCAAGTCAGATCCAAACATTTGAACTATCATTCAGGAACCACTACCAAAAGAAGCGTGATATCATCAAACAAGCACACATGCTCTAGAAATAGATGAAAAGTATTTCCAGAAAATTTAAAACCATATAAGAATACTGTCTTCATCTGGTGCTGAGTAATGAGTCCGGGGCAAGGAGAAAAGATCTAAAAAGGGACTGCTAGGTTAATAGTCAAGTTTTAAGATTTTGTTTTCAATTGTGCCAATTTTTTGACTGCAAAAATCATTTTGTCAATTTATTTTATTTTATTTAAACATATGAATTTCAATGTTGCTCCTTTTCTTAAACTTTATAAATTCCATAATTTTAGCCATTCTGAATTCTTGAAAGCTATATCATTGTGTTTGTGTTATCTGTTTGGGTCAGTTTGGGCAGAATCGAAATTGGCAGTACCAAGTTCTGAAGAAGAGTCCGGTACCGAATTAACTCCTAGCGCCAATCATAAGGCTACCAGGGCTGGTTGATTGAATTCCTGAGTTTGTGTAATACTTTCAACACTGGGGCAAGTTTATTGGCCATTCAGATAAATCTTCTAAATTTAGCCAATCTATGGTCATTGCGTCCGTGGCGTGCCCGGTCATTTCAGAGCCACATAACAGGAAGCATAGGGCTCTCGGCGAACGCACGATCACTTGGAGACCTGCCTGGGCAACTCCTGAATGATTCTCCTCCAAGACCATCTCCGTCTCCAGCCTCATTGTCCTCAACCACGAATCCTCCTTGTTCCATGCCGCTAGGTGGGTGGCAAGAGCAATGCCAGCTTGCTCGTTCATCCGGGGAGAAAATGGCAACCGTCCTGGTTCACTTTCGACCTGATTTGGAGCGCCCCTGTTGATGCAATGAACTATCAACCGGCTGTCAATACCAGTCTGATATGAATCCGGCTTTGATATCCTTTCTTCCAATTAGAAATACCGCCATTCTTCCAGGGTGTTTATTGGACAAGTGATAAGAATACATTGTCTGAACGTCCCTTGTACTTTGTACCATGAATACCATCCCCATAAATCAAAATGCTCCTAACCATTATCTTATAAGCTGGAGTGGAACTTTTTTGGACAGAAAAACTGTGGACCATCCGTCTCCCTTTAAATACCCATTGCCTGGAAAGCCTTTTCTCTGAGCTTGACCAATATGCTTCGACTGAAGGAATTCTGTTGAGGTCTTTTAATTTGCTTTTCAGAAGGGTCCGTCACTGAGGCAAATTGAAAACACGTGGATTCTTTCTTGTGTCAAGAGGGATGCTGTTGTTTTTCCAGAAATTTCCAGAGGCTATCTCCCCTTCAGAAGGAGGCGGGAGGGGAAGATGGCAGATCCCACTGGGACGCCACTGCAACCGGGGCTCAGTCATGGGCTTCTCCTGTTCAGCTGAGAAAACAGGACTGGAAGTGGATACCGTGGGCGACCTGGCCTTCCGACATTCTAGAACTGTTGGGCCACTACCCTCGTCCTAAACGCTGCTCAGGGATATCCTCCATGGGACCGGAGTTGCTGAACTACGTGTCCGCCAGGTTTCTAAATATCCTGGGTGCAATGTACCTTTAGCCCAGAAGACATCCCTGAAAACCGGCTTGATTCCCAGTCTCACCGGAGCTCCATCTCCGGCCTGCGTGAACACAGGGGCAACTCTCCAGAAGACTGATGGACAGCATTCTCTGGGGACCTGAACTGTGCTACGCCTGCTATGCGATTTATGTAAAGATTTCCAGGTCCCACAGATCAGGATCACTCTTTGCCATGATCTGAAGGTCTTTCTTGCCTGCAGGAGAACCTGCCTTCAATCTAGGTGCCTTACTTTCTTTGCGCCGGCTTGTTGAGCAGATTCTGGGTCCTGTGGGATATCTTGAGGCGGTTAGTACACCTGATCAGAGGAGGAGGTCTTTGGTTCCCCACCCCTAAACCTTTGGACGTGCTGTGTGCCCAAGGGCTGATGGACCACAGAGGTCTCTGAACCAGGTCACGCGACCACCATGATTGTTCTCAGTGGGATCCAGCGGGTCCAGTTCCCTCTACACGGCAGGTTTACCTCAGGCGGTGCAGGATTTGCCTCTGTAAGGCCGCCTCCCAATCCCCCTTGGCTAACAACGGAGGCCGTGCAACACGCCACGTGACCCTCTAGAATGGGTTATGCAGCTGAGCGCCAGCCCGTCAGTGCAACAAGGAATGGGCTGGTTGAACCAGCACATGTTGTTGAGAGCACCTTCTCGGTGAAGGGCTCTGCCACTACCAGCGGGACGCCACATGAACTTCTCCCGATGATGGGGTCTCTTGTGTCTCCTGAACCGCTTGCCTCCTTTTCAGCCACTGGTCCACGCCAGATTCTGGGATGGCTGGTCCTACTCCAGGCGAGCGCAGCACTCTGCCATCACAGCTCTTGTAGCCTGCACGTACACTGGTAATTCTCCCCTTCAGGGAAGAGGTTAGTGACGCCTCGAGGATCGAGCTCTTCACAGCTTGCAGCTCATCGGCCGAATGAGTGGCATCACGGGGGAACAGGATGAATTTCCTACATTCCAGCTTGGCGCACATGACCATCACGCCGGTCCGACTGAAATGCCCTCGCCTGGGGGCCAACACTTGAGCCAAGACCTGGAAGAACCACTGGTCTGCCACCCGTCGCCGCCTGGTCGCTTCTGTCATCCACGACTGTCCGGACCCTCCGGCCGGGCTAGCCAAAACCGCTGGCTCAAGCTTCGCCTTCGGCAGGGCTTCCGGTAGCTTACAAAGCCTGGGCGAGGCAGTGTGTTGTGCCAGCAAAGTAGGCGTCCAGCTTCCACAGTAAAAAGTGGACAGAGTGTCCCAGACTCCTCACCTTTGGGCACATCCAGGGATGTAGGGTCTGTCTTCCCTCAGGGAGGAGCCAGATGCCTTCTCGAGCAGTCGCCGGCACTAGCCACCAGGTGGGCAAAGAACGCCCATGGAAGAAGCCACCTCCAGGGCATGCTGTAGTTTGCCTTTCCAGCTGGTCAGTTTAGTATTCATCTGTCCTGCCATTAACCAGAGTGCGCAGGGAGCCAGCCTGAGCTTGGTTCCAGGGAAGATCACTGTCTCTCTGGAACCTTGTTCTGGGACCACTTCCTCCGTCAGCATCATTATTAGCCTGGATAATATATACAGAAGATGGCGGAAGAACTCATATATTCTTCCAACGTCGTGCGAGACCTTCCACAGTTAAAGTATATATATATATGGATGTACGCATATATTTATACACAACACACACACCGGCGTCAAACATATAGTCTGCTGTGTCGATATATATAGAATACTGTGGTTCGCTATATATATATATAGGCCATATACTACATATATTTGTCATGGCTGGTAAGCTTTCTGGTCTGAAGTAAATTTTACTCAACCTCCACAGAACAAATGAAAAGTTGATTAGCCGCCTCCCGGATCAAAGGCAGGCTACATTATTTTGGTTTTGATTGCCTATTATTCCTTTGCCGGAGGAACTTTGTATTTTCAGACTGAGGATTTGAAATCGATACAGCCATGGCTAACGACTCAGAGGAAATCAGATGGATTGACCGAATCTGGCCATAACTCAGAGAGGCCAGATGTGATGGCGTGATCTCTTCATTTCACGCCTCGTTTGTTAAAAGAAACTGGAACAAAAAGAGATGGATGAAGCAGGGGACCAAATAAAAGAGGAATCTTGGAAGGCCTGGTGTCCTCATCAGTCAAAAGACACTGCGGTTGAGGTTCCAGGTGGGTGGACCAAGAATCCTCCTTTGTGGGGATTTCCGCTTTTGGCTGGAAACAAAAGGGGTTTGGAGAAGATGATAGTGCCAAAGTTGTCGTGAGTTGAAATCTGGTATCAAGCCATCCGTGCGCGAGGTAAACAAGTCCCATCACCCAGCAACAGAGAAGGGCGTGCATGGTTTTGTGGTTCATTCCTTAAAGACTGGATGGAGAGGGACTTTCCCATGTTGCGGCATCAGATGAACTTCATCTACACAGTCAGAAAACCAACAAAAATGGACATCATTTGCCATTCGGGAACCTTAAATGATATCACATAATGAGGAGCGCTATCGAGTAAAGACTGTCAAATTACCTGAATGTCCTGGACAGTTTTTCTGTTTTAAGCCAAACCTCACAACCATCAGGGTGCCAAAGAAAGGACAGTCAGTGGAATGGCACAACCAGCGTCAGAGAAACTAGCGTTACTGGTTGAGTAGGCCCTTTCTCAAAGATCCTGAAAATCTGTTATCTGTTGAAGAAGACACTCCCATTTTTGTAATCTATAGCACCATATTTCAAGCCTCAGACACAGGAGTTGCTCCCAAACATAAACTGGTATCAATTTCTCCAAACTGTCAGAGTGAATTTCCAGGTAGCTCCCCTGTACTCGGGAGTGGAAGTGGAAAAACCAGGAACTAACCATAAAGGCTGCCAGTAAAATGGCCAGCGAGAATCCCAGGGTGTTATACCGGACTCACGATATCGCGAAGAGAGGTGAAGGAGAGTACTCCTGAAATGGAGTTTGACTTATCTAAAAAACAATAATAAAAATAAAATCATAACAAGTGATGGTAACCGAGACCGGAAGGATCTGCTGCTAGCGTAAAAGAATCATCTCACCCTATCTCCGCGGATAACAAGGCCCAGACAAAAGGATCACTGTTCATAACATAGGCGGGCAACATGTAAACCCGTGTCAACGTAACCCGGGGGGGGAGACGAGAGGAAGACAGGATCCCAACACGTTGAAAGTAAACCAACCACTCCACTCCACCAATGCGATACTGGGGACGATATGGGAGGAGCGAATCCCTCAACCAACAGTAGAAGTCCCTGACTGGAGAAACGCCATCTAAGCGTCACTCCGCATCAGAGCTGGTGCTGGGGGGAGGGGGGGGAGTGGGAGGAAGTAGGCTACCGGAAGGGGACAGGAGACAAGGAGAACATGACACCGCTCAGCTGCAACCATTCCTCCCAGACAATGAATCTGGAAGGGTAATCTACAACTGGAACTAGAGCCCAAAGCCCTAACATCTCCTAGAAGAAGCCTAATAAAAAAACCAAACCTAATATAGGTTAGAGGGGAGAGGGGTGAAAAAGGGGAAGAGAGACAGGAGGAGAGAGAGAAATTTTTGTGCCGAGAGCCAACAGGAAGCAGAATGGCGGGCAAGGGGGCGACAGCCAAGAGGAAGACTTTATCCAAGAACTCAAATTCCCAAATGGAGGAAGAGGACCAAGGGGCTCACTCTGACCCCAAACGGACCCCGGAGGATCAGCAACAAAACTCCCTCAACCTAGACTCCGCACCCAGGGCAAGGGATGGAGCCCACACTCCACAAAATAACCATCACATAAAAACTAAATTAGCAGGAAGTGTAGCCTACCTCGGGGTAATTTCAAATATTTCATAGTTCATCAGAGGCTGCCGCACAACCAAAAACAAAAACAAATAACCATTAAAAACATTAAAAATAAAATAAGAGCACCATCTTCAAATAAAATAACAGCCTAGAGACCAAATGAAAAGGAACCCAGCCTGGAGGGAGGGTACTGGAGCATCACTCCCTAAGAGAGGCCGAGCAGGCCAAATGCAAAACAAAAAACTTCAGTTGAAGTGGGAGCCACTGCACGGAACCACCAGGAAGGAATTCAAGGGGCAAATCTATCTATGGAACTGGGAGACCACTCCAATGAAAAGAACAGAAGGAGTCGCCTCGCTTGCCGACATGGCTGATAGGGACGCCGTGGCCATAATAAGATCCCAATATTTATGAAAATACGAGACCAAACAGCCAAAAAATAGATCAAAACCCCACAAGAAGATGGTACTTAACTTTAGAGATGGTAAAGGTGCTTGAAGCCATCACAGATGCAAGAAAAATTCAAAATGAAATGAAGGGACGAGCACACAAAAGAAACGAAGATAACACGTGCTAGAAAATGGAATGAAGTAGGTGGCGCTGGTGTCGCGAGTCCTGGCGGGTGTTGTGTAGGAGCAAACGGCTGGGCCACTCTTTTCGGGGTTTTGATATGAGAGATCTTTAGGTAGATTTCCGTGGTAGTGGTATTTTCACTCACCCTTCTTTATACAGACGTCTTCTAGAGGCGGCTCGACGGGGTAGTAACCCAGCTTTCAAAGCTCTTTTCTCTAATTTATATCTAGGCATTGTTGTACCTAGAAATTCGTGCTGCAATGGAATTTCACCGGCTGACACGGGACTGAACTCAGAAATAATAATAACTAATAATAATAATAATAATAATAATAACAATAGTCTAAAGATTTAATAATATACTTAACTTAAAGAGAGAAAACATTATTGCCATGAGCTCCATTTGACTACCTCATTAAAGGTGTAAGATTAGTCTGATTAGTGCTGTGATAAACCAGGGTCTTTGAGTGGGTATGCATATCAAAGTTGTGACAAATTATTTTAAAAAGTTTGTGTTTATTTTCTTGTTCTTTGTTACCAAAAAGGTGTATGGAACATTAATAAAATTATATAGAAATGTTTCTTTTCTTTGGGTTGATGAGTTAAGATTTGAAGCCTAAGGCAGTCACCTGGTTTCTTTTGAGCTCCTTGAGGATGAAACAACTGACTATGCTTTCTGCAGCGTAGGAAAAACCTATTTTTTTTTGTGGTGCTGTTAGATCCTCAAAAACTTCCCTTCGAAGGTATGGGATTTGGGCGAGGATCATCTTGCATTGACCAACAGAAAGTAATGGCTTCTTTGTGTCTCAGTGCCAGTCTGTTGTAACAATATGGTGGACTGTGCATAATTTATCAATGTCACTTCCTCTTCTTGCAGGTTTTGGTGTCAGCAAAATAAAAAAAAATCACATCAATTGAAAGAAGACAACATATACAGTACTGTATAAAAGAATTTTCTAAAAAATTTTCCCTACCTCAAGTGAGTATTAGTTGGTCACCATGGGGCTCTGACAGGTTGAGAAGGTAGCCTCATTTACAAGACTGAAGTAAATTTTACCAACTTATATATTTTTTCTAATAAAACCTGTTTTTTTATTTATCAATTATTATTAAGCTATCTATACAAACCAGAGAAGAAATAAAAGCAGTAACGTTTTTTTGCATATTTGTTGTATTAAAAGGTTTATTGAGGATAGCAAGGTTGTATGGGACATTAAGAATTAATTTATATTTTTTGCTTTTGTTTGATTTATTAATAGTGTGTTACTGTAATTTCTGTTTAGTGTTATTTCAGGAGAAAAGTTAGCAGAGAAAAGGCCAAAACAAAAACAGGAGACATCGTTTTGTTCATACATCTGCTAAAACAAGATGGTGTGCAGTGTGACTCATGAGGAGCTTGTTCAGATGCAGTACTTTTCCCCTTCACGTAACTTAAAATGGTGTTTTCAGTTTTGTATAAACCAACCTATCAATTTGCATATGCCTGAACCTGCAGTCGGCATCTCATGGACACTAAAAAGAAGAAAGAACCTTGCTTGACCAGGCAGGTCAGTGGGCTTAACCTCTGGTGGCGTGATTGAAAGTTAAGTCATTTCCTTTGTTTTCATCAGGGAAAGCAACAGTTTGTTGGTTTTGTTCCTAAACAGATTAGATTTGTACCTTTATTTTTAAAATATTTTCTTCATTCACATTTCAATTGAATTTCAATTGTACATCTGGTGTAGATTGGTGGAATTGTACACTCATTAGTATTTTTATTTGAAATTATGTCCTTTTGGTGTGGGGTGTAAAATATGTGTATGGTTACAGCTATTATGATATACAGTATTATGGTGTTAGGAAGTTTCAGTGTTTTGCGTAAGTTCAGTGACTGTGCTTTATTTTGTGTATATATTTTTGTGTACTTTTAGTGCTTTGAATATTTTATCCCAGTATCTTCAGATAGCATAGATACTGCATGAACCCCATGACACCCTTATCAGCATCGTCACATCAGCGGTCATAGTTATAATTAATCTCGCAGGCCTTACCTGCCCGACTAGTTCATTTCATCTTCTGATTGTTCATTTAATGTAAATATACGTAATCTTAAAACCTACCATAATTGTTTACTTAAAACTGCCTTGTGATTAGAGCCCTCAGCTCAGTTATATTCCCCCTTTTTCTTTGTTTTTTTTTATGATTACCTGAATCAACTGCAGTCAGTTCCCAAGAAATGATTGAGGTAAGTAACATAATCTTTCATTTAGAGTCTATAACTGGCTCATGATAAGTATTCCCTAGGTAAAATAGTAAAAATGGCAACCTCTTTGCCTTTGATCTCTCAATCTGCACATTGCAGATTGAATCCTTGTCCCCTTGCAACTTGCAGTTATCAGTGATTAGCTAAGCTAAAAACTTGATGGGAGATAAGAAACAAACCCTAGCGTAAAAGTCTGTAAGCGCACAGTCAAGGAGTTCTACACAGTGAGTACTCTGGTATGTTTTTATTTTATGTTAGGATAGGAAGTGAAATTGTGACTGAAAATATCAATAGGGAAACATTAGGCCACGTACATGGTAACAAGATTTTTCACAGCAAAGAGAAAGCATATTTTCCAAAACACAAGTTTTGTGACTAATGCATGGTAGTCTGCATGTCTTAACTTCTAGGTAGCTAGGCAGTGACTTATGAAATGTTGTAAAAAAGGAAATAGTGTGTATATGTCCTCCCTGTGTTATCCAGACAATTTGTCGTCTTGGAATTTTAGCTAGGTACATGTTAGAATCCACGTGGGTCATCCAGCAAACTTTTGTATTGCTGGTTAAGAGTTTTATCTCTCTCTCTCTCTCAAACTTCTTGTATTCTCTGAGAATCTCTTCTCTCTCTCTCTTTCTCTCTCTCGTAGTGGTTAGGAGCTGTTAGGCAAATGTATAACTCTTCATTATAGAGTAAATCTCAGAAAAAACATAGATAAAAGTTGTAAAGTATTAGTAAAATAATAGCAGTACTTAATAGTAGTAATAGCAGTCACGAGGCATTTTATTCACCCTCATTATCATCAACAAGCTATAAAAAACATACATCTCATCATGAGTAACAGGCTCCATAAGTCCATTCAGCAAAGCTTTTCCTATTGAGCAAAAAATACTCCTCTGCCCAAACATTCATCCATTCACATAATCTGTCAGTTACATCAGTCGGTATACGTCACAAAATGGATTACTTATGGTGCCAACCTTCATAAGCCTAAGCGAGGTTAATACACATTTCATAACCTTGTTGTCACTGTCATCCTCTAAAAGCCATTCCCTGTACACCATCATTGTCCTTCTGGCCAGGTGTGTACTGGATGACTCTGACTGTCAGTCACATGATGCTGAAAAAAAAAGCATATACCCATAAATGCAGTCGAAAAAGTTGAGTTCAAATCCCTGGTTCGCACAAAATCGTGATAATCCTTCTAGACAAGGCCTAATGTAATTTCACCTGTTGGACGTGAACTCCTAATATCCCCATATGGCCATGCATGCGTAGAATTAAATTCATTGACTAGGATGAATAGTTGCTGGAGAAGCACCTCTCTCATACACATTACTATGCTCGAAATTCAGTCATGCTTTGCTTTTGGAGGAGGATGAAAGGTTCCAGTCAACCCGAACTTACGCAGGTTAGGTTGCAGAAAGTTTGCGCCAACGGTCTCTAAAAATGCTGGTTGCCCCTATTTCTAAAGTTTAAACACTAAATATGACCTAATCATGCTCCCAAATTATAAAGATTAACATTTAAATGAAATTAAAGTTACTGTAATTTCATTTTAAAAGTTAAACAATAAATTACCCTTAAAAAAAAGAAACAAATGGTTGACATAAAAATAGAGTTGGAGAAATTCTGTCTCTCCTTCCCTTCCAGTCTATTTTGAAGTCTTCTCTACCTCTTTTAACAACTTCTTTATTCTACATCTCTTTCTCTTTGTTCTGAAATGCTTTTCATGAACAAACAGTGTCTTTTATTTGGAGACTAATACAACTCTTAGTTATTATGTCTCTATTTTAGAAATGTATTGCCACACTAGCGCATTTACACTTTGTGGATACGGTACAGGTAAATTAGATCAAATAAACTATCTACTGTACAGGGTAAGACATACAGAGAAATAATAAGTTGCAAAAATGTGTGAGTGCTAACTATGACGAGAGAGAGAGAGAGAGAGAGAGATAAGGGTTGTTCTTACTTAAATGAGTGAAATTATTTTTCAGTTATTATGGAACAGAGGATAAAACTAGAAAGAGAGAGAGAGATTGTCATACTTAAAATATCAAGTTAAATTATTTATGAATTATTACGAGGACAGAGAACAAGAGAGAGAGGAAAGGGAAAGTTATTCTTATGTTAGATATCAAAAATTCAATTCAGTATTAAACTAACTTTTAAATGAAATTAAAGTTACTGTAATTTCATTTAAAAGTTAACTTTCAACCATTATCGTTAAAAAGAAATAAATGGTTAGTAAATATGAGGAGAGTGTGAACATTTAGTGTACAATTTTCTCTCCCCATTCCACGATCTATTTTTAGAAGTGTTCTCAACCTCGTTTTTAAAAACTTCCATGTTCTGTCTCATTCTCTTTGTTCTGAAATGTTCTATGCCTTTATGTTTTAAAATGGCGCATGTACGGTTTCTAGATGATACAGGTAAAATTAGATCAATTTAAAATTATCTACAGTTAAAGACATACAATACAGAGAAACAGTAATATGTAGGAGTTAAGCCAATAACTATGAAGAGAGGGGAGAGAAGAGAGAGAGATAACAGTTGTCCTTATTTAAGAGGTGAAATTTTCTATGAATTATCATGGACAGGAGAGAATTAGTAGAAACCTTTGAATTAGCTAAGACATCTTTGACCTCCTTGTCATGTGTGATACCTCCCCCTTCTTGTCATACAAAATGACAGTCTGACAGATATTTGTTTCAAAGCTTTACATAGATGACTAGAAGAGATTTGCTTATTTACAGTTATATGTGTTTTATAATATAAATATTTTGCCATTATTATTATTATTTGAAAATTAGTTTATTATTAGGTAAAAAATTTATTTAATAAAACAAATAAACATACCTGTGTACATATACCAGAAAAAATTCTCTCATCTCAGTAAAGAGAGATGAGAAAAAATTATTACTTTTAATATTTGATGTTATTTAATGGACATATAAAAACTTGAAAACATATATAAATTACATAAAAAATTAAACATAAACGCTTTTGCAGGTTTTCTCAGTGTTAGTGTTGCAAATGTTAGCGTGTCTGAAAAACTGTAATATGACAATTAGTTAGGTTTCAATGAAAAATTTGTGTCTGTGGTCTTATATTCAGATAAATGCAAGTTTGTGGTATTACTGTACACACATTTATCAACAACACAATTATAACTTTGTAATTAATCTATGTCCCTCGATGACAAACTGTCCTCTATGAGCACATGCATAAGTGTACTTCTAAAATGGCTGGTTTCTAAACCGCCAGTTTGCTGTACATAAACCTTATCTCCGCTGCTCCAGTATCCCAGTGTCTCTCAACACATTTCTTTTTTCATTGTTAAGGTTTACGCTACATCCTGTTGGGGGGGGAGGTTATTGTTTCACAAGTGTTATGACACTCCCCTAGTTCCCAAACTTAACACGTATCGGAACTTCCCAAAAAATACCAGTTCCCTGTGAACCAACCCATTTCCTACAAGGCAAAACCAAAATTGGGAATGGGCAAACGCTCCCCGAACCAAACATTAAGATTCACGCTATAACCAGCCAAGTCCATGCGTGAATCCGAACCCAAGTCCTACAAGACAAAAATGTAAAGTCAGTTCCCTGAGAACAAATCACATCCTATGAGGCACACCAAAAACCCCAACCTTCACACTATAGCCATGCGTGAAATAAACTCCAAATTACGTCTTTCGATACATATTAAAAATCGTTCATCATGAGCAACTGAGCCTTATTCAGACATTAAAATTCGTTCATCACGAATGACTTAGTGTTATTCAGACATTAAAATCCGTTCGTCATGAAGAACTGAGTGTTATTCAGGCATTAAAATTCGTTCATCATGAACAACTGAGTCTTATTCAGACATATTAAAATTCATTCACCATGAACAACTGAGTCTTATTCAGACATTAAATTTTGTTCATCACGAATAACTGAGTCTTTTAGACATAGTGAAACCGTTTCATCACAAATTTTGAGTCACATTCAGGTACCCTGAATCTGTTCATTTTGAACAAGATTGAGTCTCTTCAGACATATCGAACCTGTTCACTCGAAGAGCCCAGAGTCTTTTAGACATATTTGAAACCAGTTCATCACAAACAAACTTTGAGTCTTTCGAGACCTCTGAAATTCAGTTCTCTACAAATCAGCAGATTCTCAGAGCCCCCCACCCTCTTTCCTCCCAGGTATTGTCCTACAATGCCTGCAATGTAAGCAGAGGACTATAAAGCATTCACTGGGCTTGGGCAGGGGCTGGGATTGACAGGACAAACCCTGATGGACTGGGTCCAAATGAAAGCAGATGATGCCAAGAGGGAGAGGGATGGAGAACAAGCTAGGCTGGATAAACTTGCAAAGAAAGAACAAGAAAGAAAGGATAAGAAGGAAGAACAAGTAAGAAAGGATAAGAAGGAATAACAAGAAAGGAAGGATAACAAGGAAGTACAGGATAGAAGGGAGAATCTTGCAAAGGAAGAACAAGATAGAAAGGATAGGTTGAAAGGAAGAAAAGCAGCAGACCCATGAGCTCCAGATGGCCCAAGCTGGCACTACCAGCTCCTTTCCAGCCCCTGGCACGTCCGCCCTCACTCAGGCTCATATCTTTATCCCCAGGTGGTCCAAGGCCAAGCACAAGGTGTGGCTCGATCAGGTAGAAAGGGTCCTTGGCACATACCCACTCACTTCCACCGAAGTCTCCCTACTCGGGAAAATTCCTCGGAGTAAAGGTTCTAATTGCTTTCAACACCCTCCCTGAGGCGGATCAAGGGAAATTGGTGGAGGTGCGCAAGGTGATCATAAAGGCATACAAGATCACCCCCGAATGCTGGAGACAATGCTGGAGAGGCCAGATAAAAGCAGCAGGACAGACCTGGTCTGACTGGGCATATCAATTCAATAGAGCCCTCTATAAGTGGCTAGAGTCCCTGGGAGTCTCCTCTGCCGAGGACATCCTCGAGTGGTTCAAGATTGAAAATTTCTTATACTACACCCTTTCCACCCTAGCCACTCATGTCTGGGAAAAAGCCCCTACGACCCTAGTGGAGTGCTGTCACCTCGCGGACACATGGGACACCCATCACACCCATGCAAGCTCATTGGGATGCAAGATCTGTCCTCCTTCTTTCACATCCGGCACCCCTCCACCAAAGAATGGGCACTCACAGAAGCCCATTGTATGTGGGTACTGTAAGAAAGCCGGACATCCCACAGAGCAGTGCTGAAACAACTCCACGGTGCCTTTCAAACCCCCTCCCAGGAGTCCACCACAACGAGTCCCCCAACTACTGGGGTACCAAAAAACAAGCCTGCACCCTCCACAGGGGCAGTGCTACAAAGAGATTACAGCCAGAGGTGTTGCACTGCTTGCAAAGTTTATGGCCACTCAGCCACATGGGCAAAATGCCCTAATAATAAATCAAGTACTCCCGTCATTGCTTTGACATTTACAGATCCAAAGTCCTTAGGCCCTCCAGCCAAGGGTCCTATATATATGGTACCTCCTTGAGGTAGCTACCCTGCACACCAGGTCAAGGCATTTGATGACTCCTGCGTGAAAATTTCCTTCATAAGGAAGAACAAAGTTCCCTATGGAGCTAACATTAACCGATGTAAAATTGTCACAATTTAGGGTATCAGTCAGTTTAAAATGACACTTCCTACTGTTCAGTTGAGAGTCACAGGACCTCATAGATCCAAAATCTGCAACCTCGCGGTAGCAAGCTATATTCCTGGAGGTTATGACGTCCTCCTGGGCCAGGAACTCCAGTCCCCATCTAAATTACAGCAATCCAGGGGTCCAAAACCCTCAAATCATTCATTAGGCATGAGTAAGCCTAACATGCCTGCATTCATTCCACTGCCAGTGCCACTTGAGTACAATGTGCAGTGGCCACCTCCCATCAAAGTTGATTCCAGGTCCTATTCTAGTGCAGTGCAAGAGCACCAACTATATATATATATATATATATATATATATATATATATATATATATATATATATATATATATATACTATATATATATATATATATATATATATATACCAAATTTTTAGTAACATAAATCAAGAGAGAGCACATTTTATTCATTTGATTATATTTGTAAATTTCAGGGAATATTTTTTTATGACAAAATAGTTTTTTAGTGCAAAAATCAGCCTTCTAACTGTCATAGTTCATAGTTATATATTAGAAAAATAAGCAATTTTTTTCTTTGCTGTTTTCTCCAAAACTTAATTCTTCAAAATAAATGCTTATAACTCCAAGAAGACTGAACCAAATTCAATGAACTTTTACAGAGTAGCAATATAATTATATATCTTGATGTTGTGCTTGGGAATTAATTTTGAGTTAATTTTTTCAAATGCAAAAAATTAATTTAGAGTTGAATTTCTAAATTTCCTTCTTGAAATTTCAATATTAGTTGGAGAATAAAGCGGTAAAATTTGGAAGCAGATCCCCTTCATTCATCAGGTGGCTATAAGCGGTTACTCTATAATGGAGCTTCCTAGAATCAACTCCTCCTTAATATCATTTCAACCACTTTAATATCATTTCACAGTGTCAGTTTTTGAGCATTGTATCTATAATGGGTGAAAAAACCAGTTTAAGAGCTCAGCTGCCAACAGGTTCACTACAAGGAGGTCCCTTCTGTACTATAAAGGGGTCTCTCCTGAACCCATGGAGGGAGAAACCAGTTTCTTTCCACAAATTTCCCTCTCTCTCTCTCTCTGAGTTATTATTTAATTATTATATATTATTCAATCTTATAGTATTATTATTTCTGGATCGGGTCCTTGTCACCCGGTGAAATATTCATTCAGCACTAATTTCTAGGTAATTCCGTTGCAGATACCAGAGAAAACTAAATGAAATGCTGGAGTTACTACCCCAGAGCGAGCTCCACTAGGTAGATGGAGTCGTATGGAAAAGGGTGAACCAAAAACACGGAACTTATCCTATAGAGATTCCCAATGTCAAAAGTCCCAACGAGAGAGGTGCGATACAAGCCCCATGCACTACTCATGGACTGTATACAAAATAACACTCAGTCAGCATTCCATTTAGCACGTTTTTCTGTTCACCGCAATTCCGTTGTGATCCTTATTTGTGCTCTATTTTGGATTTTTTATGGCATCCTCGCAAAGGTTCTTCTTCAGTTACTTGAGTACCAGTGTTTTTTGTTTTTTTAGGCGGTTGAGGCTTCTTATTTTTTGTTTAATAATTAAAGGGATTTATACGCCTGTCTCGATCTCCTCTCACGTGTCTCTTGACCTCTCTTGGTCTTGGGTGCGGCATGTTTGTTTTGTGTTTTTATTTGTATCCCTTTTTATTTGGGATATTTTACCATTAATGGTCCCTAACTTAGTGTGGTTTTGATTAATTTTTGTTTGTTCTGTACCCATTTACTACGAGAAGTGCTGTTTAGCGTTTGGAAGGCTACGAGCTACCCTCGGCCCGTGCTTTTATCATGGCTTCATTACGAGTGATTTTTAGTACGGGAGTGATGTTTAGCGTTAGGCTACGAGCTACCCACTTTCCGGGCCCATTAAGCCTTTACTGTGGCTTTCATTACGGGAGTGATGTTTAAGCGTTTAGACTCTGAGCTGCCCCCTCCGGGCCATTCGGCTTTTTATCGTGGCTTCATTAAGTGTTGTTGAGCTTAGGGCTCACGACTTCCCCCTCAGCCCATTCGCCTATTATCACGGCCTCATTATGCTTTATTTTTTGTCCTCACTTCTCTTTAGCCTTTGGATCTTATTTTCACAGTACTGTTATGCTTACTTTGTTTTTATAATTTTGTTTATTTTAGAATTTTGTGTTCCCTTCCTGGTCAAGTGCTGTCTTGCTGTTTAGGTTGACGTGTCTCTGGCCTATTCATTTTATTTTGGCTTTATTTTGCCTTGTTTTAGACTCCTACTTCTAAGTGTAAGGGAAACACAGCATCAAATGCTTACATTTAATTTTGACCTGTGCTTGGATGCTTTGAATTTTGTTGACCTGAGATACTTCATTTAACTGAGGTCACACATGTCCTCTAACACCCATGCTGTGGTTACCGCTATCCTCCTGCTACTGCAAATTCTTATAAGATACCTTTGCTTTATTATGATTTTTTTTATATTTATCGTTATCCTCATTCTCTCTCCTGTAGGCTTTCCTTCCCTTTGTTAATTACCAGCGTTAGGTTAGCCTAGGGGTTGGCTTTGTACACTTTTTCCCTTCGGGGAAAAAATCGTTATGAGGGACGATCTCGATCTGTACGTATGAGTTTCATGTCTGTGATCTCGTTCTGTACATGTGTGTTTTATGTCTGGTGCTTCCCTTTGTTTGGTTTTGGCTTGATATATTGCCTCACGTCCACCCTCTCTCCTGTTTCGGCTTTTCACTTAGGCTAATGTTCCTAATAAGTTAAGCTGGAATAGCGAGGGTTTACCTGCGTAGCCTATCCTAGTTCAATCCTTCTTTGGGTTGCTTACCAATGGTGACCGGGAGTGCTCTCCCCACTCCTGTTCACACTTCTTTTACCGACTATATATATGTTATTTTGTGGTTTCGAGAGTCCCCTTCTCTCCCTTTTATCCTTTGCTCTCTCTCTCCCCTTGGTTTGTTTTCAAAGTTTGTTAACTTTCCAAGGCTTGAGAGCAATTTATCCTTATTTTATGTTGTAGCCTACATCCCCTCCTCTGCATTGATTGATTGTCCTCGGTGTGTCTGAGTTGGCACTCCACCTGGACCTGAGGTGACCAGGAGTGCTCTCCCCACTCCTGTTCACACTCCTTTTATCTTTCATTGCTCTTCTGGCCGTTGAGGTTTTTGCCCTTCCTCTCTTTTTCTCTCGCTCATGTCGTGCAACACAGCTTACATAGCGAGGGGATCTATGAGAATCTCTGGGCGCCCGGGGAGTGCTGTCCCACCCCTGGTCGCTGCTTTGGGTTACCAACCTCCTGGCCTATCCTTCCCCCTTCCTTTTACATCGACGAGGCCAGTTAGCATTCTCCACCTAACTGTCTTCTGCTTTATTTACTTTCGGCGTTCCCCCTCCTTTTTCCTACTACCTGTTCGGTGTTTTGTTATCTTATTGGGTGCTCTCCTTGCTTACTGCTACGGCGGTTTTAGTGTTTAGCGGTCGGCGTTTATTCCCCACCGCTATCACTTCGTTCAGGATATCCTCCTCCGGGGTTTTCTCTCTTGGCTCTGAGTGCGCCCACTTCCGAACAGTTCATAACCTTCCCACATTTTTTGTTCAAACATGATCGCATTCGGAATGTTCCGTTGACTCTGTTTTTATGTCTATGAGTTTTGTCCTGTTAGCCTGGTTTTCTCCCGGTTTTCTCCGGGGTTTTCCTGGTCTGACTAGGCTGTGGCTGCTACGGTACTCTGCTCCGGCATCCGCTCCAGCATGCTCTTTTCTCATACGTTTTTCAGCTGGTTTTGTCAAGTGCAGGAATGCTCCGCTATCCTGCAACAAACCAGCGGTCACGGAGTCTATAGCTCCCATTCCGGTGCGCAGTCTGTTTTGGATTTATAGTTTGGCACGGAAGGTTATGAAGTACGCTATCTCTCTCGAGCAGGCTTCTTGATGAACCCGTAGGGTTTTATATATACCTGTCGGTTTCGTCTCCGCCAAACTCCGCCTCATGTGACTTATTCTTGACTTGAAGGTTGTAAAAGTACGCTATGCTCTCTCCGAGCAGGCTACTTGATGAATCCGTAGGTTTTATTTACACCATTCGGGTTTTTTATCGCCTCCTTTGGCTTATTATTAGTCGTTTGGCACCCGGCAGATTGCGTTGTACGCTATGCTCTCCCGAGCAGGCTACCTGATGAATCCGTGAGGTTTCATATATACCTGTCGGTTTTACCTCCGTCAAGCTCCGCCTCATGTGGCTTATTAATAGTCGCTCTTTCGCGATAAATCGGTAGGTTTCACATATACGCCTATCGATTTCACTCCGCCAAACTCCGTCTCCGGGCGGGATTTCGTTAACGTCGGTAGGTTTCATATAAACCTATCGGTTCTCCTCCCCTCTTGTGGCTTATTAATAGTTAATCTCTCGGTGTTTGGGCTCTCCGGCGAGATTCTGGTGGGTCGGTAGGTTTCTAATACGCCTATCGATTTCCTCCGCCAAACTCCGCTTTCCGGCGAGATTCTCAGTAAATTGGTAGGTTTCATATACACCTATCGGTTTTTCCTTCGCCAAACTCCGTCTTATATAACTTATTAATAGTTGTTCCTCGGTGTCTGGGGTCCTATTTTTTCCCCCTCCTGAGGCCGGCCGCAAGTCTCGTAACTCTTCGCTTAAGTTAATTGTTTACGGAGAGTTTTCTGAAGACGTTATGGCCTTCTGTCTCGCTTCTCGGACCTGTGAACATCGTCCCGGAGCGATAAGTAGGTGCGGAGTAATTGAGGCAAACCTTTTCCGCTTAGCTCGGAATTAGGTGAGGCA